>NC_091978.1:73815394-74146899 GCF_044704955.1 Pristiophorus japonicus
ACGGCATAAATCACGTCAAGACGGCACCATTCAAGCCGGCCAGGTGGAGAAAGCAGTGCAAATCATTAAACAAGGCATGCTTAAAATCCAAGGTCCCATGCTGCAGGGTCGCCTGTCGCGACTGCTGCTGGCATACAGATCTCGTCCGTACTCATTGACTTGGATCTCCCCCGCGCAACTGTTGATGAAAAGGACTTTAAAAACAAGGCTTTCATTATTCCTCCCAGACATGCACGAAATCATTGAGGCAAAGCGCCATAAGCTGACTGAGTACCATGACAGAAATTCGAGGGGGAGATGGAATGAGATAGGGGACAAAGTGTTTGTACTAAACTATGGCAGGGGTCCCAAATGGCTTGCAGGGACAGTAACGGGCAAGGAAGGAAACAGGTTACTGGTAGTACAAATGGACAATGGCAAAACCTGCCGGAGGCATGTCGACCAAGTCAAAAGCAGATTCACCAACAACACTGCGGAACCAGAGGCAGACTACAATGTGGAACTCGCACCACACCTGGTGGACAGACAGAGGGAACAACCTGAGGAAAGGGCAATCCCAACAGACAGCCCAGGCGAGTCAACACCAATCACACCAATCGAAACAGACAGCCCAGGCGAGATACCAGCAACCACACCCAAAGAAAAACAGACACCAAGGCAAACAACTGAACCACAACTCAGACGCTCCACGTGAGAGCATAGACCACCTGAGAGACTGAATCTATAAAGACAATAAGACCTTGGGGGAGGGTGATGTCATGTATCTTACATTATTATATATAACTGTATCCTAACATGCTATACATGACTGTAATAAGATATGACCTGTAACCACCAGCATATCTTACCAGCAGGGGTGCACTTGCAAGAGACAGGTATATAAGGGCAGGTCTCAGGCAAGTGCAGCATTCCAGAGCTGTGAAATAAAGGTGCAGGTCCAGAGTGACCTTGACTTCATTACATGCCTCGTGTGAATCTGTACTGAGGGGACAGGACTTTACACACCTAACCTGTCCAAGTCACCCTGCAGCCTCTTAGCATCCTCCTCACAGCTCACACCGTCACCCAGCTTAGCGTCATCTGCAAACTTGAAGATATTACATTCAATTCCTTCATCTAAATCATTGATGTATATTGTAAATAGCTGGGGTCCTCGCACTAAACCCTGCGGCATCCCACTGGTCACTGCCTGCCATTCTGAAAAGGACCCATTTATTCCGACTCTCTGCTTCCTGCCTGCCAACCAGTTTTCTATCCATGTCAATACATTACCCCCAATACCATGTGCTTTAATTTTGCACACTAAACTCTTGTGTGGAACCTTGTCAAAAGCCTTTTGAAAGTCCAAATACACCACATCCACTGGTTCTCCCTTGTCCACTCTACTAGTTACATCCTCAACAATTTTTAGAAGATTTGGCAAGCATGATTTCCCTTTCATAAATCCATGCTGACTTGGACCGATCCTGTCACTGCTTTCCAAATGTGCTGCTATTTCATCTTTAATAATTGATTCCAACATTTTCCCCACCACCGATGTCAGGCTAACTGGTCCATAATTCCCCGTTTTCTCTCTCCCTCCTTTTTAAAAAAGTGGTGTTACATTAGCTACTCTCCAGTCCATAGGAACTGATCCAGAGTCAATAGAATGTTGGAAAATGATGACCAATGCATCCACTATTTCTAGGACCACTTCCTTAAGTACTCTGGGATGCAGCCGATCAGGCCCTGGGGATTTATCGGCCTTCAATCCCATCAATTTCCCAAACACAATTTCCTGACTAATAAGGATTTCCTTCAGTTCTTCCTTTTCGCTAGACCCTCACACCCCTAGTATTCCGGAAGGTTATTTGTGTCTTCCTTAGCAAAGACAGATCCAAAGTATTTGTTCAATTGGTCTGCATTTCTTTGTTCCTCATTATAAATTCACCTGATTCTGACTGCAAAGGACCTACGTTGGTCTTCACTAATCTTTTTCTCTTCACATATCTATGGAAGCTTTTGCAGGCAGTTTTTATGTTCCCTGCAAGCTTCCTTTCATATTCTATTTTCCCCCTCCTAATTAGACCCTTTGTCCTCTGCTGAATTCTGAATTTCTCCTAGTCCCAAGGTTTGTTGCTTTTTCTGGCCAATTTATATGCCTCTTCCTTGGATTTAACACTATCCTTAATTTCCCTTGTTAACCACGGTTGAGCCACCTTCGCCATTTTATTTTTATTCCAGACAGGGATGTACAATTGTTGAATTTAATCCATGTGATCTATAAATGTCTGCCATTGCCTATCCACTGTCACACCTTTAAGTGTCATTCGCCAGTCTATTCTAGCCAATTCACATCTCATACCATCAAAGTTACCTTTCCTTAAGTTCAGTACCCTATTAACTCAATTAACTGTGTCACTCTCCATCTTAATAAAGAATTCTACCATATTATGGTCACTTGTCCCCAGGGAGCCTTGTACAACAAGATTGCTAATTAGTCCTCTCTCATTAGACATTTAGACATCTCGGGGGGTTGTGGGGCTGGAGGAGATTACAGAGATAGGGAGGGGCGAGGCCATGGAGGGATTTGTAAACAAGGATGAGAATTTTGAAATCGAGGCGTTGCTTAACCGGGAGCCAATGTAGGTCATAGAAACATAGAAACATAGAAAATAGGTGCAGGAGCAGGCCATTCAGCCCTTCTAGCCTGCACCGCCATTCAATGAGTTCATGGCTGAACATGAAACTTCAGTACCCCCTTCCTGCTTTCTCGCCATACCCCTTGATCCCCCGAGTAGTAAGGACTTCATCTAACTCCCTTTTGAATATATTTAGTGAATTGGCCTCAACTACTTTCTGTGGTAGAGAATTCCACAGGTTCACCACTCTCTGGGTGAAGAAGTTTCTCCTCATCTCGGTCCTAAATGGCTTACCCCTTATCCTTAGACTGTGACCCCTGGTTCTGGACTTCCCCAACATTGGGAACATTCTTCCTGCATCCAACCTGTCCAAACCCGTCAGAATTTTAAACGTTTCTATGAGATCCCCTCTCACTCTTCTGAACTCCAGTGAATACAAGCCCAGTTGATCCAGTCTTTCTTGATAGGTCAGTCCCGCCATCCCGGGAATCAGTCTGGTGAATCTTCGCTGCACTCCGTCAATAGCAAGAACGTCCTTCCTCAAGTTAGGAGACCAAAACTGTACACAATACTCCAGGTGTGGCCTCACCAAGGCCCTATACAACTGTAGCAACACCTCCCTGCCCCTGTACTCAAATCCCCTCGCTATGAAGGCCAACATGCCATTTGCTTTCTTAACCGCCTGCTGTACCTGCATGCCAACCTTCAATGACTGATGTACCATGACACCCAGGTCTCGCTGCACCTTCCCCCTTCCTAATCTGTCACCATTCAGATAATAGTCTGTCTCTCTGTTTTTACCACCAAAGTGGATAACCTCACATTTATCCACATTATACTTCATCTGCCACGCATTTGCCCACTCACCTAACCTATCCAAGTCACTCTGCAGCCTCATAGCATCCTCCTCGCAGCTCACACTGCCACCTAACTTAGTGTCATCTGCAAATTTGGAGATACTACATTTAATCCCCTCGTCTAAATCATTAATGTACAATGTAAACAGCTGGGGCCCCAGCACAGAACCTTGCGGTACCCCACTAGTCACTGCCTGCCATTCTGAAAAGTACCCATTTACTCCTACTCTTTGCTTCCTGTCTGACAACCAGTTCTCAATCCACGTCAGCACACTACCCCCAATCCCATGTGCTTTAACTTTGCACATTAATCTCCTGTGTGGGACCTTGTCGAAAGCCTTCTGAAAGTCCAAATATACCACATCAACTGGTTCTCCTTTGTCCACTTTACTGGAAACATCCTCAAAAAATTCCAGAAGATTTGTCAAGCATGATCTCCCTTTCACAAATCCATGCTGACTTGGACCTATCATGTCACCATTTTCCAAATGCGCTGCTATGACATCCTTAATAATTGATTCCATCATTTTACCCACTACTGAGGTCAGGCTGACCGGTCTATAATTTCCTGCTTTCTCTCTCCCTCCTTTTTTAAAAAGTGGGGTTACATTGGCTACCCTCCACTCGATAGGAACTGATCCAGAGTCAATGGAATGTTGGAAAATGACTGTCAATGCATCCGCTATTTCCAAGGCCACCTCCTTAAGTACTCTGGGATGCAGTCCATCAGGCCCTGGGGATTTATCGGCCTTCAATCCCATCAATTTCCCCAACACAATTTCCCGACTAATAAAGATTTCCCTCAGTTCCTCCTCCTTACTAGACCCTCTGACCCTTTTTATAACCGGAAGGTTGTTTGTGTCCTCCTTAGTGAATACTGAACCAAAGGTCAGTGAGCACAAAGGTGATGGGTGAACGGGACATGGTGCAAGTTTGGACACGGGCTGTGTAATTTTAGATGACCTCAAGTTTAAGTCAGGTAGAATGTGGGAGGCCAGCCAGGAGTGCATTGGAATAGTCAAGTCTGGAGATAACAAAGGCATGGATGAGGGTTTCAGCAGCAGATGAGCTGACACTATAATTTGCCTCAATATTCAGAAGCTACAGAGGGGCACAAATCAGAGTGACATGCACATGTTTTGATGTCAAATGTGTTTGTTTGTCAAATGTATCATGAAGTCCTCTGTGGATGAATAACTCACTACTGCACACTTTCTACACACATGCATGAAAATTGGCCGCTTAGGCGAGGTGTTGGAAGTCTGCTGGCATCCATTGAACTGTACACAAGGGGTAGATGAGAAAAAAATCAGAAGGGATTATACATGCATGTATGGTGCATGCAAATAAGAATTAAAGAATCTTGTTTATTTCCACTTCCAAGTAACCATTGTGCCACCTGAGTGGGAAGCAACTACACAGTTGCACATGAATTGTGCTTTATAGCTCAGCTCAAAGGCAATACAACAGCTGGAGAAACAGCTTGTTGCAAATCCTGGAAGACATATTTCTCTTAGTGGCTTAGATTGGAGCTGATTACAGGGTGCAGATGTGAATGTCAAACCTGTTATGGCAGGAGATTGAGAGAAGTCCTTGAAATTTAGGCCTTACATTTCATGTTCACTAAAGAATAAGTTGCATTTATATAGCACCTTTAAAATATCCCAAGGGGCTTCACAGGAGTGTTATCAGATATAATTTTGACGCTGAGACACATAAGGAGTTATTCGGACAGGTGACCAAAAGCTTGGTCACTGAGTTCGTTTTATGGAACATCTTAAATGAAGAGCGACAGGTAAATGTGGAGAGGTATCGGAGGGAATTCCAGGGCTCATGGCCTAGCCAGCAGAAGGCAAAGGCACCAACAATGGAGTGGTTAAATTCAGGGATACTCAAGAGGCCAGCATTGGAGAATCACTGAGATCTTGGAGAGTTGTAGGGTTGAGGATGTTACAGAGATAAGAAGGAGCGAAGCCATGGAGGGTTTGAAAACAATGGTGAGAATTTTAAAATCGAGGTATTGCCATACCGGGAACTAATGTAGGTCAGCGAGCACAGGCACTAGTTTCATGAAAAAACACGTGGCAATCCTCTTTTTCTTATTTGGGAAGGGTGAGCAGTGAGAATAGTTGCCTGTTGTTTCCATCACTACGTTCTCGTGATCAAATAATGTATTTTAACGTGCTTCGTATGATTGTATTGCATGTTATGCAATAAATTAAAAAGATGTATCCTCCATAAAGTCTTTTGAAATTTTAAAATGACTAAAATGCATATCTTTTAGCCTTAAGAAAATCAGTTGAGGTTTGATTGCAATTTCTATTTTCTAGCTCCATGTTGCCATGTATTTAAAAAATAGAGGGTACTCGCCGAAGACCAGTTGCACACCAAAATCAGGTTCACTCAATGGAAAAACATTGATCCAGTTGGCTCCAAATTCCACATGTGCTTTCTGTTTATATTATGGATATGAATATAAAATATAATTTTGAAATGTTATAAAAACCATTGGAAGGAAGGGATAGACCCATAGGAATCAGATTCAAGTCCTGCCCAGACTGATGTGATGGAAGTCTGCTTTCTGTACCAGGTACGAGAGTGCTGAGTGAAATTAATATTCCTGATGGGAATTTGACAAAAAACATATATTATTTGTCTCTAATTGACGCAGAATTGACAGTCTCACTGAGACAGATGAATGGATGTCTGGTGTGGGGAAAGGAAATGTTACACTGGTGTAGTATATATAGGTGCTTTTCTGTGGTTGGTTGAAGGCATTTTATTAGGACAGAGTAGAGTTTTACTTGGCATGTGGGCCAGGTCTTGGGAATATTTGATTCTAGCAGTAAGTGCAAAAATGAAAACTGTCCCATTTCCTAGCACTGTCATCCTTTACCTTGATAAATAGAAAAGTGCACCTAAAAATTGAAAGTGCAAACAACCTAGAACAACTTGCATCTATAAAGGGCCTTTAGGAAAATGTCCCAAGACATTTCACAAGAGCGTAATTTGACAGAAATTGACACCGGCACAAAGAAGGAGATATTAGGATGGGTGATTAAAAGCTTAGTCAAAGAGATAGGTTTTAGAGAGAGTCTTAAAGGTGGAGAGGCGGAGCTGTTTGGGGGGTGGTGGGCCGGGGGGGAATTCCGGAGCTTAGGGCCTAGACGCCTGAAGACATGGCTGCCTGTGGTGCGGTGAAGGGAGTAGGGGATGCAAAAAATGCCAGAGTTAGAGGAATGCAGAATTCTTGGAGAGCTGTAGGGCTTGAAGTGGTTACAGAGATAAGAAGGGCGCAGCCATGGAGCGATTTGACAAAACAATAGTATAACTAATGGCAGATTTATCAGCAGATTCATGTACAATACATACTTACAGTAGTGAATGATGCATTCTTGATTGATTTGGCTTTCCTTGGATAACTAGTTCCTGTCAAACAAGAACTCGGAGGGACTGTTTTATTTATTGGTTTAAATTCTACTGTTATGACATTGATTGGTTGCTGTGAATTTGCCAGAATGCCATTTTATCTTTAGCATGCGATTCTTGCGTTGTTTCGGAACAGCTGGAACATGCTCTATAGCATCTAGGGCACTCACCATTCTGGGGGGAGGGTGAGAAAAGGAAAGTCTCGCCGTTCTCAACCTCTGGACAACCCAAAGCACTTCACAACTTCTGAAATAGATTTTGAAGAGTGGTCACTGTTGTAATGTAGGGAAACATTACATGTGCACAGTAAGGTCCCGCAAATATTACTGAGATAAAAAAAAAGATAATCCGTTCAGTGATGTTGGCTGAGATATAAATATTAACTAGAAAACCATAAGAACTCCCCTGCTGTGTAAGATTTCTAAATCTATGGCATTAAATTGACAGAAAAACTGATTCTTTTAAAATAATTTAGAATAGTTTATTAAACACACACACATGTGCATCTATCAGCAGTCGTCAGCTATCCTACGAATCGACTTAGTTACAACAGATACAATGATGTTACAATAAAAACGGTATACTTTACTTCCCTTTGGCAAAGCACACGGCCTGCTTCTTTGTCTGTAGAGGGAGGTCCTGCTTTTGCCATGTGCTAAGGAAAAGAGAGGGAGCAATCTTTGGCTTGAGTTTTTATATCTCTTAAGGCCATTGTTTCTCAGGAAGCCTCAGGATTGGATCTTGGTTCCAGGGCCATTCTTGATTGGCTTCTCCTCATACATGTGTCTGTCTGGAGGGCCAGCTCCACTCCTTGACTAGGTTAATGGCTTTCCAATTAACACCTTTGTTCCTTTAAGCTCTGTCCAGCCAAAAGACAATATACAAACAGGACATGCTGGAAGTCTGCGGGCTTCCATTTTGTTTCAACACTGCAGCCTTTCCGTATAATTTCCACTTTTATCATTTATATATACACAGAATCAATTTTGTCATTAATAAACACTTTTAGTCTTACAAACTCCTCACCTTGAGGGGGAAATATGCTTATTGACTCCTCATATGGTTTATCTCCTCAGGGCTCACATATCATAATCACTGAGAGGGTTCTGATAGCTCTGCTGTTTATGTTTCTGTGAGGTGGATGACTGCTGTATAATGGGTTTTAAACTTAGAGATAGAGTGAGCGAGAGAGAGAGAGGGAAAAGTGGTTGGTCTGACTTGGTCCCCACCTGATAAGGTGCAGGCCACACGTAGGGGATTTACGATAACATCTCCAGCAGAGACTCTCCCCTTCCCGTATCTCAGTGCACCGTCGCTTCTCAAAGCACATTGATGATTGATGATGGATATTCGTGCGTCATGCTGCAACTCCCGCTTCTCCATCTTCCCTCGGCTTCGGTCGTGACCAGTATCGTCCTGACAATGGTGAGGATCCGTATCATGGTCTGTGTGAAACAAGATCAGTGCAGTATTTACTCTTTGGCAGTTTTTAACTGATTAATGTGAAACCACTTCTTGTACTTAACACCCTTTTTCCCCGGTAACTGAATCAAATAAACCGCGGGGTTAAATCGGTCCATAATCGAATGCAGACCCCACCACCTGGGCTCAAAGGCATGCTTCTTTTTCCCATAATTTAGAATCATTACTGAGTCTCCTACCTCATATTCAAAGGGACGTACTTTCTTGTCAAAGTATCTTTTAATTTGTCTTTTTGACTTCCCCAATTTGGTGGCCACAAATCGATTGATCTAATCGGTGTGATCTACCACTTGTTCCAGCCACTTGGAACTAGATGGTTTCATTGTCAGGGGACTCATCCCTATTAGTGTTAGCTGGCCTGGTGTTCTCATGAGCATCCCCGTATTGGCCTGATATGGGGTGACCCCTGTTGTTCTATGAGGTGTGCACCTCATTGCCATTAAGCACATTGGCAGCATGTTAGCCCATTGAGTGGGGTGGTCTGCACACAATTGTTTTAACATTAACTTGAGGGTCCTATTCCCCCTTTCAACCCCTCCGGATGACTGGGGGTGGTGAGCAATATGTAATTTGTGTTTTATCCCCAACAGTTCCTGCAGGTGGGTAAAAATTTTACCGGTAAAGTGTGAACCTTGATCGCTGTCCACTTGTACTGGTACTCCCCACCTACAAAACACATGATTCAATAGTGTTTTGGCTGCTGTGATTATAGTGTTGGAGCGGCAGGGGAATGCTTCGATCCATTTAGTGAATTGATCCACCACCACTAGGGCATGCTGAAAATTGCCTTGCGCCTGTGGAAGTGGCCCAATGAAGTCTATCTGGAGGTGAGTCCATGGCCCTTGAGGTGGGGGTGTGTTTTCGAGCAAGGCTCGGTTAGTGCATGCGGGAGGATTGTGTTGCAGGCATGGTAAGCATCGTGCCACGTATTCGTTCATTGTTTCCCTCGTGGAAGGCCACCAAGCTGTGGATGCTACTTTATAGAAGGTTACGAGGGCCGAATAGTGCCCTGCTATGGGGTGGGAGTGAAAGAAGGAGAGCAGTTCCTGACCCATCTCTGGTGGAACACACACCAGCGGGCAGGCATTTGGTTTTCTTTTGTACATCAGCAACTGCTCATCTGAGTCAGGGGCAGTGGCTAGTAAGGTACTGGGAGCCCGGGTTGTTGGTTGAGGAAGGGATCTGCCTTCCTCGTGCCGGGCGCTTACAACATCATATGACCAGTATTGCTGCTGCAGGGATTTTAAATCTAGGTGATCTGTTGGGGAGTCCTTGCTAACAGCATTGCAGGGCTCAACAACTATATCCTCTATCTCCCCATCAATCACAGTGTCCTTGGCTGCTCTGTCTGCTCTGGAATTTCCCTCACTATGTGGATCCCCTTTTCTATGGGCTGCTACCTTTCCTATGAAGCAGGGCTGGGATCACTGTTTAAGGCATGACCACAGCAAGCATAACCAGGGCCCATGGACCAGGGCCTTACCGTCTATCGGACGATAGTCATTTTTGTTGTATAGGGACAAGGAGAGCATGGTGTTTATAGCATAGACACTATCGGACCAAATATTCACGGGTCTATCTGAGGTTTCCTTCACAGCAGTTAGAAGTGCGGCGATTTCTGCATATTGTGACGACTGTTGCATATTCACTGGATGGTTCTTTCTGGCAATACCACAGCATACCCGTTGTGAGGAGATCCTTCAATGTAATATTAGGACCCATCGATATAGACATCTGGGCACCCTGTATGGGCTCTTTCTGCACAGGATGGGTCTCAAAGTTAATCAGGGGTAACGGACATTCATGCGGGTCCCCCTCATAGATCAGAAATTGTGGCAGCAATGTGGTGGGTTTGGATATGGTATCAATGTCTCTTTCCATAAATTCCAATGTCCATTTGCTGAGGCACTGCGAGGAAACTAGCGAATCTCCAGGTTTCATCAGTAGTTTCAGAGGTGTGTGTCCACTGTGCAGGATTGTAGCCTGTAACCCAGTAATAAAAATAAAGTGATGTACCGACCAGAAGATGGCCAGTAGGTGCTGCTCGCATGGGTCTTTTCTGCCCCTTGCAGGATACGAGACACATATGCAATGGGCTGTATTCGATCAGCTCGCATTTGGCACAGATCTGCAGTGAGGGTTTGTTCTGTGGCCCCGACCTCTAAACGAAAGGGCAGCGTGGGATCAGGAGGGATCAGACATGCGACCTGTATCACTGCAGTTTTTAATTTAGCCACGGACTGGGTGTGAGCATCAGTCCATGCCGGGCGTATGTCATCACCCTGCAGTTTTATTAAATCATACAGGGGCTTTTCACACTCTGCAAAGCCTGGGATAAAGTTCCTTTCGTACCCCACCATACCCAAGAATGATCGTAGGGCTGTTTTGGAAGTGGGTAATGGCAGTCGCTGTATTATCTCCACCTTGTGAGAGTCGGGGGATGATCCCTCTGGAGAAATGGATACTCCTAGAAAGGCGACTGTTACACTCATAATAAATGGTCAGACCGAGTACTGTATGCAATGAGCAAGTGTGACCTTAGCTCCTTTATTGCAGGTCCAGAGTGCAGGTACTTCGTGAGTGGCCTGCTTATATACTGTACTCCCAAGGGATGCTGGGATCCCTTTGGACTCCAATGGGTAGTCCCTCTGGTGGACAGGTGTAATGCAGGTTACAATGTTACAAGGAGTTAAATACATAACATCACTCCCCCATGAAGTCAACAATACACTTATTTACAAGGTGAGACGATCTGGGGCTTTGCGCACCCCTTGTCAATCGTCTCGGTACAAATGTTGGTGTGGTTGGATTGGTCAGTTCTTCATTGGGCTGTTGGGCAGCCGACCTTGCCGGGTTGCTGGGGATGATGAGTTCTGTTTTGTGGTCAACTGTGATGTCAGTTGCCACTTGTGTGTGTGTTGGAAGGTCAAAGTTGGTGGTGTCCTCTTCAGCTTGTACATAGCTGTCGGTGAACCGCAGTTTAATTTGGTCCAAGTGTTTTCTGTGCCTTTGACCATTGGTCAGTTTGACCTGAAACACCCTACTATTTGGCTGTGACCGTGCCAGCGAGCCATTTTGGACCATGTCCATAATTGAGCACAAACACAGGATCATTGATCTCAATATCACGTGACAAATTTGCGCGGTCGTGGTACACACTCTGTTGATGTCGCTTGTCCTCCACGTGATCATGTAGATCAGGGTGGACAAGAGAGAGCCTTGTTTTAAGTGCCCTTTTCATGAGCAGCTCGTCTGGGGGAATCCCTGTGAGAGAGTGGGGTCTGGTTCGGTAGCTGAGCAGAACTCGGGACAACCGGGTCTGCAGAAAGCCTTCCGAAACGCGTTTCAAGTTTTGCTTGATGGTCTGAACTGCCCGTTCTGCCTGGCCATTGGATGTGGGCTTGAACGGGGCAGATGTGACATATCTGATCCCATTGCGGGTCATGAACTCTTTGAATTCGGCAATGGTGAAGCTCGGCCCATTGTCGCTAACAGGCCGTGCGTGGCAAACATAGCTCTTAGACTTTCAATGGTGGCTGTGGACATGTTTCCAGACATTATTGCACATTCAATCCACTTTGAGTAAGCATCCACGACGACCAAAAACATTTTGCCTAGGAAAGGGTCTGCATAGTCTACATGGATCCTCGACCACGGTTTGGATGGCCAGGACCATAAACTTAGCGGTGCCTCTCTGGGTGCATTGTTCAACTGGTATACACATGACTCTAAATCTGAGTCGATGCCTGGCCACCACACGTGAGATCTGGCTATGGCTTTCATCATCATGATGCCTGGGTGGGTGCTGTTCTGTTCCCCAATAAAAGTGTCTCTGTCTTTCTTGGGCAAGACCACATGATTGCCCCACAAGAGACAGTCTGCCTTAAGGGACAGGTCATCTTTGCGTCTGTGGCATGGCTTAATCGCTTCTTGCAGCTCCACTGGGACATTGGACCAGCTCCCATGGAGGACACAGTTTTTTATCAGGGACAGCAAAGGATCCTGGCTGGTCCAAGTCCTGATCTGGCAGGCCGTGTCGGGGGATTTCTCGTTCTCAAATGCCTCCATGACCATAAGCAAGTCTGCAGGCTGTGCCATTTCCACCCCGGTGGTGGGCAATGGTAGCCGACTGAGAGCATCTGCGCAGTTCTCTGTGCCCGGTCTGTGGCGAATTACATAGTTGTATGCCAACAGCGTGAGCGCCCATCTTTGGATGCAGGCAAAGGCAT
This sequence comes from Pristiophorus japonicus, assembly GCF_044704955.1. Taxonomy (NCBI): domain Eukaryota; kingdom Metazoa; phylum Chordata; class Chondrichthyes; family Pristiophoridae; genus Pristiophorus; species Pristiophorus japonicus. The sequence goes on from NC_091978.1 coordinate 73,828,013, forward strand.
TCGTATTGATCTCTTTGCTCTCCGAGAATAATGAAATGAGCGGCTTGTGGTCAGTTTCAAGCTCGAACTTGAGGCCAAACAAGTACTGATGCATTTTTTTTACCCCATAAACGCATGCCAGAGCCTCTTTTGCAACCATGCTGTAGGCCCTTTCGGCCTTGGTCAAGCTCCTGGATGCATATGCAGCTGGTTGCAAAATTCCTAATTCAGTAGCATGTTGTAACACACACCCGACCCCATATGACGGCGCATCGCAAGCTAACATTAGTCGTTTACATGGGTGATACAGGACAAGCAGTTTGTTAGAACACAGTATATTTCTGGCTTTCTTAAAGACAGCCTCTTATGAATTCCCCCATACCCAGTCATCTCCCTTGCGTAGTAGCGCATGCACGGCTTCTAGCAGGATGCTTAACCCAGGTAGGAAATTACCGAAGTAGTTAAGGAGTCCCAGAAATGACTGCAGCTCCGTCACGTTCCGTGATCGCGCCGTGTTCTTGATGGCCTCCAGCTTGGCGTCGGTGGATCTGACGCCGTCTGCCACGATTTTTCTCCCAAAAAATTCGACGTCCTGTGCCAGGAAAACAAACTTCGAGTGTTTTAACCTGAGCTCCACGCGATCCAACGAACTAAGAACCTCCTCCAGGTTCTTCAAGTACTCCATGGTGTCCTGATCTGTAACCAATATGTCGTCCTGGAAAACCACTGTACAAGGAACCGACTTTAGCAGGCTTTCCATGTTCCGCTGGAAGATCGCTGCAGCCGACTGAATCCCGAACAGGCACCAGTTGTAAATAAACAGACCTTTGTGCGTGTTGATGCAGGTGAGTCCTTTCGAAGACTCCTTCAGCTCCTGTGTCATGTAGGCCGAGGTCACGTCCAGCTTCGTGAACGTCTTCCTTCCAGCCAGGGTAGCAAATAGGTCGGCTGTCTTGGGTAGCAGGTACTGGTTCTGCAGCGAAAAATGGTTAATAGTTACTTTATAATCACCACAAATTCTAACTGTACCATCCTCCTTGAGTACCGGAACAATCAGACTGGCCCAGTCATTGAACTCCACCGACGCAATGATGCCTTCATGTTGCAGCCTGTCCATCTCGATTTCCACTTTTTCACGTATCGTGTACGGTACCGCCCGAGCCTTGTGGTGGATGGGTTGCGTACCAGGAACCAAATGGATCTGCACTTTCGCCTCCAAGAAACTTCCAATGCCTGGCTCAAATAACAAAGGGAATTTGCTTAGAACCTGGGTGCATGCGATGTCGTCAACTGATGAGAGTGCTCGGATGTCGTTCCAGTTCCAACGGATTTTCCCCAGCCAGCTTCTGCCAAACAACGTGGGGCCATCCACTGGCACAATCCACAGCGGGAGTTTGTGTACTGCTCAATCACAGGAGACTTTGAGTTCAGCACTGCCTATTACACGGATTCGTTCCTTTGTATAAGTCCTTAGTTTGGTGTGAATGGGGCTGAGCTTGGGCCTGTGTGCCTTCTTCCCCCACAACCTGTCAAAGGCCGTTTTACTCATTAAGGACTGGCTTGCCCCAATGTCCAGCTCCATAGACACTGGAATACCATTCAGTTCAACTTTCAACATTATTGGTGGGCATTTCGTCATGAACGTGTGTACCCCGTACACTTCTGCCTCCTCCATACGAGTTTCCAATTCCGTCTCAACCACTGTGGACCGATCTTCCTCTGCAACGTGGTGGTTTGAGCGGGTGCGTCGAGGAAGCAGCCTATAAAAGTCCGGGGAGTCGGAGGCAGCGGGACTTTGAGCGGGTGCGTCGAGGAAGCGGCCTATAAAAGTCCGGGGAGTCAGAGGCCTACTGGTGCAGCTGCAGCAGGAAGGCAAAAAAGAAGTAGAAAGAAATTGAAAGGTGATGTCACAGCCAAAGAGATAAGTGATTGGCTGGTGATTGGTAAGTAGTTTTTCTTTTTCTTTTCGATATCAGTAAATAACCTTTAATATTGTTGTTGCCAAATTAAGTTAATCTAAGGGTTAAGTCAAGGCAGGACAGCTCGGACACATGTTATGCTCCTCCTGTACTATATGGGAAGTCAGGGCGCTTCCGGTGTCCCTGATGACTACGTGTGCGGGATGTGTATCTTCCTCCAGCTCCTGACGGACCACATTGCGGTACTGGAGCTGCGGGTGGATTCACTCTGGAACATCCACGATGCAGAGAATGACGTGAATAGCACGTTTAGTGAGTTGGTCTTACTGCAGGTAAAGGGTACACAGCCAGATAGGGGATGGGTGACCAACAGGAAGAGCAGTGGAAGGAAGGTAGTGCAGGGATCCTTTGAGGTCATCCCCGTGTAAAACAGATACACCGCTTTGGGTACTGTTGAGGGGGATGATTCATCAGGGGAGGGCAGCAGCAGCCAAGTTCATGGCACCATGGGTGGCTCTGCTGCACAGGAGGGCAGGAAAAAGAGTGGGAGAGCTATAGTGATAGGGGATTCGATTGTAAGGCCACAACCGAGATTCAGGATGGTATGTTGCCTCCCTGGTGCAAGGATCAAGGATGTCTCGAAGCGGGTGCAGGACATTCTGAAAAGGGAGGGTTAAACAGCCAGTTGTCGTGGTGCACATAGGTACCAATGATATAGGTATAAAATGGGATGAGGTTCTACGAGACGAATTTAGGGAGCTAGGAGCTAAATTAAAAAGTAGGACCTCAAAAGTAATAATCTAAGGATTGCTACCAGTGCCACGTGCTAGTCAGAGTAGGAATTGCAGGATAGCTCAGATGAATATGTGGCTTGAGGAGTGGTGCAAGAGGGAGGGATTTAAATTCCTGGGACACTGGAACCGGTTCTGGGGGAGGTGGGTCCAGTACAAACTGGACGGTCTGCACCTGGGCAGGACCAGAACCAATGTCCTAGGGGGAGTGTTTGCTAGTGCTGTTGGGCAGGAGTTAAACAATCATGGCAGGGAGATAGGAACCTATGCAGAGAGGCAGAGGGAAATAAAATGGAGGCAGAAGCAAAAGATAGAAAGGAGAATAGTAAAAGTGGAGGGCAGAGAAACCCAAGGCAAAAAACAAAAACAAAAAGGGCCACATTACAGCAAAATTCTAAAGGGGCAATGTGTGTTAAAAACACAAGCCTAAAGGCTCTGTGCCTCAATGCGAGGAGTATTCGGAATAAGGTGGATGAATTAACTGCGCAGATAGCAGTTAACGGATATGATGTAATTGGCTTCACGGAGACATGGCTCCAGGGTGACCAAGGCTGGGAACTCAACATCCAGGGGTATTCAACATTTAGGAAGGATAGACAGAGAGGAAAAGGAGGCAGGGTGGTGCTGCTGGTTAAAGAGGAAATTAATGCAATAGTAAAGAGGGACATTAGCCTGGATGATGTGAAATTGGTATGGGTGGAGCTGCGGAATACCAAAGGGCAGAAAACGCTAGAGGGAGTTGTGTCCAGACCACCAAACAGTAGTAGTGAGGTTGGGAACAGCATCAAGCAAGAAATAAGGGATGTGTGCAATAAAGGTACAGCAGTTATCATGGGCGACCTTAATCTACATATTGATTGGGCTAACCAAGCTGGTAGCAATGCGGTGTAGGAGGAGTTCCTGGAGTGTATTAGGGATCGTTTTCTAGACCAATATGCCGAGGAACCAACTAGAGAGCTGGCCATCCTAGACTGGATGAGGTGTAATGAGAAGGGGCTAATTAGCAATCTTGTTGTGCGAGGCCCCTTGGGGAAGAGTGACCATAATATGGTAGAATTCTTTATTAAGATGGAGAGTGACACAGTTAATTCAGAAACTAGGGTCCTGAACTTAAGGAAAGGTAACTTCGACGGTATGAGGCATGAATTGGCTAGAATAGACTGGCAAAGGACACTTAAAGGGTTGACGGTGGATAAGCAATGGCAAACATTTAAAGATCACATGGATGAACTTCAGCAAATGTACATCCCTGTCTGGAGTAAAAATATAACGGGGAAGGTGGCTCAACCGTGGCTAACAAGGGAAATTAAAGATAGTGTTAAAACCAAGGAAGAGGCATATAAATTGGCTAGAAAAAGCAACAAACCTGAGGACTGGGAGAAATTTAGAATTCAACAGCGGAGGTCTAAGGGTTTAATTAAGTGGGGGAAAATAGAATATGAGAGGAAGCTTGCAGGGAACATAAAAACTGACTGCAAAAGCTTCTATAAATATGTGAAGACAAAAAGATTAATGAAGACAAACGTAGGTCCGTTGCAGTCGGATTCAGGTGAATTTATAATGGGGAACAAAGAAACGGCAGAACAATTGAACAAATACTTTGGTTCTGTCTTCACGAAGGAAGACATAAATAACCTTCCGAATGTACTACGGGACAGTGGGTCTAGTGAGAAGGAGAACCTGAAGGATATCCTTATAAAGCTTGAAATTGTGTTTGGGAAATTGATGAGATTGAAGGCTGATAAATCCCCAGGCCTGATAGTTTGCATCCAGAGTACTTAAGGAAGTGACCCTAGAAATAGTGGATGCATTGGTGATCATTTTCCAACAGTCTATCGACTCTGGATCAGTTCCTATGGACTGGAGGGTAGCTAATGTAACACCACTTTTTAAAAAAGGAGGGAGAAAGAAAATGGATAATTATAGACTGGTTAGCCTGACATCAGTAGTGAGAAAATGTTGGAATCAATCATTAAGGATGAAATAGCAGTGCATTTGGAAAGCAGTGACAGGATCGGTCCAAGTCAGCATGGATTTATGAAAGGGAAATCATGCTTGACAAATCTTCTGGAACTTTTTTAAGATGTAACTAGCAGAGTGGACAATGGAGAACCAGTGGATGTGGTGTATTTGGACTTTCAAAAGGCTTGTGACAAGGTCCCGCAGAATAGATTGGTGTGCAAAATCAAAGCACATGGTATTGGGGGTAATGTACTGACGAGGATAGAGAGTTGGTTGGTAGACAGGAAGCAGAGAGTCAGGATAAACGGGTCCTTTTCAGAATGGCAGGCAGTGACTAGTGGAGTGCTGCAGGGCTCAGTGCTCGGACCCCAGCTCTTTAACATATACATTAACGATTTAGATGAAGGAATTGGTGTAATATCTCCAAATTTGCAGATGACACTAAACTGGGTGGCGGTGTGAGCTGTGAGGAGGACGCTAAGAGGCTGCAGGGTGATTGGACAGGTTAGGTGAGTAGGCAAATGCATGGGAGATGCAGTATAATGTGGATAAATGTGAGGTTATCCATTTTGGGGGCAAAAACACGAAGGCAGAATATTATCTGAATGGCAGCAGATTCGGAAAAGGAGAGGTGCAACGAGACCTGGGTGTCATGGTTCATCAGTAATTAAAAGCTGGCATGCAGGTACAGCAGGCGGTGAAGAAGGCAAATGGTATGTTGGTCTTCATAGCTAGGGTATTTGAGCATAGGAGCAGGGAGGTCTTACTGCAGTTATACAGGGCCTTGGTGAGGCCTCACCTGGAATATTGTGTTCAGTTTTGGTCTCCTAATCTGAGGAAGGACGTTCTTGCTATTGAGGGAGTGCAGCGAAGGTTCACCAGACTGATTCCAGGGATGGCTGGACTGACATATGAGGAGAGATTGGATCAACTGGACCTTTATTCACTGGAGTTTAGAAGGATGAGAGGGGATCTCATAGAAACCTATAAGATTCTGATGGGACTGTACAGGTTAGATGCGGGAAGAATGTTCCCGATGTTGGGGATATCCAGAACCAAGGGACATAGTGTTAGAATAAAGGATAGGCCATTTAGGACTGAGATAACTAGAAACTTCTTCACTCAGAGAGTTGTTAACCTGTGGAATTCCCTGCCGCAGAGAGTTGTTGATGCCAGTTCATTGGATATATCTTATTGAATGGTGGTGCAGGTTAGAAGGGCTGAATGGCTACTCCTGCACCTATTTGCTATGTTCTATGTTTTTATATTTGCAGGATTTGCAGGCTTTGAAGCTTGCCTGCACATTCGGTGGAGGTGTCCCATTGTTCTGCAGCCATTGCACGCATAGTGCTTAAAACAACATTGATGGAGCCGATGATCACCCCCACAGCACCAACAGGGTGTTAACTGCCTCGCATTAACAGATGTTGGCGGACTCTGAGTCAATTGAGGTCGGGCCACAGCAGCCGGTGTGTACATTCTGCCCTATACATTTCTGCTCAAAACCGACATTACTTTATGTACAGTACTGGCTAAAACTTCTTTGTTCTGCGAAATCTACTTGGTGTTGTTGCTGGTGGACATAAATACCTGTACTATCGTATGGCTTTACTCAGATTCGAAGTTTCTACAATCAACAGTTTTCAAAGGATTGTCTCATGTCCGATGCCCAGTACAAAAATGTCTCTGAGCATTTGTTCTAGGAATCCCTCAAACTCACAATGTCCTGCAAGGCGTAGCTCGCCACTTCCTGGCCCTCCGATCGTTGACACGTTTAGAACCGATATCTCGCCATCAAAACACTTTCCTTAGGATTTAGGTATTCCCGGACCAGCGTACACAGTTCTTCGTAGGATTTCTTTGTTGGTTTAGCCAGGGCCAGGGGATTCTTCATGAGGCCCATAGATTGTGGCCTCACAGACGGTTAGGAGGATCGCCCTTCATTTGGTCGCGTTCTTGTCCCCTTCCAGCTCATTGGCTACGAAGTATTGGTCGTGTCTCTCCACAAAGGCCTCCCAATCATCCCCCTCTGAGAACTTCTCCAGGATGCCGACTGTTCTTTGCATTTTTGCTCGGTTCGTTACCTCGTTGCCAATTGTTGTACTCATAATAAATGGTCAGACCGAGTACTGTGTGTAATGAGCAAGTGTGACCTTAGCTCCTTTATTGCAGTTCCAGAGTGCAGGTACCTCGTGGGTGGCCTGCTTATATACTGTACTCCCAAGGGATGCTGGGATCCCTTGGGACTCCAACAGGTAGGCCCTCTGGTGGACAGGTGTGATGCAGGTTACAAGGTTACAAGGGGTTAAATACTTAACAGTGACCCATTCTTTTACTAATTGTGCCTTATGGGCATTCACCTTTAGTCCCGCCTGAGCCAACAATGTCAAAAGTTCGTGCAAAAGGGACAGTTGCTCCTCCATGCCGTCGGTTGCTAGCAGTAGGTCGTCTACGTACTGCAGCAAGCAGGTAGGGCGGGAAAAATCTTTTAAAATTGCAGCCATTCTTTTGTGGAATATCGTGAGGGCATTATGGAACCTCTGAGACAAGCATGTCCAGGTGTAGCCCTGGTCTTCAAATGTGAACGCAAATTTGTACTGGTCTTCCCTCTTAACAGGGATACTCCAGAATCCATTGGCGATGTCGAGGGTCGAGAAGTACTTGGAACCAGCAGGAATTTGAGATAATATGGTGGGAGTTTTTTTTACTACCAGTGAGCAGGCTGGTGTTACAGAATTTAACTTTCTGTAATCAATAGTCAGTCGCCAGCTGCTATCAGGCTTTTTAACCGGCCATGTGTTGTGAAAGTGCCTGTCCTAAGAACACCCTGCTTGACTAGGGATTTTATGGTGTCTCGGATGTAAGGGTGACTCTCCCTTGGGATGGGGTACTGTTTAGTGAATGAGTGGTAGGGGGTCTCTCAATAGATTCCTTGCCTGCCATTTTTCCACAGTCATGCTTGCATGTGGCAAACACCGCTAGGTGTTCCTGAATTAGTTTTGCCACAGCTTCATTTTCACTCCCCGGAGGGTCATATTAAGATGGTTTTTTAATAGCAGAAACCGAGTGAGCATCTGAAATTTCTATCACTCCTGACTTATCTCTCAATCCCATGCAAACGCAGTCCTGATTATAATCTATCACTGCGCCATACTGATCCAACACATCAGTCCCTACAATTCTCCTTCCGTCGGGGGTGGTCATCAACATCAGTGCTGGGACCTTACAGGTGAGGCCTCCCAATAGAAGTTCAGTGGCCTTCTCTGTATACGCGGTGGTTGTATCACTGTTTTATCCTTTAAAGGTCATACAATCCTTGCCCGCTGCTGCATGGCGTTCAGGGTATGGGGTGTGGATGATGGTAATGGCTGAGCCAAGTATTGATAAGCATAATCTGCTGCCTGCCCCCTTTTAAGATAACAAGCACTACTGGTCTCCTGCTACCATCATGTCAGAACTCCACTTCCGACCAATCTTTCGGGGCCGAACCCTATTGCGGGTGCCTGGTTCTGTGTACATTGATAGATATCGTACCGGCGATTACTGGAGGCTCTAGGGGTCTCTTCTGGGTGCTGCTTGGTCTGATTAAGCAGAGTCACTATGTTCAAGTTTTAGATCCCTAAATGGTTTAGGATCTTGGTCATGAGTGCATTGGCTGCTGTGCCAGGCTGGAGGACTGTGTCTGGCAGATTATCTTTTAGGGAAGTGGAACAGGCCAAGAGGAGGACTCGTGATAGGTCTCTTTCTTCCAACTCGGGGTGACCCCTCCTGAAATTTTCCCACCTCCTATTAACTTCCAGTGGGTCGTCCCCATCATTAATAGGCCCAAACCCGTGGCTACACGTCATGGCGTCAGCACCAGATATGGGCTGTGAGTCAGTATGGTTACTGCTGATGTCACCATGCGTATTACGTCGTAAAGAAGTGGTTACTACGGCTACGATTGGCTCTTGTGTCTCCAAGGTATCCCGTCCTACAGCACCTTCCTGGGGATTATACTGACTGCCTTCCTCTTCCCAATCTGTCTCCCCTTTGTCCCCTTCTGCTGTCTCTGTTATTGCTCTCCGTGTTACTGTGGATACCAGGGCCTATACTCCCCTAACTTACTTTTTAGCCTCGCTATTTCTAGTTGGCACTGGGAGTGATCTGCCTCCCTATGTGGCTTCTTAATTACTTCCCTTAATTCGCCCCAAGCATCTTCTATCTCTTGGTCGAGCCCAAATTTTCCAATTTATATTTTTGTAACTCGAATTTGTTTTGATTTGCTTCAATGACGGCTTTTAAATTTGAGAATCTTTGTTGATGTAGCAATGAAGCTGTCTGTTCAGCCGCTCTTTCTAATTGCCTAATACTGTCGTTTGGTTAACCAATTTCTTGTCTTAAATGCTGCATTTCTCCCTCTTTTAACTGCTTGACAAGTTGGAGGCCTTCTTCCTTTTGTTGTTTTATACCTTGACTCTTTTTCTTTTAGTTGAATCTCTTTTACTTGCAATTCTTTAAAATCCTGTGGGCTAGACTTTCTATTAGGTGGCTAAGGCCCCAAAAAATGGGCCGTGTTCCAGCAATGTGGGACGTCTCGGCCTTGCTGATCGCCGGCACAAGGCCCAGTTTTTTTTTTGCGATTTTCCACTCGACCTTACCCCGGCGATGTCAAATGGACGATGTGATTTTTTGGCGATCTCATGATCGCCCACCAAAAACGGAAGTCAAAGAAGAAAAAAAAGCTTCTCTAGCAACGATATTCTGCGCATGTGTGGGATTTTTTTTGTAGTTGAGTTTCTTTGCCATGTTGTGAGAGGTCAGGGGTCATCACACATGCTCAGAAGTACAGGGAAGGTCAGAGAGAGAGCGAGAGGAAGGAGGGGAGTAGGAGCAGTTTGCGTGTGGTTGGATTGAAAAGCAAAATCTTGTTCAAAATTATTCATTCTTTTTGTCTTTTCAGTTCAAATATTGGTCAAAAAAAATTACTGAAAAGACAAAAAGAATGAATAATTTTCAACAAGATTTTGCTTTTCAATATGGAAACTATATTTAAATATATATTACTATGGAGGGAGAAACTGAACGTAAAAGGGCTAAACCCTTTAGTGAGGAGGCCAATGAGGCGTTGGTGAACATAGTGAGTGGCAGGTGGGATGATTTAACATGGGGTGGGCATGGGAAATCTCCACTCTGTGCATATAGGTGAATCTGGGCCGAGATTGCCAATGTCGTATCTTCGGCCTCGAATGAAGTCCAGACACCTGACCAGTGTAGGAAAAGGTGGAGCAGCTTGCTGGCAGCAGTCAGAGTAAGTTGCATTTTATATTTTAAATTTTACATATGTAATATTTAAATGGTGCATGCAAATTTTAATTTGAATCTTGAATGTCATTTCATTATAGTATTAATTAATTAAATTATGAATTAATTTATGCATCCTAACACTAAGTTGAATTTTATATTATGAAATATTATTCATATGCAATGCAATGCTAATTTCTAATCGAACATTTAAATCTGTCAGTCTTAAATGTTTATTACCAAGTACATTATCTTATGCCATGCAATGTTATCTTATCATTTACAGAAGATATCTATCAATCACTCACACATGCACATCTAGCAGCAGTCTTCAGCTATCCTATGGATCGACTTAGTTACAACAGATACAATAATGTTACAATAAAAATGGTATATTTTACTTCCCTCTGACAAAGCACACGGCCTGCTTCTTTGTCTGTAGAGGGAGGTTCTGCTTTTGCCATGCACAAAGAAGAAGAAAGAAGAGAGTGGGGAATCTTTGGCTTGAGTTTTTATATCTCTTAAGGCCATTGTTTTTCAGGAAGCCTCAGGATTGGATCTTGGTTCCAGGACCATTCCTGATTGGCTTCTCCTCATACATGTGTCTGTCTCGAGGGCTGGCGCCACTCCTTGACTAGGTTAATGGCTTTTCAATTAACACCTTTGTTCCTTTAAGCTCTGTCCAGCCAGAAGGCAACATACAATCAGGATATGTTGGAAGTCTGTGAGTTTCCATTTTGCCTTTCTGCAGCCTTTCCATACAATCTACACTTTTAACATTTATATATATACAGAATCAATTTTGTCATTACTAAACACTTTTATTCTTACAGCTGTTCTTCAAATGGTGCCACAGGACCTTTAATACCCAACAAACCTTTAGGTGAGGTGGCTTTCATCTCTCACCAGAAGATTTTGTTTGCCATCTTGAAACTGCATTCGTGAGAATTACAATTAGAAACTGCAGGTATCTAAAACTGAGGTTGAACTTGTCCTCTTTATGGTAACATTACAACCTGTTCGCTATTTACTGTAGCGAAATTTTGCCGTCAATCCAGTTGAGTCATATTTTTTGCTATTAATCATAAATGCACAAATTATATCTATGTGTACAAGCAATAAATCACCAAACAAATAATTAAGTGGTGGGACTGACAAAGCCAAGTAAACTACTGCATTTCCATCAATTTTTTTATGCATTAAGCCTGAAAATGGTTTGGGGACCTGATCCGAGCCGCTACACTGGGATCACACTGCCAGTGCCCTCTAGTGCTGACTCCACCATAGTATGTAGGGCTAGAGGAAGGACAATTTATTAGCACAGGTCTGGTGGGCACCCATGCCATTACAGGCATATCTCAGACATAGGCGTCTCCTTCCATGCAGAGGTGAAATCTGGTCCTTGCTTCCAGAGAAATGATTGCTTGGCCTTTTCAGGCCGCTTTGTAAGATGCCGATAATAAGAATTAAAAAGGTATATATATTTTTGTCGTAGGTCCAGGCCGCTTCCCTGGCATGGAGCTCTGGTGGACCAACAAGTATTTTCTTTCCGTCCTCATCTACTACCGCCCATCCGGTTCTTGGTTTTCCGTCGATATATCTCCGAGACCCATCTACACATAGGTTACTGGCCTCCCCTTGGAGCGCTTCCTCTTTTAGCAAATTGCTTTCCTTCTGTCCTTCAATGCTACATTCATGTGTTACTCCTTCATTGTTTATTCCGCAGGCTGGGTTTATTCCTATATCTCTGACTATTTTTACTGACCTCCGGAGGGGGCAATAAGATTGCTTCCCATCTTGCTCGGCGGGGTCGGATACTTTCCGTAATCTCCCTGTGTTTAATAACTCCACCAGAGTATGGGGAGTGTGGAGTATGACTTCTCCCAACATTACTACGGGTTCATTGATTTTTACCGCCCATGCTGCACAATCTAAAGCGGCTACACATCTTGATAATCCTGCCGCTACCAACGATTGTTGGGTGGAATAGTAGGCTACTGGCCTTTGTCTATCTCCATAGGCTTGGGTCACTACTGCATTATAGTGATTACCGTCCTGATGGTATATATTAAACTGCTTTCTCTGATCGGGTAATACGAACACTGGAGCTTGGACAAGGGCTTTCTTCAAATTACTGAAAGCCTTTTCTTGTTCTGGTCCCCATTCTATGGGAGAGTGGGAGGGTTTACCTCCCTTAGTTAGATCCTGTATTGTTTGGGCCTGTTTAGCATAATCTGGGATAAAATTCCTATAGTAATTGAATAACGCCTTGACATACCTCTTTTATGGTTCCTGGTTGAGGCATTTGCTGGATAGCTGTCTTCCTTTTTTCCCTTGGTTATGATGTATCCCAAATAAGTGACTTCTGCTTTTCCCATCTGCGCTTTCTTTGGGTTTACTTTTAATCCCTCATCTTGTAATGTCTCTAATATCGCTAATATGGAGAGCACTTGTCCTTGTTTTGTACTTTCTGGTGGGGCTTCACTTAATCGTTCCTTCAACATTTTTACAAAACAATCATCGGGATTGGGTATCCCAGAACTGTCTCGGTATTCCGTATACTTCCTTTCCGCATATTCCCGTACACTTTCTCCTCTTTCCTGTGTCACTCTCATTATTTTAGACCAATTTAGTCTCGGATGACACCAACAATTTCTCATAACCTTGATTCAGTCAAGTTTACCCGTCCCGAGTGGCTCCCATGTTTGCCATCTTCCACCCCTTACCCCTTACGTTGTTTTTAGCCAATTTACCGTACCACACTTTCCCTTTACCAGGCTGTGTATGCCAACTAAGGTTAAGTTATGGGCTTCTGTTATAGTTCCCACTGCATCCCAAAATCCATTATTTTCGCTATTTGTTTTAGGGTTGGTAGATCCTTAAGTAGGGCTTGTCTTTCTGATGGTGACAACGGAACTTCTTGAATTGTTATAATCGCCGGGTTATCTCCTCTAGTGGGCACCGTTGTTATTCTTACTGGGGCCATACGTACCGTATCCCCGTGATATGGTGGTGGCCAGTCACCCTTGTCCTCATGATCTCTAGCTTCCTTGGCTAATTTGTCCCGCTCTGGATCATAGGACTGTTTCAATTGTTCTCTCAACTCATCTAAACTTGGGTACATGTTTTGTGCGGGTGGAGGGGGAGGGAGTTCTCTAGGCACGGTTACTGATACACATTTTACTTCCTTGAGTAAAACGTGTATCAGTATTTTCCAAGGATTCTATCTTACTTTGCAAATCTTTATTAGTTTGTTCTAACCTTGCTGTTTTTTTTAGTTTGTTCTCGGTAACAGGCTGGAACGATTACATGGGCTTTCTCTATTTTGTTTTTTTTCTGGCTTTCCCACCACTTTACCTGTCACGATGGGCAGTCATCTGGTTGCTATCTTTTTTCTTTCATTCCCTTAACATTCTACTGATATCATATTCCGGAGAGACCCTTCTGGGCCCCAATCATATTCTTCGGCCATGCTTATACAGTCGCTAAGTATGTTCTAGCAGGTTAATCTTGTACCCTAACACATCAGTTTTCTAACCCGCTCGTATTTACTATTACTCCGTGGTTTCCCTAACTGTCATGCGCAGACCTACTCATATCCTGTGCTTTACTTATTCCTTGGCATCCGTCATCCGGGTCTGTTTGTTCTTTATTACAGACTATTCCACGTCAGCGGGCATGTGGTAGTTCTAACTTGTAGGTGGTATATTAAATTTTTACTCAACCCAACAACTTCCACATCATGCCTGGTTATGTGGACTTAGTACCCTGCTCGCAGTGCCAATTGTAAGAGTGGAGTAATTGATATAAAAACTCGACTACTCTTTGATCCGGAATCAGCAGGTGGACACCTCGGATAAGTAAAAATACAAACTTTATTCAAGCTAGCAGGGGAAGCATTTCACTTCTCAGACCTCTGAGAATGGATCTTCAACGTGTAACACATTTTGTGCACATTTATACTGTTTTACCCAACAAGTACATAATTACTGTTGATTAGTTTCCCATCGCGCATATGCATCATGCTCAACTACCATTGGTTGTTACCTATAATGCGTTGCAGCTGTCTTTGCACAATTTCTGTTTTTACAAAGGTTATCTGATCAAGGGGGTTTCCAACCTCACATGGCCTCCGTGCTTGTTAATGTGGTTTAAAACTTAACAATGTCCAATGTATTACAAGACCTCTCAGTACATTACCATTTATATCCGTACCTTAAAGAGGTTAAAACATAATGTAATGTCTATAGCTCCACATTATGGATGCCTGTGTTACTGCAGCTAGTGCTGTTAATAAAGAGCAGGTCACCTGACCAGCAGGTGACCTGCAGCGTTTTACAGGCTGTGTGATGTGTGTGCTCTGTAAGATATGACATTGGCGACGGGAATGGGATGTAATCGATAATACAAAACTGAAATTTTTGTTGGTGAAGGATTCAGCCAGCCGACAGAGAGACTTTGAGAGCTTCTCTGTTTTTGGAAACAGCTACACATCCGAGGTAAATTACAAGCACACTTGGTGAAACTTCCAGAGTCAAATTGGCTGCCCCTGTGGGAGTTATAGAGCACGTGGGGCAATTTCAACATGACCGTGAAAGTTTCAGAGTGTATGTGGAACGGATAGAAATGTTTTTCACTGCAACTAATATAATCAAAATTCCTGGTAATGAAGACAATATTGAACGAAAAAGAACTATATTCTTAACTGAGGCCGGGCTCAAGTTATATGAAACGCTGATAAATTTGCTTGTGCCTGACAAGCCAAAGGATACAATGCTGAAACAGATTCTAACTAAGCTAGAACAACATTACAGCCCCATCCCGTTAGAAATTGCTGAACGTTATCGTTTCAGAATACGAAATCTGAAGGCTGAAGAAAATATCAGTGAGTACATTGTAGCATTAAAAAAGTTATCTATTCACTGTAATTTCAGAGACTTTCAGAACCGAGCATTGCGAGACCGCTTTGTTTGTGGGATGAAAAATGATGTGATCAGAAGGAAGTTATTGACAACATCTGACTTGACTTTTGATTTAGTTTGTCAGACAGCTAGGTCGATGAGCATGGCCGACCAATATTCCCAAGAATTTCATACTAATTTCAGTCATCAGACAACTGAGTTGAACAGCCTGCAGGTTCAAATTAAAAGGCGATGGGGTCCCAAAATCTCAGAAATTGGAAATGGGAACAGAGCATTGACGTCTGCTATCGGTGCCTGGGACAACACAATGCTCAAAGTTGTCCATATATGAAGGCAGAGTGTTTCGTCTGCAGGAAAACTGGGCAACTTGTGAAGCCATGCCGACTGAAGGGTAAACCAGCTTTCAAAGCTATGAGTGGAAATCCCCAGAGACTACATAGCATGGAAGAACAACAACAGGATGAGGAGATGTTAGAGTTAAACATCATCAGGAGCACGAGGTTAATGGACGGCGATTCGAAAAATATCATAATCCACATAGATGTTGTTGCAGGATACCCATGAAAATTGACACTGGTGCATCTGTGAGTGTAGTACCGGAGTCGCTATACTGCGACAAATTGCGGGATTTCCCATTGGAGAAAGCCAAGATGGAGCTGCGAGGCTACTCGGGAGAGAACATTCCGGTGGAAGGTCGTATCACCATACCAGTGAAATGCAAGGATCAAGTTCAGAGCTTGCCTCTAATAGTAGTGGAAGAAATTGGTTGGGATCACTGAAGCTGGATTGGAGTGAGATTTTTTGTGTCGAAACGAGATTTGCGTCAAAGGATGATGCCATCAAGAATTATCCGAAGGTGTTCTGCGAAACGGGCAGTCCGATCCAAGACTTCAAGGCAAGTGTCAGGGTACAGAAGTACGCTAGATCGGTTTACTGCAAGCCATGTTCCATACCATATGCACTCAAGGAGAAAGTTGAGCAAGAACTCAAAAGACGAGAGACTGAGAACATTATTTCTAAGATAGATCGATGTAATTGGGCTACACCCATTGTTGTTGTACCTATGTCCAATGGTAAGGTAAGATTGTGTGGTGATTATAAAGTAACAATAAACCAGATTTGAGAGGGTAATGTCCCCAAGACATTGCCAAGTATAGAAGATTTATTCACAACACTGACAGGGGGTCAGATTTTCTCAAAGTTGGATCTGACGAATGCCTACTTACAGCTGGAATTAGATGAAGAGTCCAAGTCATGCATGATTATAAATACTCATCTAGGCCTATATCAATTTAATAGGCTACCATTTGGAATGTCTTCCATACCTGCCATATTCCAAGGGGTGATTAACCAGATCTTGCAAGTATTGAAGGAGTAGTATGTTATTTAGAAGACATACTAATTTCAGCACCAAATAGGAAAATTCATAATTATATATTGAATGAAGTCCTCAAATGACTAGAGCAGCACAGTGTATGAGTGGCTGCTCGCAAGTGTGACTTATTTCAAAACTCTGTGGAGTACTTTGGGTACAGAGTAGACAAAGATGGTTTACATCCAACCAAGTAAAAACTGATACAATCAGAAATGCACCCACTCCCAAGAATGTCACTGAACTTCGATCATTTTTGGGACTTATGAATTTTATGGGAAGTTCCTACCAAATTTGGCTACAGTATTACATCCACTGAATGACCTATTGAAAAACAGGTCCATTGGAAGTGGTCAAAAGAATGCGATACAGCATCCAAGGAGTGTAAAAGCAAATTGGTAGAGAGCACCATGTTAGTTCACTATGACATATCTCAGGAGATCAAACTAGCATGTGATGCCTCTCCGTATGCAGGTGGGGTAGTAATCTCTCAGGTATTACGCAATGGGGAGGAGAGACCAATTGCTTTTGCTTCACGCACTCTCAGTGCCAGTGAGCGTAATTATGTGCAAATCGAAATGTGGCATTAATTTTTGGGGTCAAGAAGTTTCACAAATACTTGTATGGTCGTACATTTACTCTCATTACGGACCATAAGCATCTGACAGCAATCCTCCATCCAAAGTCCCCAGTTCCAACATTAGCTGCAGCCTGAATGCAGAGATGGGCTTTGATTTTGTCAGCATATACAAATGATATTGAATACAGACAATCAGCTGATCATAGTAATGCTGATGCAATGTCTAGATTGCGTTCCCCATTACAAGTTACACCCAATAGGGAAGAGGTGTTCTATTTTTCATACATCAATGAACTGCCAGTCACAGCTGAAGAGATTGGGAGGGCAACCAAACGTAACCCAGTTATGTCGAAGGTGAATGATTATATTGCAAACGGATGGCCAAACCAGGTAACAGACAAAGATATTCATCCATTCTTCATTCAAAGGAATGAATTACCAGTCGATAAAGATTGTATCATGTGGGGTGCAAGAGTGGTTATACCAAATAAA
The DNA here is from genome assembly GCF_044704955.1 of Pristiophorus japonicus. Lineage (NCBI taxonomy): Eukaryota > Metazoa > Chordata > Chondrichthyes > Pristiophoridae > Pristiophorus > Pristiophorus japonicus. The sequence continues at coordinate 73,845,313 of NC_091978.1, forward strand.
TTCAGGTCCAAATTATTAGGAGACCTCCATGACCAGCAGCTGGGAATGTGCTTGACTAAGAGTTTTGCACGCAGTTACTTATGGTGGCCAGTCTTGATAAAGATATAGAGTACATCGTCAGTCAGTGTACAACATGTCAATTGGTAAGCAAGCAACCACCATCAGTACCATTATAGCCATGGAAATGGCCTCCAGGGTGTGGCAAAGGGTACATATCGATTTTGCTGAGCTAGAAGGGCAGCAATTGTTCATTGATAGCCATTCAAAGTGGGTCAAAGTGTTTCCAATGTGGAAAATAACAACAAGTAAAACATTAGACATTTGGCCTCCCAGAAGAAATTGTTTCGGATAATGGATCACAATTTTGTTCAGAAGAATTTGCACAGTTCACGAGCAAAAATGGTGTGAAACATACCAAGGTCCCACCGAACTATCCTGCTTCGAATGGTGCAGCAGAGCGCACTGTACAAATTGTAAAACGTGCCCTCATCAAACAAATGTTGGATCCAAATCCAAATCCAAAGAAATGACAGTTGTCATTGGACCACAAATTGGCTAATTTTCTAATAACGTATCGTAATAACGTTGGCATGCAGGTACAGCAGGCGGTTAAGAAAGCAAATGGCATGTTGGCCTTCATAGCGAGGGGATTTGAGTACAGGGGCAGGGAGGTGTTGCTACAGTTGTACAGGGCCTTGGTGAGGCCACACCTGGAGTATTGTGTACAGTTTTGGTCTCCTAACCTGAGGAAGGACATTCTTGCTATTGAGGGAGTGCAGCGAAGGTTCACCAGACTGATTCCCGGGATGGCGGGACTGACCTATCAAGAAAGACTGGATCAACTGGGCTTATATTCACTGGAGTTCAGAAGAATGAGAGGGGACCTCATAGAAACATTTAAAATTCTGATGGGTTTAGACAGGTTAGATGCAGGAAGAATGTTCCCAATGTTAGGGAAGTCCAGAACCAGGGGTCACAGTCTAAGGATAAGGGGTAAGCCATTTAGGACCAAAATGAGGAGAAACTTCTTCACCCAGAGAGTGGTGAACCTGTGGAATTCTCTACCACAGAAAGTTGTTGAGGCCAATTCACTAAATATATTCAAAAAGGAGTTAGATGAAGTCCTTACTACTAGGGGGATCAAGGGATATGGCGAAAAAGCAGGAATGGGGTACTGAAGTTGCATGTTCAGCCATGAACTCATTGAATGGTGGTGCAGGCTAGAAGGGCCGAATGTCCTACTCCTGCACCTATTTTCTATGTTTCTATGTTTCTATGTTTACTCCTCACACAACTACTGGTAGAACACCAGTAGAGATGTTTCTCAAACGACAACCACGAACCAGATTCTCGTTGTTAAAACCAAACTTGGCACAGTCCGTAGAAGAGACACAATTAAGACAGAAAGAGAATCATGATAGAGGTAGAGTAAAAGAGAGAAGTGTGAAATTATATCAGAAGGTGAGAGTGAAGAACCATCACCATAAATGGGTAAAGTGGTTACCAGCAAGAGTGGTGAAGATATGTGGTCCTCGCACATATTTGGTCATGATGTTTGATAATGGATAGGTTAGGTTTGTTCACATTTATCATATTTTACCCTCAGACATGGAAGTAGTTGAAGGTGGGAGTGATTCCATTATTTCTGACTCATCAGATAGTTTTGATACACCAGTAGCATATCGTACCACCAATGTACTGGAAACAAATCCAAGAGAAAGTCAGAATTTAAGTCCGAGTCCGAGTCAGGAAAACAAACAGTCTGCAGTTAGAGAGAATTCAAATGGAAATCAAGAGCATACCTTGGAGGAAAACTTCCCTCAGGATCAGCCTCGAATGAGTTTAAGTTCGACACCATATTTAGAAGGTTCTGTTCGAGAGCGAAGATATCCCCCTTGAAACAGAAAACAAGTGGATAAGCTTGATTTGTAAATATGGCAAAATAAGTCCATATCCTTTGTTACGTATAACTATGCAAGTTATGTATGATGATTGTTTGTTATAATAACTCTTCATTAAGGAGGGAGAAATGTAATGTCTGTAGCTCCACAGTGTGGACACCTGTGTTACTGCAGCTAGTGCTGTTAATAAAGAGCAGGTCACCTGATCAACAGGTCAGGGGGTCACCGGAACCTGCAGCCATTTTACAGGCTGTGTGATGTGTGTGCTCTCTAAGATATGACACATAACATTGTCCAAGGAGTCACAAAACCTCTCAGTACATTACTATTTTCATTCCCTGGTTATTTATTTTCTCTATATTCAATTTATTATAACATGGTCTCTAACCACACTTTGCACTATAACTCAGCAATAAACTCAGACAAATTGAATCCTTGCAAAAAGTCACTTTGTGCATTTCTATAAGTCATTTCTAGTTGGATGTAATATTTCCTCTCAGTAACTAAGTTTGATTTTGAATTGGACAGTCCAGCTTTTGAGTGGGCCAAAAATTTTTAAATGTAAGCCAGACATCCAAAGTCCAATTAAAAAAAATAAATGCCCAATTTTTCCCATTTACTTCTTTGTCCTATGATATGAAAACATTAATCATTGAGGTTACTAAGCTTTTCATTGAATTAGCAAAGGAATCATCTAAACTCAATCTATGCACCCTCCCTTGACCATAACACTGTACTCCCGTTTGCCCAGGTTCGGACTTGGCCAAAGGTGCACATCTGTTATACTACATAAATGTAAATGCAATTTAACTCATCAATGAAGTCAGACCAATTGAATCCTTGCAAAAAAAAAGCCATCTTGGTTCACTTTGTGCATTTCTATCAGTCATCTCAAAACTGACCACTGCAGAAACCTAAGTTCAGGTCACCAGCCTAACCTTTCAAGGAATGGTGTATGAGATGGAGAGATCTGAATGGAAAGGGGAAACAGAAAAATAAATGTTTTTGAACTATGTACACAATTAAAATAAATTTAACATGAAATGCTTGAAAGGTGGTGAAAACAAATTCAATAGTAACTTTCAAAAATAAATTGGATATATTCATGAAAAGGAAAACTTGCAGGGCTATGGGGAAAAAGCAAGAGAGTGGGACTAATTTGAAATCTCTTTCAAAGGCACGATGGATTGAATGACCTCCTTCTGTGTTGTATGATTCTATGAGTTTCCAATAAAAATAAATTCCAAAGGATTTGTTTTTACTTAAAGTCAAACAAGACTTTTCATATGGTAATGTTTCCACATATCGTACCACATATATTTGGACAAGGGTTCCAACGAACAATTCCACACAGAAAAGTTAGTATGCAGGTACAGCAAGTAATCAGGTAGTCAAATGGAATGTTGGCCTTTATTGCAAGGGGGATAGAGTATAAAAGCAGAGAAGTCCTGCTACAACTGTACAGGGTATTGGTAAGACCATACCTGGAGTACTGCATGCAGTTTTGGTCTCCGCATTTAAGGAAGATATACTTGCATTGGAGGCTGTTCAGAGAAGGTTCACTAGGTTGATTCCGGAGATGAGGGGGTTGACTTATGAAGATAGGTTGAGTAGGTTGGGCCTATACACATTGGAGTTCAGAAGAATGAGAGGTTATCTTATTGAATCATATAAGATAATGAGGGGTCTCAACAGGTTGGATGCAGAGAGAATTTTTCCACTCATTGGGAAACTAAAACTAGGGGAAATAGTCTCAGAATAAGGGGTCGCCTATTTAAAACTTAGATGAGGAGAAATTTCTTCTCTCAGAGAGTTGTAAATCTATGGAATTCTCTGCCTCAGAGAGTTGTGGAGGCTGGATCATTGAATATATTTAAGGCAGAGATAGACAGATTTTGAGCGATAAGGGAGTAAAGGGTTATGGGGAGCTGAGTCCACGATCAGATCAGCCATGATCTTATTAATGGCGGAGCAGGCTCGAGGGGCCAAATGGCCTACTCCTGTTCCTATTTCTTATGTTCTTATGACTCAACCCTGCCTCTGGGGGAGGCAGTGAGCAGCAGCTAAGCATTATTAGTCAAGGGAGACTGCTCTTCTGCTACCTTAAGGTTACCTTGTTAGGAGCTGTATGAGCCTGGGGGCAGGTTTATGCTCGATTTCGTGGCTGGGTCATGGAATGTGTCCTGTGGCAGGACCTAAGAGGGGAGGAAATTAAAATACACTAAGAAATAGAAGAAAAAATATTTTTTGTGGTAGTGATCCAAAGACATAATACTATTTCCATGCCCTTTATGATAATTTTTCTGAAGGAACTCTTCCTGCAAGTATTGCAATTATCAGACCAATGTACAGATAGGGTAAATGCCTATCTGAGCTCACTCTTCCAATATCAGTTTCTCCTAATTGGAACAGATGGCAAATTAAATTGGTAGGAACTGATTTCAGACCTTCATGTAATAGCCAAAAGGAGTTACACATCATTAACCCTTTTAATATTTCAGTCTTCAAAGGACTTTATACACTTGAATGCTTTTATGCCAAGAAGTATATTAATATATAACAATGTAAAGCTAATTATAAAATTAGAATGACACTAGGGCTGGATGGAACAATGGGATGGCATACTGCTGGATGAAAAATCTCCTTATTCTGACAGATGTCAAGAAATTTCATGAAATGATCTTGGACAGTCTTCAGGAAATCAGTGTTTGTGCTATTATCCAAGAAGGAAGAGGCACAAAGTATAGAACCATAGCACTCATCCCACATGCCAGCAAGGTATTGCTTGAGGTTATCAACAATAGAATTTCACGTAAGATAAAATAACACATTTCCAGTAAGCAAACTGATAGCAAAAGTGGACATTTTTCACCTGCTAGAGCTAGCATAGCTTTGCCTGTTGTAGTCAAGATCACTGCAGTCTTCAACTTTGTTGCCTTCTGCTCTTTCCAGGCTATCACTGGGAATATCAATAACATTAGTCAGTCTGGAATTCATACTTGCATGATGCGGGGTGACTCATGCGATCTTTGCTAAAGCAAAAGCTTTCATAACTCCTCGCCCCCCGCCCCCCCACCCCCCCATGGACATCCAGAAGTGGCAGGATACTAATTGCAACCCTGGTGAGAGCCCCTAATATATGCCTTAAGTGCTCTCTTACCTACCCTAGCCTTCTTCTTCTTCTTAAACAGTCCCTCATATCGAGGATGACTTGCTTCCACACCAAAAAGGGATGAGTTCACAGGTGTTTCGATGAGGACCTGATATTCCAGGTCCCGAACTACATATTGAATGGTGGAAGGTGCCTGTACGTGGAGTTTTTTAACATGTGGTGGCCATTGCACACCAGCCACCACACGGGCTTGACAGAACTAGGTCTTGGTCCAGTGGCAAAGATTAACCAAGATAACTGGAGACCAGCTCTGCTGCATGGACCTAGTGCACACACATATCGCAGTGTGGGCTGGCCAGTGCTGCCACTGGGCCCACACTTCTTCTGGGCCCCAAACTCTTGCCTCTCCTGGGCCCCAATCATGTCGCTTATGGGCCCCGATCTCTCTCTGCTCCTCTGCCCTGGTCATTCACTGCACCTCTGCCACGATCACTCCAACTCTAGTACTTCACGAGATGCTCCCCTAATGGCTGGGAGGCAGAAGACTGCTGTGGCTCAGTCAAGGGCTCTTGAGATGTTTGGTGACATCTCGGAGTTTGGGCCTGAGAAGGCCCAGTGGCAGCAGTAGTAACTCGGTGGTTGCCAAGGTAATCTGGTTCAGCTTTCTTTCTGGCACCATTGCATGCATTGGTTGAGGTGGTCGCAAAGGTCATTCTGAGAGATGGCAAAATGTTGCTCTGGCATTGCAGCATTGGCCCGGCTATTGGGCTGCAGTTCAGCTCTCCAAACTATCTGCAGGAGAGCAGGACTGTAAGAGATCTGTGATTCAATTGAAGCCCCTACCCTTTCAGTTTCCCAGCTTGTCCAAGGCAGAGGAGCTGAAGGAGTCCAGATTTGGCATGGACCCAGTATAAGCACACCTCAGAGGTGTTATTAATGGCACCAGAGACTCCTGCAAGGAGGACACAGCTGCAACATCCATTGAGGTAACCATATGCTTCAGAGTTTCAATGTGCCTGAAGCCCACACAGTTTACACTGGACCCTTCCACATTATCCAGCATGCTGTAGAAGCTCCCCAGCAGGCAATCCAATGCAATGAGCATAGAAAATAGGTGCAGAAGTAGGCCATTCGGCCCTTCGAGTTTGCACTGCCATTCAATGAGTTCATGGCTGAACATGCAACTTCAGTACCCCATTCCTGCTTTCTCGCCATACCCCTTGATCCCCCTAGTAGTAAGGACAACATCTAACTCCTTTTTGAATATATTTAGTGATATAGTAATTGATAGTTCATAGAAATAATTGTTCTTTTATAGACGAGGCTCTGAAGTCTACATCTCTATCTTCTTCAGCAGAGCTTCCCCATCTGTGAGCTATGTTCTGGGCCATTTTATCCACTTGCATTTCCTCCTGTCCACCTGTGTTCAGTGAATTATCCGAAGCAGGTCCCTCTAACATATTATGTAAAGGACAGGCGGTGCCAATTTCTGAGCTGGTGCATCGAAGGGCAAATGCGAGTGATGGTACATCTTCAGGAGGGTTCTCTTCCTTGGCATTTGCTGCAGCAAGACTTAAGACATCTGATGAACCTAGAAAAAGGGAAGAGGGACAAGGATTCGCATGTAGTGGCAAAGATAAAATGTAGCAGACGATTGGTAGCGCAATGCACCATTGGGTTGTCATGCTGGGTGTATGACTGACAGAGTTAAGTATAAGTAGAGAAGGAAGGGAAGTTGTCCAGAAACCCTGCTGTGAATAGCGTCAGTCTAGCTATCTTTAAGCCTGGGTGCCCTCTCTCTGCCAATTATATCAATGGCCGCCTCCTTCCTTGACGTGAACATTTGCATTGAGGTAGCACCTCCTTCTGTTAATGCACTCTCCCTTCTCTTGTGAGCCAGCTTCTCCTGCAAGAGTGGAAGTATGTCTTGTTGAAGGGTTTGCAAGATGTGTGGCAGCCTAGCATAGCATGCATGGTGAGAGGAAAAAGCAGCAGGTGTGGGCAACAGAGGAAGTAGCAGTAGCAGGGGGAAATGCAGGGAGCAGCATCAACCTCTGTACATGGCCTTCTTTGACCTCACAAAGGCTTTCGACACTGTCAATCATGAGGTCTTATGGAGTGTCCTCCTCAAATTCGGCTGCCCTCAAAAGTTTGTCATCATCCTTCGTCTGATTTACGATGACATGCAAGCCATGATCCTGACAAACGGATCCACCACAGACTCAATACAAGTGCGGACCGGGGTCAAGCAAGGCTGTGTCATCGCACCAACGCTCTTCTCGATTTTCCTTGCTGCAATGCTCCATCTCACCTGCAATAAGCTTCCCACTGGAACCTCCGTTGCCTCCAGTCCAGTTCCAAGTTCGTCCCATCCTCTGTCATTTCAATACAGTATACAGATGACGCTTGCATTTGCGCACACTGGGAGATCGAACTCCAAACCATCATCAACACCTTCACTGAAGCGTACGAGAGTATGGGTCTTACATTAAACATCCATAAGACAAAGGTTCCCTACCAATCTTCCCCCGCCACACAGCACTGCCCCCCCCCGATTATCAAGATCCCTGACGAGGCTTTGGACAACGTGGACCACTTTCCGTACTTCGGGAGCCTACTGTCAACAAGGGCAGACATTGATGACGAAATCCAACACCACCTTCAGTGCATCAATGCAGCCTTCGGTCGCCTGAGGCAGAGAGTGTTTGAAGGCTAGGATCTCAAACCCGGCACCAAGCTCATGGTCTACAAAGCAGTAGTGATAGCCGCCTACCTATATGGAGGATAGACGCACCAACATCAGTGTTCTCGCTCAGGCCAACATCCCCAGCATCGAAGCACTGACCATGCTTGATCAGATCCGATAGACGGGCCCGCATGCCCGATAGCAGACTCCCAAAACAAGTGCTCTACTCAGAGCTTCAACACGGCAAGCGAGTCCCAGGTGAGCAGAGGGAATGCGTCAGGGGCACCCTCAAAGCTTCCTTGAAAAAGTGCAACATTCCCACCGACACCTGGGAATCCCTGACCCAAAACTGCTGAAAGTGGAGGAGAAACATCCAGGAAGGCGCCGAACACCTCGAGTCTCTTCGCCGGGAGTACGTGGAAGCCAAGTGCAAACAGCGGAAGGAGTGCATGACAACCCAAGCACCCCACCCACTTGTCCCTTCAACCACCATCTGCCCCACCTATGACAGAGACTATTTCCGGCCTTACTGCTTTTTTCATTTTTCAGGATCACTGGAATATCGCCCATTTTAAAAAACGCTAGTTTCGCCTTTTTCATTTGTGCGATAGCCTTAGCGATGTGAAATGGGCCTTAGTGATGTATTCAGTCTTGCAAGGATAGCATCGATAGCAACGGCCGTTCTGCGTATGCGCATTTTTTTTTTAGCAAAGAACTTTTCTCGCGATTCGGGAGTTCAGGGGTCATCTGCGCCTGCTCAGAAGAGTGAAAGAGAGGAAGGGAGAAAAGAAGAGAGAAGGAAGCTGTCTGTTCATTTGACGCTTGTCCAGTGATAGCAGTATGCAGCAGGGAGCTGTCAGGGAGAGGAGGGCGGAAGCCTTCTCCGATGAGGTCAATGAGGCCCTCGTTAGTGAGGTGGAGAATAGGTAGGGCCAATTAACCCGGGGTGGGCGGGGGAAACCTCCCCCCCCCACTCCCGGACATATCAAAAAATATGGGGCGATATCGCCGCCATAGACTCATCTGTGGCCCTCGATAGGCCTGAGGCAGACCAGTGCCATAAGAGGTGGAACAGCCGGGTTGCTTCGGCAAGAGTAAGTATTAAATTATTATATTTTAAATTGTAATGATGCACTGACTCATTAATTCAAATGTAAATCTACCGGATTGTAATTAAGCTGGGTAATCTTGGCTGGCTTCCCTGCTAAGATTTGGACTGGGGTCGGAACATGCGCCCTTTAAGTCTAATTTTGCTGAGATGCCTTACATTTAATCAACAGTATTAATTATTATTATTTAAATGAATGACTGGAAACAGACAAAGCATTCGGCATTTTTACCAGTTTAGTTGAGAAGGAGAATTTTTGTTTGCTGTGAGCAAGTCTTTAACTTGGACATCGTCTCTTTTTTGGTTACGTTGGTGGATGGGGCACAACTGGTCACCTTTACCCAGACTGTGTGTCACTCACACAATGACCCAGCCTAGACTGGGGGAGAGCTGGCCTGGCTCACTGTCTGTCCTGAGACACCTTGGGACATTAGTTCCGGCCACACGGAGGTCTCCGAACACAGCCCATGGACACGGTGCCCCCTCCCATTACAGTCCTGTCATTTGTCACGTATTCAATCAGCATTGTAACCCATGTATATTCTGACCTAAATTGTACACTGTGAGAACAATGACCACTAGGTGGTGAACTTGTGGGAGACACTCCTAACCTGGACTTTCAGATATAAAAGGGGAAGCTCCACCTACTTCCAGCACTTGAGTGCTATGAAATAAAGGACAGGTCACAGACTGACCTTCTCTCAAGCATGGGCCTTGTGTGCATTTATAGTGTATAGTAAGAACGTATCAATGGCGACAAGAAACTGGAATTTAAACCACGCGAGCATGGCCACTAGCAATAACAGGGGCAGTCAGGGACGATCGACTGGCAAGGGACCTTTTGTTTCAAACAGCAGCTCATGCTGGAGGCGTGGAGGCACACACTCAGCCGGAGTTTGCAGAGGTGAGAAAAATACCTGCAGAAATTGCAGAAATGAACGCTGGGGGAATTCGCTGGAAGCTGAAGTTCAGTGAGTTCATGTGGAGCACATATATAGTTCATACACCAGGATGCCACCGATAATGATGAAAGCGCTCCTCAATGGCATCCCAGTATCAATGGAGCTAGACACGGGGGCCAGTCAGTCCCTGATGGGTATCAAACAGTTCGAAAAGTTGTGGGCGTCCAAGGCCAGGAGGCCAAAATTATCGCCGATTGACGCACAGCTACGGACTTACACAAAGCAGATCATTCCGGTGCTAGTCAGCGCCACGGTAGTTGTGACCCACAAAGGTTCGGAGAACAGACCGCCACTCTGGATTGTCCCAGGGGACGGTCCAGCACTACTGGGGAGGAGTTTGCTTGCTGTCATGAACTGGAAATGGAGCGATGTCAATGCAATTTCCTTTGTGGAGCGAGTATCATGCTCACAGATCCTGGACAAATTTGACTCATTATTTCAACCCAGCATTGGTACTTTCATGGGGGCCAAGGTAGTGATTCACATAAACCCGGACGCCAGGCCAGTACACCACAAGGCCAGAGCAGTGCCGTATGTGATGCGGGAAAAGATAGAAGGCGAATTGGACTGCCTGCTGAGGGAAGGCATCATCTCGCCAGTCGAATTCAGTGACTGGGCGAGCCCGATTGTGCCAGTGCTCAAGGCGGATGGGTCGGTCAGGATATGTGGCGATTACAAGGCCACCATCAATCGGGTATCACTCCAAGACCAGTACCTGCTACAGAGAGTGGAGGACCTCTTTGCGATGCTATCCGGTGGCAAACTTTTTTCAAAATTGGACCTGACCTCAGCTTACATGACCCAGGAGCTGGTGAGTGAGTCGAAGAAGCTGACCACCATCACGATACACAAGGGGTTGTTTGAGTACAACAGATGTCCGTTCGGGATTCGCTCGGCCGCCGCGATCTTCCAATGAAATATGGAAAGCCTCCTCAAGTCGATTCCAGAGACGGTGGTTTTTCAGGACGACATCCTCATTACGGGTTACGATACTGAAGAACACCTCCACAACCTGGAGGAGGTGCTACGCAGACTGGACCGGGTAGGGCTGCGACTGAAAAAGGCGAAGTGCGTCTTCCTAGCTCCAGAAGTAGAATTCCTGGGGATGAGGGTAGCAGCAGACGGGATCAGCCCTACTGCGTCCAAGACGGAAGCGATCCAGAGAGCACCCAGACCCCGTAACATGAGGGAGCTGCGTTCATTCCTGAGGTTCCTGAACTATTTTGGTAACTTTCTTCCCAAATTGAGCACGCTGCTAGAGCCGTTACACGTGCTCCTACGCAACGGTCGCGAATGGGTCTGGGGGGACAGCCAGGAAAGGGCTTTTAATAGAGCACGCAAATTGTTATGTTCCAACAATCTGTTAACACTATATGACCCATGTAAGAAACTTGTGTGAACGTGCGATGTGTCGTCCTATGGTGTCGGGTGTGTGTTGCAGCATGTCAATGTCAAGGGTCAGTTACAGCCGGCAGCTTATGCCTCCAGAAGTCTGTCCCAGGCAGAAAGTGGCTACGGGATGGTAAAAAAGGAGGTGTTTGCAAGTGTATATGTGGTAAAGAAAATGCACCAGTACCTGTTTGGCAGGAAATTTGAGCTGGAGACAGATCACAAAACCCTAACGTCCTTTTTGGCCGACAACAAGGTTATAAATGCAAACGCATCGGCCCGCATACAGAGGTGGGCACTCACGTTAGCCGCCTATGACTACACAATTCGGCATAGACCGGGCACTGAAAACTGCGCCGATGCACTTAGCAGGCTCCCACTAGCCACCACTGAGGGGGCTACCGAGTATGCTGCTGAGATGGTCATGGCTGTTGAAGCTTTCGGAAGCCCGTCAGATTAAAGTCTGGATAAATAGAGACCCGCTATTGTCTCTAATCAAGAAATGTGTCCTGAATGGGGACTGGGCAGCCACGTACAGGGCATGCCCTGAGAAATTTAAACCATTTCACAGGCGCAAGGATGAACTCTCGATTCAGGCTGATTGCCTACTGTGGGGAAACCGCGTAGTCACGCCCCAGATGGGCAGAGAGGTGTTCATCAAAGAACTCCACAATGAGCACCTGGGCATTGTCACGATGAAGACAATTGCCAGGTCACACGTTTGGTGGCCAGGCATAGACGCAGATCTGGAACTTTGTGTTCGCAGGTGCAACACGTGTGCCCAGCTGGGCAATGCGCCAAGGGAAGCCCCCCTTAGCCCCTGGCCTTGGCCCGCCAAGCCTTGGTCACGCATCCATTTGGACTACGCAGGTCCTTTCATGGGGAAAATGTTTTTGGTTGTAGTAGACGCCTACTCCAAATGGATCGAGTGTGACATTTTAAATTCAAGCACATCCTCTGCCACGGTAGAAAGTCTACAGGCAATGTTCGCCGCCCACGGTCTACCGGACATCTTGGTCAGCGACAAAGGCCCGTGCTTCACAAGCACTGAATTCCAGGACTTCATGACAGGCAATGGAATTAACCATGTTAGAACGGCACCATTCAAGCCGGCCTCAAACGGCCAGTCAGAACGAGCAGTGCAGATAATCAAACAGGGGATGCTCAGAATCCAAGGGGGTTCCCTACAATACCGCTTATCATGCCTCCTATTGGCCTACAGATCCCGACCACACTCGCTCACAGGAGTTCCACCCGCAGAGCTGCTAATGAAAAGGATGCTCAAAACCCGGTTATCCCTTATACACCCCACTATGAAAGAAATTGTCGAGAGCAGGCGCCAGTCACAATATGACTACCATGACAGGAATGCGAGGGCGCGATGTATTGATGTAAATGACCCTGTTTTTGTCCTCAACTATGCTGCAGAGCCCAAATGGCTCGCAGGCATTGTGGTTGCAAAAGAGGGAAATAGGATTCTGGTAGTTAAACTTACCAATGGACAAATCTGCCGCAAACATGTGGATCAAACAAAAAGGAGGTTCAGCAACCCCATAGAAGAAGCAGAGGAAGAACAAGTTGTAGAGTTCACTCCACCACGGGTGACCGAACACAGGAACCAAAGGGAGGAGAGCCCAGTCACTGTGGGCAGTCCGGACAGGCCTGAGGCACCGCAAACAGCAGACACTCAGGCCAGCGCCCAACAACCGGAGCCCCAACTCAGGCACTCTATAAGGGAGCATAAACCACCCGAGAGACTCAACCTGTGATCCCAATAAGACTTTGGGGGGGGAGATGATGTCATGTATTCAACCAGCATTGTAACCCATGTATAATCTGACCTAAGTTGTACACTGTGAGAACACACCACTAGGTGGGAGACACTCCTAACCTGCGCCTTCAGTTACAAAAGGGGAAGCTCCACCCACCTTCATTACTTGGAGTGCTAAGGAATAAAGGACAGGTCACAGACTGACCTTCTCTCAAGCATGGGCTATGTGTGCATTTATACTGTATAGTAAGGACGCATCAATGGAAATAGACAAACTGCAAGCATTTGGCATTTTTACCACTTTAGTTTAGAAGGAGAATTTTTGTTTGCTGTGAGCAAGTCTTTAACTTGGGCATCGTCTCTTTTTTGGTTACGTTGGTGGATGGGGCACAACTGAGCACTGAGGGGTCTGGCCACCTTTACCCAGACTGTGTGAGTCTCTCCAGCTGCTGTCATTCACACAATGACCCAGCCTAGACTGGGGGAGAGCTGCCCTGGCTCACTGTCTGCCCTGGGGCACCTTGGGATATTAGTTCCGGCCACACGAAGGTCTCCGAGCACAGCCCATGGACACGGTGCCCCCTCCCATTACAGTCCTGTCATTGATGAGCTCACCAGCGGTCCTGATTTCCACTCCCCCTCGGGGACCACCATCGATTCAAATAAACTGCCTACCTCCCCTCAGGCGCCGAATGGCACGGCCCGTGGATGGGGCCTTTCCTGGAGATTGTACGTGAGATGCTTGGTGGCAAGCATTAATTCCTAAACACAATCTTATTAAATATTTTCTCTGAAAGTAGATGTTTTAACCATTGTGGACACAAACCGTATTAGCATATAACGTTAAAATTATTGATGAATAGAATGTGGGGTGACTAATTGTGGATTACAATATCTGTTGTGTTACCAAGTCAAGCAGCTAACGCCATGCTCGTGTCACGTTTGCGGAGGAAGATATCTAAGAATCATGCGGAGCAGAGGCGGACCGGAGGAGGGCTTGCTGAGCTCCACCCGCTCATTGACTGAGAAGAATGTGCCGCAGCATTAGTGGGCACCCACAATCGTTCTGCCAACCATGGTGGTGCAGAACCCGTTGTTGTGCCACGTGAGTAATGTGTAAAGCATTGTTAAACCAGTGGTAATTTAAAGTAATTTAAGGGCATTTCATTATAATATATGAATGATGTAATGTTATGCATGCAGCTTCTGTACTCTCATGTTAATCATATGTAATGTCTCTCGTTCACATATATTGCAGTAGTGTTGCTCCTCGTACATATGCCAGCGCAGTGCAAGCATTCTCATGTCTCCCCTTCCCTTCTAATAACCTCAATTATGTATTGCAGCTCGCTCCCCATAAACCTTAATTCCCTTATTGGTTAAAAATCTATCTATCTGTGATTTGAATACATTCAATGAGATAGCCTCAACTGCTTCCTTGGGCAGAGAATTCCACAGATTCACAACGCTCTGGGAGTAGAAATTCCTTCTCAACTCGGTTTAAAATTGGCTCCCTCGTATTTTGAGGCTGTGCCCCCTAGTTCTAGTCTCCCCGACCAGTGGAAACAACCTCTCTGCCTCTCTCTTGTCTATCACTTTCATTATTTTAAATGGTTCGATAAGATCACCCCTCATCCTTCTGAACTCCAACGAGTAAAGACCCAGTCTACTCAATCTATCATCATAAGGTAACTCCCTCATCTCTGGAATCAGCCTAGTGAATCGTCTCTGTACCCCCTCCAAGGCAAGTATATCCTTCCTTAAGTAAGGTGACCAAAACTGCACGCAGTACTCCAGGTGCGGCCTCACCAATACCCTGTACAGTTGCAGCAGGACCTCCCTGCTTTTTATTCCATCCCTCTCGCAATGAAGGCCAACATTCCATTCGCCTTCCTGATTACCTGCTGCACCTGCAAACTAACTTTTTGGGATTCATGCACAAGGACCCCCAGGTCCCTCTGCACCGCAGCATGTTGTAATTTCTCCCCATTCAAATAATATTCCCTTTTACTGTTTTTTTTCCCAAAGTGGATGACCTCACATTTTCCGACATTGTATTCCATCTGCCAAAACTTAGCCCATTCGCTTAACCTATCTAAATCTCTTTGCAGCCTCTCTGTGTCCTCTACACAACCCGCTTTCCCACTATTCTTTGTGTCATTTGCAAATTTTGTTACAATACACTCTGTCCCCTCTTCCAGGTCATCTATGTATATTGTAAACAGTTGTGGTCCCAGCACCGATCCCTGTGGCACATCACTAACCACCGATTTCCAACCCGAGAAGGACCCATTTATCCCGACTCTCTGCTTTCTGTTAGCCAGCCAATTCTCTATCCATGCTAATACATTTCCTCTGACTCCGCGTACCTTTATCTTCTGAAGTAACCTTTTGTGTGATTAACTTATCGAATGCCTTTTGGAAATCTAAATATACCACATACATCGGTACACCTCTATCCACCATACTCGTTATATCCTCAAAGAATTCCAGTAAATTAATTAAACATGATTTCCCCTTCATGAATCCATGTTGCGTCTGCTTGATAGAAACATAGAAACATAGAAAATAGGTGCAGGAGTAGGCCATTCGGCCCTTCTAGTCTGCACCGCCATTCAATGAGTTCATGGCTGAACATGCAACTTCAGTACCCCATTCCTGCTTTCTCGCCATACCCCTTGATTCCCCTAGTAGTAAGGACTTCATCTAACTCCTTTTTGAATATATTTAGTGAATTGGCCTCAACAACTTTCTGTGGTAGAGAATTCCACAGGTTCACCACTCTCTGGGTGAAGAAGTTTCTCCTCATCTCGGTCCTAAATGGCTTACCCCTTATCCTTAGACTGTGACCCCTGGTTCTGGACTTCCCCAACATTGGGAACATTCTTCCTGCATCTAACCTGTCGAAACCCATCAGAATTTTAAACGTTTCTAAGAGGTCCCCTCTCAATTTTCTGAACTCCACTGAATACAAGCCCAGTTGATCCAGTCTTTCTTGATAGGTCAGTCCCACCATCCCGGGAATCAGTCTGGTGAACCTTCGCTGCACTCCCTCAATAGCAAGAATGTCCTTCCTCAAGTTAGGAAACCAAAACTGTACATAATACACCAAGGCCCTGTACAACTGTAGCAACACCTCCCTGCCCTGTACACAAATCCCCTCGCTATGAAGGCCAACATGCCATTTGCTTTCTTAACCGCCTGCTGTACCTGCATGCCAACCTTAATGACTGATGTACCATGACACCCAGGTCTCGTTGCACCTCCCCTTTTTCTAATCTGTCACCATTCAGATAATAGTCTGTCTCTCTGTTTTTACCACCAAAGTGGATAACCTCACATTTATCCACATTATACTTCATCTGCATTGCATTTGCCCACTCACCAAACCGATCCAAGTCACTCTGCAGCCTCATAGCATTCTCCTCGCAGCTCACACTGCCACCCAACTTAGTGTCATCCGCAAATTTGGAGATACTACATTTAATCCCCTCGTCTAAATCATTAATGTACAGTGTAAACAGCTGGGGCCCCAGCACAGAACCTTGCGGTACTCCACTAGTCACTGCCTGCCATTCTGAAAAGTACCCATTTACTCCTACTCTTTGCTTCCTGTCTGACAACCAGTTCTCAATCCATGTCAGCACACTACCCCCAATCCCATGTGCTTTAACTTTGCACATTAATCTCTTGTGTGGGACCTTGTCGAAAGCCTTCTGAAAGTCCAAATATACCACATCAACTGGTTCTCCCTTGTCCACTTTACTGGAAACATCCTCAAAAAATTCAAGAAGATTTGTCAAGCATGATTTCCCTTTCACAAATCCATGCTGACTTGGACCTATCATGTCACCTCTTTCCAAATGCGCTGCTATGACATCCTTAATAATTGATTCCATCATTTTACCCACTACTGAGGTCAGGCTGACCGGTCTATAATTCCTTGTTTTCTCTCTCCCTCCTTTTTTAAAAAGTGGGGTTACATTGGCTACCCTCCACTCCATAGGAACTGATCCAGAGTCAATGGAATGTTGGAAAATGACTGTCAATGCATCCACTATTTCCAAGGCCACCTCCTTAAGTACTCTGGGATGCAGTCCATCAGGCCCTGGGGATTTATCGGCCTTCAATCCCATCAATTTCACCAACACAATTTCCCGACTAATAAGGATTTCCCTCAGTTCCTCCTCCTTACTAGACACTCTGACCCCTTAGTGAATACCGAACCAAAGTACTTGTTCAATTGGTCTGCCATTTCTTTGTTCCCTGTTATGACTTCCCCTGATTCTGACTGCAGGGGACCTACGTTTGTCTTTACTAACCTTTTTCTCTTTACATATCTATAGAAACTTTTGCAATCCGTCTTAATGTTCCCTGCAAGCTTCTTCTCGTACTCCATTTTCCCTGCCCTAATCAAACCCTTTGTCCTCCTCTGCTGAGTTCTAAATTTCTCCCAGTCCCCGGGTTCGCTGCTATTTCTGGCCAATTTGTATGCCACTTCCTTGGCTTTAATACTATCCCTGATTTCCCTTGATAGCCACGGTTGAGCCACCTTCCCTTTTTTATTTTTACGCCAGACAGGAATGTACAATTGTTGTAGTTCATCCATGCAGTCTCTAAATGTCTGCCATTGCCCATCCACAGTCAACCCCTTAAGTATCATTCGCCAATCTATCCAAGCCAATTCACGCCTCATACCTTCAAAGTTACCCTTCTTTAAGTTCTGGACCATGGTCTCTGAATTAACTGTTTCATTCTCCATCCTAATGCAGAATTCCACCATATTATGGCCACTCTTCCCCAAGGGGCCTCGCACAACGAGATTGCTAATTAATCCTCTCTCATTACACAACACCCAGTCTAAGATAGCCTCCCCCCTAGTTGGTTCCTCGACATATTGGCCTAGAAAACCATCCCTTACGAACTCCAGGAAATCCTCCTCCACCATATTGCTTCCAGTTTGGTTAGCCCAATCTATGTGCATATTAAAGTTACCCATGATAACTACTGCACCTTTATTGCATGCACCCCTAATTTCCTGTTTGATGCCCTCCCCAACATCACTACTACTGTTTGGAGGTCTGTACACAACTCCCACTAACGTTTTTTGCCTTTTGGTGTTCTGCAGCTCTACCCATATCGATTCCACATCATCCAAGCTAATGTCCTTCCTAACTGTTGCATTAATTTCCTCTTTAACCAGCAATGCTACCCCACTTCCTTTTCCTTTTGTTCTATCCTTCCTGAATGTTGAATACCCCTGGATGTTGAGTTCCCAGCCCTGATCATCCTGGAGCCACGTCTTTGTAATCCCAATCACATCATATTTGTTAACATCTATTTGCACAGTTAATTCATCCATCTTATTACGGATACTCCTTGCATTAAGACACAAAGCCTTCAGGCTTGTTTTTTTAACACCCTTTGTCCTTTTAGAATTTTGCTGTACAGTGGCCCTTTTCATTCTATGCCTTGGGTTTCTCTGCCCTCCACTTTTACTCATCTCCTTTATGTCTTTTGCTTTAGTCTCCTTTTTGTTTCCCTCTGTCTCCCTGCATTGGTTCCCATCCACCTGCCATATTAGTTTAACTCCTCACCAACAGCACTAGCAAACACTCCCCCTAGGACATTGGTTCCGGTCCTGCCCAGGTGCAGACCGTCCGGTTTGTACTGGTCCCATCTCCCCCAGAACCGGTTTCAATGCCCCAGGAATTTGCATCCCTCCCTGCTGCACCACTGCTCATGCCACGTATTCATTTGAGTTATCCTGCGATTCCTACTCTGACTAGCACGTGGCACTGGTAGCAATCCAGAGATTACTACTTTTGAGGTCCTACTTTTTAATTTAGCTCCTAGCTCCTTAAATTCGTTTCGTAGGACCTTATCCCTTTTTTTTACCTATGTCATTGGTACCAATGGCACCACGACAACTGGCTGTTCTCCCTCCCTTTTTAGAATGTCCTGCACCCGCCCCGAGACATCCTTGACCCTTACACCAGGGAGGCAACATACCATCCTGGAGTCTCGGTTGCGGCCGCAGAAACGCCTATCTATTCCCCTCACATTTGAATCCCCTATCACTATCGCTCTCCCACTCTTTTTCCTGCCCTCCTGTGCAGCAGAGCCAGCCATGGTGCCATGAACTTGGCTGCTGCTGCCCTCCCCTGATGAGTCATCCCCCTCAACAGTACTCAAAGCAGTGTATCTGTTTTGCAGGGGGATGACCACAGGGGACCCCTGCAATACCTTCCTTGCACTACTCTTCCTGCTGGTCTTCCATTCCCTAGCTGGCTGTGGAGCCTTCTCCTGCGGTAAGACCAACTCACTACACATGCTACTCACGTCATTCTCAGCATCGTGGATGCTCCAGAGTGAATCCACCCTCAGCTCCAAATCCGCAATGCGGTCCGTCAGGAGCTGGAGGCGGATACACTTCCCACACACGTAGTCGTCAGGGACACCGGAAGTGTCCCTGAGTTCCCACATGGTACAGGAGGAGCATATCACGTGACCGAGCTCCCCTGCCATGACTTAACCCTTAGATTAACTTAAATTGCCGATAACAATGTTAACAGGTTACTTACTGATATAAAAAAGAAAATCTACTCACCAATCACCAGCCAATCACTTACCCCTTTGGCTGTGACGTCACCTTTTGATTTCTTCCTACTTCTTTTTTGCTTTTTCTCCTGGCTGGAGCTGTACCAGCACGCCTTTTATAGGCCTCACCACGCACCCCGGACTCGCGCTGCTCGAACTGCCGCTCCTCCTCCGACGTTGGGCCTCTTATAGGCCTCACCATGCACCCCGGACTCGTGCTGCTCGAACTGCCACTTCTCCTCCGACGTTGGGCATCTTATAGGCCTCACTACGCACCCCGGACTCGCACTGCTCGAACTGCCACTCCTCCTCCGACGTTGTGCCTCTTATAGGCGGGAGAGGCGGGAGCAGCGTCGGAGCGGCCTATAAAGGCCCAGCGGGAGCTCGAGAGTCAGTGGCAGTTGGTGAGAGGCGGGAGCAGCGTCGGAGCGGCCTATAAAGGCCCAGCGGGAGCTCGAGAGTCAGCGGCAGTTGGCGAGAGGTGGGAGCAGTGTCGGAGCGGCCTATAAAAGGCCCAGCGGGAGCTCGAGAGTCAGCGGCAGTTGGTGAGAGGCGGGAGCAGCGTCGGAGCGGCCTATAAAGGCCCAGCGGGAGCTCGAGAGTCAGCGGCAGTTGGTGAGAGGTGGGAGCAGTGTCGGAGCGGCCTATAAAAGGCCCAGCGGGAGCTCGAGAGTCAGCGGCAGTTGGTGAGAGGCGGGAACAGCGTCGGAGCAGCCTATAAAGGCCCAGCGGGAGCTCGAGAGTCAGCGGCAGTTGGTGAGAGGTGGGAGCAGTGTCGGAGCGGCCTATAAAGGCCCAGCGGGAGCTCGAGAGTCAACGGCAGTTGGTGAGAGGCGGGAGCAGCGTCGGAGCGGCCTATAAAAGGCCCAGCGGGAGCTCGAGAGTCAGCGGCAGTTGGCGAGAGGTGGGAGCAGTGTCAGAGCGGCCTATAAAGGCCCAGCGGGAGCTCGAGAGTCAGCGGCAGTTGGTGAGAGGCGGGAGCAGTGTCAGAGCGGCCTATAAAGGCCCAGCGGGAGCTCGAGAGTCAGCGGCAGTTGGTGAGAGGCGGGAGCAGCGTCGGAGCGGCCTATAAAGGCCCAGCGGGAGCTCGAGAGTCAGCGGCAGTTGGCGAGATGTGGGAACAGTGTCGGAGCGGCCTATAAAAGGCCCAGCGGGAGCTCGAGAGTCAGCGGCAGTTGGCGAGAGGTGGGAGCAGTGTCGGAGCGGCCTATAAAGGTGTACCGGTGCAGCTACAGCGGGAGAGAAAGCAAAAAAGAAGTAGAAAGGAATCAAAAGGTGACGTCACAGCCAATGGGGTAAGTGATTGGCTGGTGATTGGTGAGTAGCTTTTCTTTTTATTTTTATATCAGTAAGTAAACTGTAGCATTGTTATTACCAATTTAAGGGTATCTAAGGGTTAAGGCATGGCAGGAGAGATCGGTCACGTGATATTCTCCTCCTGTGCCATGTGGGAACTCAGGGACGCTTCCGGTGTCCCTTACGACTACATGTATAAGAAGTGTATCCGCCTCCATCTCCTGATGGACCGCGTTGCGGAATTGGAGCTGAGGGTGGATTCACTCTGGAGCATCCACGATGCTGAGAATGACATAAGTGGCACGTGTAGTGAGTTGGTCTTACCGCATGAGAAGGATCCACAGCCAGCTAGGGAATGGAAGACCAGCAGGAAGAGTAGTACAAAGAAGGTAGTGCAGGGGTCCCCTGTGGTCATCCCCCTGCAAAACAGATACACTGTTTTGAGTGCTGTTGAGGGAGATGACTCATTAGGGGAGAGCAACAGCAGCCAAGTTCATGGCACCGTGGCTGGCTCTGTTGTATAGGAGGGCATAAAAAAGAGTGGGAGAGCGATAGTGATAGGGGATTCAATCATAAGGGGAATAGATAGGCGTTTCTGCGGCCGCAATCGAAAGTCCAGGATGGTATGTTGCCTCCCTGGTGCAAGGGTCAAGGATGTCTCCGAGCGAGTGCAGGACATTCTGAAAAGGGAGGGAGAACAGCCAGTTGTCGTGGTGCACATTGGTACCAACGACATAGGTAAAAAAAGGGATAAGGTCCTACGAGACGAATTTAAGGAGCTAGGAGTTAAATTAAAAAGTAGGACCTCAAAAGTAGTAATCTCTGGATTGCTACCAGTGCCACATGCTAGTCAGAGTAGGAATTGCAGGATAGCACAGATGAATACGTGGCTTGAGCAGTGGTGCAGCAGGGAGTGATTCAAATTCGTGGGGCATTGGAACAGATTCTGGGGGAGGTGGGACCAGTACAAACCGGACGGTCTGCACTTGGGCAGGAATGGAACCAATGTCCTAGGGGGGAGTGTTTGCTCGTGCTGTTGGTGAGGAGTTAAACTAATATGGCAGGGGGATGGGAACCAATACAGGGAGACAAAGGGAAACAAAAAGGAGACAAAAACAAAAGACAGAAAAGAGATGAGTAAAAGTGGAGGGCAGAGAAACCAAAGGCAAGAAACAAAAAGGACCACTGAATATAAAAGGGCTGCAGGAGGGGTAAAAACTAAAAATCATGGTTTAAAAACTAGGATGAAAACACTCTACCTAAATGCACGCAGCATTAGAAATAAAGTAAATGAGTTGATGGCACAAATCATTACAAATGGGTATGATTTGGTGGTCATTACAGAGACATGGTTGCAAGGTGGCCAGGACTGGGAATTAAACGTACAGCGGTATCTGACGATTCGGAAAGATAGGCAGGAAGGGAAGGGAGGTGGGGTAGCTCTGTTAATAAGGGATGATATCAGGGCAGTTGTGAGGGATGATATTGGCTACAATGAACAAAATGTTGAATCATTGTGGGTGGAGATTAGAGATAGTAAGGGGAAAAAGTCACTGGTCGGCGTAGTTTATAGGCCCCCAAATAATAACTTCATGGTGGGGCGGGCAATAATCAAGGGAATAATGGAGACATGTGAAAAAGGAACGGCAGTAGTTATGGGGGATTTTAACCTACATATCGATTGGTCAAATCAAATCGCAGGGGTAGCCTGGAGGAGGAATTCATAGAATGCATACGGGATTGTTTCTTAGAACAGTATGTAACAGAGCCTACAAGGGAGCAAGCCATTTTGGATCTGGTCCTGTGTAACGAGACAGGAAATATAAACGATCTCCTAGTAAAAGATCCTCTCGGAATGAGTGATCACAATATGGTTGAATTTGTAATACAGATTGAGGATGAGGAAGTTGTGTCAGAAATGAGAGTACTATGATTAAACAAAGGGGACTACAGTGGGATGAGGGCAGAGTTGGCTAAAGTAGACTGGAAACAAGGACTAAACGGTGGCACAATTGAGGAACAGTGGAGGACTTTTAAGGAGCTCTTTCATAATGCGCAACAAAAATATATTCCAGTGAAAAAGAAGGGTGGCAAGAGAAGAGATAACCAGCCGTGGATAACCAAGGAAATAAAGGAAAGTATCAAATCAAAGACCAATGCGTATAAGGTGGCCAAGGTTAGTGGGAAACTAGAGGATTGGGAAGATTTTAAGCAACAGCAAAGAATGACTAAAAAAGCAATAAAGAAAGGGAAGATAGATTACGAAGGTAAACTTGCGGAAAACATAAAAACAGATAGTAAAAGCTTTTACAGATATATAAAACGGAAAAGAGTGACTAAAGTAAATGTTGGTCCCTTAGAAGATGAAAAGGGGGATTTAATAATGGGAAATGTGGAAATGGCTGAGACCTTAAACAATTATTTTGCTTCCGTCTTCACAGTGGAAGACACAAAAACCATGCCAAAAATTGCTGGTCATAGGAATGTGGGAAGGGAGGACCTTGAGATAATCACTATCACTAGGGAGGTAGTGCTGGACAGACTAATGGGACTGAAGGTAGACAAGTCCCCTGGTCCTGATGAAATGCATCCCAGGGTATTAAAAGAGATGGCGGAAGTTATAGCAGATGCATTTGTTATAATCTACCAAAATTCTCTGGACTCTGGGGAGGTACCAGCAGATTGGAAAGCAGCTAATGTAACGCCTCTGTTTAAAAAAGGGGGCAGGCAAAAGGCAGGTAACTATAGGCCGGTTAGTTTAACATCTGTAGTGGGGAAAATGCTGGAAACTATCATTAAGGAAGAAATAACGGGACATCTAGATAGGAATAGTGCAATCAAGCAGACGCAGCATGGATTCATGAAAGGGAAATCATGTTTAACTAACTTACTGGAATTCTTTGAGGATATAACGAGCATGGTGGATAGAGGTGTACCGATGGATGTGGTGTATTTAGATTTCCAAAAGGCATTCGATAAGGTGCCACACAAAAGGTTACTGCAGAAGATAAAGTTACGTGGAGTCAGAGGAAATGTATTAGCATGGATAGAGAATTGGCTGGCGAACAGAAAGCAGAGAGTCGGGATAAATGGGTCCTTTTCCGGTTGTAAATCAGTGGTTAATGGTGTGCCACAGGGATCAGTGCTGGGAATCAAGGGGTATGGTGAGAAAGCAGGAATGGGGTACTGAAGTTGCATGTTCAGCCATGAACTCATTGAATGGCGGTGCAGGCTAGAAGGGCCGAATGGCCTACTCCTGCACCTATTTTCTATGTTTCTATGTTTCTACAACTGTTTACAATATACATAGATGACCTAGAGGAGGGGACAGAGTGTAGTGCAACAAAATTTGCAGATGACACTAAGATTAGTGGGAAAGTGGGTTGTGTAGAGGACTCAGAGAGGCTACAAGGAGATTTAGATAGGTGAAGCGAATGGGCTAAGGTTTGGCAGATGGAATACAATGTCGGAAAATGTGAGGTCACCCACCTTGGGAAAAAAAACAGTAAAAGGGAATATTATTTGAATGGGGAGAAATTACAACATGCTGTGATGCAGAGGGACCTGGGGGTCCTTGTGCATGAAACTCTTTTTGGAGTTCACCTGCAAAAACATAAAACATTAAACGGTGCCACCCGACCTGGGTGACACTCCAGACATTTACAAGGCCCTTTTTTTTTTCCCCCCTTTTTTTTTTTGTGTTTTTCTTTTTTTGGTTTTTTTTTTGGGCACTAAAATCACAATTTCCCCCAGTGCCCCCTATAAAAGGGAAGGGGGACACTAAAAGCACCGGCAATTAAAACAAATTAAACTTAAAAACGTAAAATCAAATTAAAATTTGGTTGCCGGGCGTGATGATGCACTCCAGTCCCTCCGGTGCCCACCTCTCGCGGAAGGCCGCGAGCGTACCGGTGGACACCGCGTGCTCCATCTCCAAGGACACCCTGGACCGGATGTAAGAGCGGAAGAGAGGCAGGCAGTCAGGTTGAACGACCCCCTCGACCGCCCGCTGCCTGGACCGGCTGATGGCACCCTTGGCCGTGCCCAGGAGCAGTCCTACGAGGAGGCCTTCGGACCTACCCGCTCCCCTCCGCACAGGGTGCCCAAAGATCAGGAGAGTGGGACTGAAGTGCAGCCAGAATTTCAGGAGCAGCCCCTTCAAATAATAAAACAGGGGCTGCAACCTTGTGCATTCCATAAAAACATGGAACACGGACTCTTCCAGACCGCAGAAATTGCAGGCGGCCTGGGAGTCCGTGAACCGGCTTAAAAATTTGTTGCACGGCACTGCTCCGTGCACCACCCTCCAGGCCAAGTCCCCGATGAATAGTGGGAGGACCCCTGCGTAGAGTGCCCTCCATCGGGGACCCCCGCCTCCTCCGGACGGCAAGATGGTACGCCATGGCGTGTCCGGACGGCCGGTGAGGATGGCAAAGTTGAGGGTGTGCAGGAGCAGCCCGTACAGGAAACCCCTCCGCGCGGAACTGAAAGGCACGGAGGGGATTTCCCCGAGGCGGCTCAAGCTGTGAGGCGCCGGCCCCCGAGGGAGGTTCCGGGGTTTGGCGCCGATGAGGAATTCCGTCTGGACGGGGGTCAGTTCGGACGGGATCTCCCCACGTGCTTGAGCCTCCTCGATGCACCTAACGGAGTCAGGGCCCAGAGCTGTTTTTAGCGACTCGATGGCATCGGCCGCGTGGCGGACGTTGGCAGAATTTAGGCGCCGCGCCAGCGTGTCTGGCGCCATCCAGCCCGCTTCTCCGCCATTGAGCAGGTCCCTGACCCTGGTCACCTCACCAGCCACAGCCCTCTCTTCCGACCGCCACATAAAACCTCGGCCGTGGAGGTACGGATTCCCGAGCAGTGGTTCCTGCAGGACAGCCGCCACTCCAGCCGGCGGAGAGCTGCGCTTGGTGGAGACTTTGTTCCAGACCCTGATGAGTTCCCTGTAAAAGACAGGCAGCTCCCGGAGGGCGGTCCTGGCACCCCCCAAGTTCACAAACAGGAGCTGCGTGTCATAATTGAGGTCGCGCTGCTGGCGGAAGAAATACCTCGCCAGAGCGCACCACCTAGGAGGGGGCTCGACGTAAAGGTATCTCTGCAGGGTCTGAAGACGGAAAGTCGCGAGCTGGGCGCTGACGCACACCAACGACTGACCGCCCTCCTCAAGCGGGAGACTCAAGACCGCAGCAGAGACCCAGTGCTTCCTGTTGTTCCAGAAGAAGTCCACCAGCTTCTTCTGTATCTTGGCGACAAACGCAGGGGGAGGGGTCAAAGTGACCAGCCGGTACCACAGCATTGCGGCCACCAGCTGGTTTATGACTAGCGCTCGACCCCTGTGGGACAGCACTCGGAGCAGTCCTGTCCAGCGCCCTAGGCAAGCGGCGACCTTGGCCTCCCTCTCCTGCCAGTTCACCGGCCAGGCTCCCTCGTCGGGGCTAAGGTAGACTCCCAGATAGAGGAGATGGGTCGTGCTCCAGGCAAAAGGCCTGAGCTCCTCCGGCAGGGAGTCCACCCGCCACTGACCCACCAGGAGTCCGGAACATTTCTCCCAGTTGATCCTGGCGGAGGACGCGGCCGAGTAAATCTCCTGGCACTCACGCATCCTCCGCAGGTCAGCGGGATCCTCCACCGCGAGGAGCACGTCATCGGCGTAAGCCGAGAGGACGACCTCCACGCCCGGCCCTTGCAGAGCCAGTCCCGTCAACCTCGTCCGCAAGAGGCGCAGGAAAGGCTCCACGTAAACGGCGTATAACTGGCCGGACATGGGGCATCCCTGGTGCATCCCTCTCCTAAAGCGAAGGGGCGCCGTCAAGGACCCGTTAACCTTAATCAGACACTCCGCGGCGGCGTACAAAAGTCGGATCCGGGCGACGAAATGCGTCCCGAACCCGAAAGCGCGCAGAGTTCCGAGCAGATAGTCGTGGTCCACCCTGTCGAACGCCTTCTCTTGGTCGAGGGATAGGAAGGCGACCGACAGACCAGCCTCCTGGGAACAATGGATGAGGTCCCGGACCAGATGGATGTTATCGTGGATTGTCCGGCCCGGGACCGTGTAGGACTGGTCGGGGTGGATCATGTGGTCCAGCACGGCACCAAGGCGAGCAGACATCGCCCTGGCGAAGATTTTGTAGTCCGTGCTGAGGAGGGAGACCGGGCGCCAGTTCTTAA
This sequence comes from Pristiophorus japonicus, assembly GCF_044704955.1. Classification (NCBI taxonomy): domain Eukaryota; kingdom Metazoa; phylum Chordata; class Chondrichthyes; family Pristiophoridae; genus Pristiophorus; species Pristiophorus japonicus. The sequence continues at coordinate 73,872,306 of NC_091978.1, forward strand.
GGAGGCGGAGATCGCCCTTCTTAGGCAGCAGGACGATGACTGCCCTGCGCCAAGAGAGGGGCATCTCCCCGGTCGCCAGACTTTCCCCCAGGACCCGCGCGTAGTCGCTCCCCAGGACGTCCCAGAACGCCCTGTGGAACTCCACGGTCAGCCCGTCCAGCCCCGGGGATTTTCCCGTCGAGAGCCGGGCGAGGGCACCGGTCAGCTCCGCCAGGCTTAGCGGAGCTTCCAGATTTTCGGCGCCCTCCGGGCTGACCTTCGGCAGGTCCTCCCACAAAACTCTACGCGCTTCCTCGCTGGACGGATCCGGAGAGAACAGAGCCCCGTAATATTCACGGGCCCTGTTGTTGACGCCCTCCGGATCCGAGACGAGAGAGCCGTCGTCGGCCAGCAGCGTCAAGAGCTGCTTACGGACACTCTGCCTTTTTTCCAGCGAGTAGAAGAAGGGGGAGCCGCGGTCCAGATCCCGCAGGAACCGGATCCGCGACCTCACGAACGCACCTCGGGACCCGACGAGCTGCAGGTCCTTCAGCACGGCCTTCTTCGCTTCGTACACCGTCCGCAGGGCCGGGTCCTGGATGACTTGACCGAGACGGGCTTCCAGGTCGAGCACCTCTTGTTCTAGGCGCCCGACTCTGGCCGCCCGCCTCTTGGTCGACCCCCTCGCGTACTCTTGACAGAAGACGCGGACGAGAGCCTTGCCCACGTCCCACCATAGCCTCAAGGAGGAGAAGCCCCCCTGCTTTCTTCTCCAGTCGGACCAGAATCGACGGAACGAGTCCTGGAACCGCACGTCCTCCAGCAGCCAGGTGGTGGTCCGAACACGGCACCGGCCGCATGGAGGCCGCCGGGACGCAGGAAACGTACGCCCGAGACACGTAAAGGCGGTCGACTCTAGACCATCCTACTCCAGGCCTCACCCAAGTAAAGGCGCTGGAGTCGGGGTGGAGATTTCGCCAGACGTCCACCAAGTCGAAGGACCCGACCAGGTCCCTCAACTTCTCCATCGCCGCAATGCACTGCGGGGCACCGGAGCGGTCCCTCGCCCCGAGGGTGCAGTTAAAATCCCCCCCGAGGACAATGCAGTCGCCGACGTCGACGGAGCCAAGAAGAGCGGACACCTCTTCAAAGAAGCGCGTTTGCTGCGGGCCGGGATGAGGGGCGTACACGTTCACGAGATGGAGCGGCACGTCCCCCAGGCGAACCGTTACGTGCAGCAAGCGGCCTGGCACGGGCTCCTCGACCCCCAAGATCTCCGGCTGAAAATGCGGGCCCAGCAAGATGGCCACCCCACTAGAAATGGCGGTGAGGTGGCTCATGCGGACCTCTCCTTGCCATTCCAGGAGCCACGTGGCTTCGTCTCCCGGAACGGTGTGGGTTTCTTGCAGGAAGCACACCGCATATTTCCCCTCCCGCAGGAGCGAAAAATTGTCAAATCTACGGCGTGCCCCTCTGCCGCCGTTGATGTTGAGGCTGGCTATGGTTATCTTCATGGCAAAAGCATAGTGCAACCTCTACCTTAACCTATTGTGGGGGAGGGAGCGGAGTCTTTTGTTGAACTCCGCTCCCTCCGCAGCCCAGCGAGGAGTCCCTCGAGCTCGCGCAGCTCAAGGTGCTGCTCCTTTGTCAATGGCCCGCCCGCGGCCAAGGTTTTAACGGCGGCGCGGACAGACCCCTTGATCAGCTCCGGCTCGGACCATTTTTCCAGGGCCAGTCGGGCTTGGTCGCGGCGACCCCGGCTCTGGGCCAAAAAGTCCCGGAGTTCCTTTGCAGGAATGAGGATGGTCTCGGCGGCGGCCGCGAGCAGATCCACCGCCTCGCTGGCGGTGGTCTCTAGGTCTTCACCCGCGTCCCCCACCGAGTCCCCGTCCTCCTCCGGGAGGTGGCCGCCAGCAGCCGGCCCATCGACCGCACAAGGTACGGCAAATGAACCGGCCGCTCCAACCGGCCCTGGCTCTGCCCCGATCCCACCCCCAGAATCGTCGGCAGAGGAGTCCCCACTGGGCTCTTTTAAAAATGGTGCTGGGTCGGGAAATGACAGCGGAAGGGGTTCCCCCTCCGCCCCAGGAACCGGGGAACAAGGAGAGACCCGGCCATAGGAAATCCCCAGGCTCTCCAAGTGCTCCAGCTCCACAGCAAGAGGCGAGGGTGGGTGTTCCTCCCCCTCCCCGCTGCCACCCCCCGGCCCAGCATCTACAGTGTCATTATAAACATTTGTTTCGGTTTCTGCCGGGTCGAGCGACTCCCGGGGGAAGTTGGGAATTGGCTGGGCGGGCTCAGGTTCGGCCTTTTCGGCCTCGCCCGCCTCAGTCCCCGGGACGCCCGGCCCGGCGGCAATGCATTCCTCCGCGGTCCCCACGCCCCCCACGACAGGCAGATCTTCCACGCCATCCCCGGGAGGCAGAGGCTGGGCAGCCTCGACTATCTCACCCTCCCCGGGGACAGATTCCTCCCGCCTACGGCGCTGCTTGGGTGCGCTGGTGGGGGACGCGAGACACGCGGCGGGCACCGCCTCCTCCGCGGAGGGATGTTGTTCCCCCTCCGCCTCAACGGAGCGGCGCCTCCTTTTGTTGCTGGAGGTGCGCTGAGGCAGGGAGACCTCCATGTCTGCCGAGGCCTCCCGCTCCGCCCCCCCCTTTTTCTTTTCTTGCCCGCGCCCGGGCCCCTCTGCGGTGTTGTTCAAGGGCTCGGGCACGGGCTCAGGGCACCCCGCGCTCGCCGGTGGCTGGGTTGGGCCGAGCGCGGTGGTCAATCTTTCTGGCGCACTGAGGGGACCCGCCTCTAGATGTTTCTCCTTGTTCCGCGCCTTCTTTCCGTTCGGACGCTCTCCCTCCCCCCGCCGGAGGCCCCGTAAACAAAGGCCTCCGACGATGCCCGCGCACCTACGGCTCCCGGCACGCGGACGCAACTAGGGGGAGGGGTGGCGGCGGCGCCAGCCTTGGCCGCCTTCGGTGGTTTGGCGGCCTTGGAGGCGGGGTAGTTCTTGCGAACGTGCCCCACCTCCCTGCAGGCATGGCACCGCACGCCGTCCGACGTCCAGAAGACGCGGTAGGCAGTCCCCTCGTGCACCACATTAAAGTTCCCCTCCGTCGTCTCCTCCCGCGCCAGCCGGACAAAGAGCTGGCGGCGGAAGGAGAACACGTGGCGCAGGCTGTTCTCCCTGAGGCCGAGCGGTATGGGATTGATCCCCGACCTTACCTCCCCCAGTTGGTGTAGGTGAGGGAGGAGGAGCTCAGCGGGAACAAAGGGCGGGACGTTTGAAACGATGACCCTCTGCGCGGTGGCCTCGAGAGGGTCCACCGGCAGGAACGTCCCGCCCACCGTGAGCCCCTTTTCGAGGGCCAGGGACACCGCCTGCTCCGACCCCAGGAAGAAAACAGCCTTCCCAGACATCTTGGAGGCCGCGACAATGGCCGAGGGGCCGACTACCCCAGCCATCGCCCGCACGCACTCCTCAATGCTCATTGTGGGGTGAGTGTAGCTCTTGACCCCGTGTTTTCTGGTAATAAGTCGAAAGGGTGGCAGGGCAGCGGGTGGCGCAGGAGGTGCCGTGGAAGCGGTTGCCACCTGCGCATACGTCTTCGCTGGCCCTGCCACCGGCGTGGATGAGGTCGCCATCACGGGGTCCCTTTAAGGGCTACACCCACCCCAAAGTCACAGGCCTTAATGGTCTTGATTGGCCTCGTTTGATTTGACTGAGCAGAGGAGCTCTTAACGAGGCACCTCTCCCCTAGTTGGCAATTGGGGAGGGGCCTTGCTCCCTCTGCTCAGTTGTCTTAATTGTTTTATCTTTTTTTTTTAAATTTAGGAGGAAGGGGTCTCAGAGAGAGAGGGGAGAAACAGAGAAAGAGAGAGGGGGGTGGGAAGGGGGGGGGGGAACTGCGAGGTCAGGTCTCCCCTCGCAGCTGTGGGTGGGTGCAATCCCCAGATGGCAAAAACACAAACACAGTCTTTGGGATGGTCTTCAGGTGAGGGGAGAAGATGTCTTCACCTGGGGCAGCTCGAGCCAACCAGGCACACACTCCCAACGATGTTTAATTAGGTGATGAAATTCTTGAGCCTGGTAGCTCCAGCTATCCCAGGCTAGGCAATTGGAAGGGGGGGGGGGTTCAATTGTGTCTGGGGCCTAGTTGTAAGCAAGGCCCCCACACACACTTTCCACACACACACACCCCCCGCGATGTTCCGGCCCTCAGTGGTCTTCTTTCCTCCCCCCACCGATATAACAAAGTCTATTTGGGGACTGCACCAATACACCCACCTGTTGAATGGTAGAGTCTCCCTCCTTCCACACTGGATGTTTGTTGGTCTTTCCCCCTCTCTCCAACTCTTTGCAGAATGGTAAAATGTTGTTTGAAAGTTTTCTGCTTCCTCCTCTCCCTCTGGGTTAAAGTTGAAGGTGAAGCCCCTTCCTTCCTTCTCTTCCTGGGCTGGTCTCAGGGCTCTCCAGGCAGGAGCTAAGGTTGATAGCTGCTCCTCTCTCTGCAGCTCAGCTCCTACTGAGCAGGACATGCCTCCACTGCTCCACGATTGGTTCCTTGTGCATGAAACTCTTTTGAGTTTACCTGCGAAAACATAAAACATGTATCCGTGCCACCCGACCTGGATGACACACACAAGACCCTTTTTTGTTTTTTTTTTTGGGTTTTTTTTTTGTGTTTTTTTTTTTTTTTGGGCACTAAAATCAAATTTTTCCTTTTTTCCAGTGCCCCCTATAAAAGGAGAGGGGGACACTAAAAGCACCGGCAATTAAAACAAATTAAACTTAAAAAACGTAAAATCAAATTAAAATTTGGTTGCCGGGCGTGATGATGCACTCCAGTCCCTCCGGTGCCCACCTCTCGCGGAAGGCCGCGAGCGTACCGGTGGACACCGCGTGCTCCATCTCCAAGGACACCCTGGACCGGATGTAAGAGCGGAAGAGAGGCAGGCAGTCAGGTTGAACGACCCCCTCGACCGCCCGCTGCCTGGACCGGCTGATGGCACCCTTGGCCGTGCCCAGGAGCAGTCCTACGAGGAGGCTTTCGGACCTACCCGCTCCCCTCCGCACAGGGTGCCCAAAGATCAGGAGAGTGGGACTGAAGTGCAGCCAGAATTTCAGGAGCAGCCCCTTCAAATAGTGGAACAGGGGCTGCAACCTTGTGCATTCAATAAAAACATGGAACACGGACTCCTCCAGACCGCAGAAATTGCAGGCGGCCTGGGAGTCCGTGAACCGGCTTAAAAATTTATTGCACGGCACTGCTCCGTGCACCACCCTCCAGGCCAAGTCCCCGATGAATAGTGGGAGGACCCCTGCGTAGAGTGCCCTCCATCGGGGACCCCCGCCTCCTCCGGACGGCAAGATGGTACGCCATGGCGTGTCCGGACGGCCGGCGAGGATGGCAAAGTTGAGGGTGTGCAGGAGCAGCCCGTACAGGAAACCCCTCCGCGCGGAACTGAAAGGCACGGAGGGGATTTCCCCGAGGCGGCTCAAGTTGTGAGGCGCCGGCCCCCGAGGGAGGTTCCGGGGTTTGGCGCCGATGAGGAATTCCTTCCGGACGGGGGTCAGTTCGGACGGGATCTCCCCACGTGCTTGAGCCTCCTCGATGCACCTAACGGAGTCAGGGCCCAGAGCTGTTTTTAGCGACTCGATGGCATCGGCCGCGTGGCGGACGTTGGCAGAATTTAGGCGCCGCGCCAGCGTGTCTGGCGCCATCCAGCCCGCTCCTCCGCCATCGAGCAGGTCCCTGACCCTGGTCACCTCACCAGCCACAGCCCTCTCTTCCGACCGCCACATAAAGCCTCGGCCGTGGAGGTACGGATTCCCGAGCAGCAGTTCCTGCAGGACGGCCGCCACTCCAGCCGGCGGAGAGCTGCGCTTGGTGGAGACTTTGTTCCAGACCCTGATGAGTTCCCTGTAAAAGACAGGCAGCTCCCGGAGGGCGGTCCTGGCACCCCCCAAGTTCACAAACAGGAGCTGCGTGTCATAATTGAGGTCGAGCTGCTGGCGGAAGAAATACCTCGCCAGAGCGCACCACCTAGGAGGGGGCTCGACGTAAAGGTATCTCTGCAGGGTCTGAAGACGGAAAGTCGCGAGCTGGGCGCTGACGCACACCAACGACTGACCGCCCTCCTCAAGCGGGAGACTCAAGACCGCGGCAGAGACCCAGTGCTTCCTGTTGTTCCAGAAGAAGTCCACCAGCTTCTTCTGTATCTTGGCGACAAACGCAGGGGGAGGGGTCAAAGTGACCAGCCGGTACCACAGCATTGCGGCCACCAGCTGGTTTATGACTAGCGCTCGACCCCTGTAGGACAGCACTCGGAGCAGTCCTGTCCAGCGCCCTAGGCGAGCGGCGACCTTGGCCTCCAGCTCCTGCCAGTTCGCCGGCCAGGCTCCCTCGTCGGGGCTAAGGTAGACTCCCAGATAGAGGAGATGGGTCGTGCTCCAGGCAAAAGGCCTGAGCTCCTCCGGCAGGGAGTCCACCCGCCACTGACCCACCAGGAGTCCGGAACATTTCTCCCAGTTGATCCTGGCGGAGGACGCGGCCGAGTAAATCTCCTGGCACTCACGCATCCTCCGCAGGTCAGCGGGATCCTCTATCGCGAGGAGCACGTCATCGGCGTAAGCCGAGAGGACGACCTCCACGCCCGGCCCTTGTAGAGCCAGTCCCGTCAACCTCGTCCGCAAGAGGCGCAGGAAAGGCTCCACGCAAACGGCGTATAACTGGCCGGACATGGGGCATCCCTGGCGCACCCCTCTCCTAAAGCGAAGGGGCGCCGTCAAGGACCCGTTAACCTTAATCAGACACTCCGCGGCGGCGTACAAAAGTCGGATCCGGGCGACGAAATGCGTCCCGAACCCGAAAGCGCGCAGAGTTCCGAGCAGATAGTCGTGATCCACCCTGTCGAACGCCTTCTCTTGGTCGAGGGATAGGAAGGCGACCGACAGACCAGCCTCCTGGGAACAATGGATGAGGTCCCGGACCAGATGGATGTTATCGTGGATTGTCCGGCCCGGGACCGTGTATGACTGGTCGGGGTGGATCATGTGGTCCAGCACGGCACCAAGGCGAGCAGACATCGCCCTGGCGAAGATTTTGTAGTCCGTGCTGAGGAGGGAGACCGGGCGCCAGTTCTTAAGGAGGCGGAGATCGCCCTTCTTAGGCAGCAGGACGATGACTGCCCTGCGCCAAGAGAGGGGCATCTCCCCGGTCGCCAGACTTTCCCCCAGGACCCGCGCGTCGTCGCTCCCCAGGACGTCCCAGAACGCCCTGTGGAACTCCACGGTCAGCCCGTCCAGCCCCGGGGATTTTCCCCTCGAGAGCCGGGCGAGGGCACCGGTCAGCTCCGCCAGGCTTAGCGGTGCTTCCAGATTTTCGGCGCCCTCCGGGCCGACCTTCGGCAGGTCCTCCCACAAAACTCTACGCGCTTCCTCGCTGGACGGATCCGGAGAGAACAGAGCCCCGTAATATTCACGGACCCTGTTGTTGACGCCCTCCGGATCCGAGACGAGAGAGCCGTCGTCGGCCAGCAGCGTCAAGAGCTGCTTACGGACACTCTGCCTTTTTTCCAGCGAGTAGAAGAAGGGGGAGCCGCGGTCCAGATCCCGCAGGAACCGGATCCGCGACCTCACGAACGCGCCTCGGGACCCGACGAGCTGCAGGTCCTTCAGCGCGGCCTTCTTCGCTTCGTACACCGTCCGCAGGGCCGGGTCCTGGACGACTTGACCGAGACGGGCTTCCAGGTCGAGCACCTCTTTTTCTAGGCGCCCGACTCTGGCCGCCCGCCTCTTGGTCGACCCCCTCGCGTACTCTTGACAGAAGACGCGGACGTGAGCCTTGCCCACGTCCCACCATAGCCTCAAGGAGGGGAAGCCCCCCTGCTTCCTTCTCCAGTCGGACCAGAATCGACGGAACGAGTCCTGGAACCGCACGTCCTCCAGCAGCCGGTTGTTAAAGTGCCAGTACGCGGACCCCGTCCTCGCGCGGAGCGAAGCGAGCTCCGCCCACACCAGGTGGTGGTCCGAACACGGCACCGGCCGCATGGAGGCCGCCGGGACGCAGGAAACGTACGCCCGAGACACGTAAAGGCGGTCGACTCTAGACCATCCAACTCCAGGCCTCACCCAAGTAAAGGCGCTGGAGTCGGGGTGGAGATTTCGCCAGACGTCCACCAAGTCGAAGGACCCGACCAGGTCCCTCAACTTCTCCATCGCCGTCATGCACTGCGGGGCACCGGAGCGGTCCCTCGCCTCGAGGGTGCAGTTAAAATCCCCCCCGAGGACAATGCAGTCGCCGACGTCGACGGAGCCAAGAAGAGCGGACACCTCTTCAAAGAAGCGCGTCTGCTGCGGGCCGGGATGAGGGGCGTACACGTTCACGAGATGGAGCGGCACGTCCCCCAGGCGAACCGTTACGTGCAGCAAGCGGCCTGGCACGGGCTCCTCGACCCCCAAGATCTCCGGCTGAAAATGCGGGCCCAGCAAGATGGCCACCCCACTAGAAATGGCGGTGAGGTGGCTCATGCGGACCTCTCCTTGCCATTCCAGGAGCCACGTGGCTTCGTCTCCCGGAACGGTGTGGGTTTCTTGCAGGAAGCACACCGCATATTTCCCCTCCCGCAGGAGCGAAAAATTGTCAAATCTACGGCGTGCCCCTCTGCCGCCGTTGATGTTGAGGCTGGCTATGGTTATCTTCATGGCAAAAGCATAGTGCAACCTCTACCTTAACCTATTGTGGGGGAGGGAGCGGAGTCTTTTGTTGAACTCCGCTCCCTCCGCAGCCCAGCGAGGAGTCCCTCGAGCTCGCGCAGCTCAAGGTGCTGCTCCTTTGTCAAGGGCTCGCCCGCGGCCAAGGTTTTAACGGCGGCGCGGACAGACCCCTTGATCAGCTCTGGCTCGGACCATTTTTCCAGGGCCAGTCGGGCTTGGTCGCGGTGACCCCGGCTCTGGGCCAAAAAGTCTCGGAGTTCCTTTGCAGGAATGAGGAGGGCCTCAGCGGCGGCCGCGAGCAGATCCACCGCCTCACTGGCGGTGGTCTTTAGGTCTTCACCCGCGTCCCCCACCGAGTCCCCGTCCTCCTCCGGGAGGTGGCCGCCAGCAGCCAGCCCATCGACCGCACAAGGTACGGCAAATGAACCGGCCGCTCCAACCGGCCCTGGCACTGCCCCGATCCCACCCCCAGGATCGTCGGCAGAGGAGTCCCCACTGGGCTCTTTTAAAAATGGTGCTGGGTCGGGAAATGACAGCGGAAGGGGTTCCCCCTCCGCCCCAGGAACCGGAGAACAAGGAGAGACCCGGCCATAGGAGATCCCCAGGCTCCCCAAGTGCTCCAGCTCCAAAGTAAGAGGCGAGGGTGGGTGTTCCTCCCCCTCCCCGCTGCCACCCCCCGGCCCAGCATCTACAGTTTCATTAAAATCAGTTTGTGTTTCTGCCGGGTCGAGCGACTCCCGGGGGAAGTTGGGTATTGGCTGGGCGGGCTCAGGTTCGGCCTTTTCGGCCCCGCCCGCCTCAGTCCCCGGGACGCCCGTCCCGGCGGCTACGCATTCCTCCGCGGTCCCCACGCCCCCCACGACAGGCAGATCTTCCATTCCATCCCCAGGAGGCAGCGGCTGGGCAGCCTCGACTGCCTCACCCTCCCCGGGGACAGACTCTTCGCGCCTGCAGCGCAATTTGGGAGCGCTGGTGGGGGACGCGGGACACGCGGCGGGCACCGACTCCTCCGCGGAGGGATGTTGTTCCCCCTCCGCCTCATCGGAGCCGCGCCTCCTTTTGTTCCTGGTGGCGCGCGGAGGCAGGGAGACCCCCTTGTCTGCCGAGGCCTCCCGCTCCGCCCCCCCCTTTTCCTTTTCTTGCCCGCGCCTGGGCCCCTCTGTGGTGTTATTCAAGGGCTCGGGCACGGGCTCGGGGCACCCCGCGCTCGCCGGTGACTGGGTTGGGCTGAGCGCGGTGGTCAAATTGTCTGGCGCACCGAGGGGACCCGCCTCTGGATGTTTTGTCTTCTTCCGCGCCTTCCTTCCGGTCGGACGCTCTCCCTCCCCCCCGCCGGAGGCCCTGAAAACAAAGGTCTCCGACGATGCCCGCGCACCCATGGCTCCCGGCACGCGGACGCAGCTAGGGGGAGGGGTGGCGGCGGCGCCAGCCTTGGCCGCCTTCGGTGGTTTGGCGGCCTTGGAGGCGGGGCAGTTCTTGCGAACGTGCCCCACCGCCTTGCAGGCATGGCACCGCACGCCGTCCGACGTCCAGAAGACGCGGTAGGCAGTCCCCTCGTGCACCACATTAAAATTTCCCTCCGTCGTCTCCTCCCGCGCCAGCCGGACAAAGTGCTGGCGGCGGAAGGAGAACACGTGGCGCAGGCTGTTCTCCCTGAGGCCGAGCGGTATGGGGTTGATCCCTGACCTTACCTCCCCCAGTTGTTGTAGGTGAGGGAGGAGGAGCTCAGCGGGAACAAAGGGCGGGACGTTCGACACGATGACCCTCTGCGCGGTGGACTCGAGAGGATCCACCGGCAGGAACGTCCCGCCCACCGTGAGCCCCCTTTCGAGGGCCAGGGACACCGCCCGCTCCGACCCCAGGAAGAAAACAGCCTTCCCAGACATCTTGGAGGCTGCGACAATGGCCGAGGGGCCGACTACCCCAGCCATCGCCCGCACGCACTCCTCAATGCTCATTGTGGGGTGAGTGTAGCTCTTGACCCCGTGTTTTTTTTGTAATGAGTCTGAATGGTGGCAGGGCAGCGGGTGGCGCAGGAGGTGCCGTGGAAGCGGTTGCCACCTGCGCATACGTCTTCGCTGGCCCTGCCACCGGCGTGGATGGGGTCGCCATCACGGGGTCCCTTTAAGGGCTACACCCACCCCAAAGTCACAGGCCTTAATGGTCTTTAATGGCCTCGTATATTAACTGAGCAGAGGAGCCCTTAACGAGGCACCTCTCCCCTCGTTGACAATTGGGGAGAGGCCTTGCTCCCTCTGCTCAGTTGTCTTAATTGGTTTTGGTTTTTTTTGTAAATTTGGAAGGAAGAGGCCTCAGAGAGAGAGGGGAGAAACAGAGTAGCAGAGAAAGAGAGAGGGGGTTGGGAAGGGGGGGTGGGGACTGCGAGGGCAGGTCTCCCCTCGCAGCTGTGGGTGGGTGCACTCCCCAGATGGCAAAACACAAAAGTCTTTGGGGTGGTCTTCAGGTGGGGGGAGAAGACGTCTTCACCTGGGGTAGCTCGAGCCACCAGGCACACAATCCTAAACGATCTTTAATAGGATGATTAATGACAATCTTCAGCCTGGTAGCTCCAGCTATCCCAGGCTAGGCAAATGTGGGGTGGGTGGGGGGAGTTCCAATTGTGGGGGGGGCCTAGTTGTAAGCAAGGCCCCCACACACACTTCCACACACACACACACCCCCCGCGATGTTCCGGCCCTCAGTGGTCTTCTTTCCTCCCCCCACCGAAACAACAAAGTCTTTTTGGGAAATGCACCCACACCCACCTGTAGAAGATGTAGAGTCTCCCTCCTTCCACACTGGATGTTTGTTGTTGGTTTTTCCCCCTCTCTCCAACTCCTTGCAGAAATGGTAAAGTTGTTTAAATGTTTTCTGTTCTCCTCCTCTCCCTCTGGGTTAAAGTGGTGTTGAAGCCCCTTCCTTCCTCCTCTTCCTGGGCTGGTCTCAGGGCTCTCCAGGCAGGAGCTCAAGTTGCTAGCTGCTTCCTCACTGCTCACAGCTCCAACTGAGCAGGACATGCCTCCACTGCTCCACGATTGGTTCCTTGTGCATGAAACTCTTTTTGGAGTTCACCTGCAAAACATAAAACATTAAACGGTGCCACCCGACCTGGGTGACACACCAGACATTTACAAGGCCCTTTTTTCCTTTTTTTGGTTTTTTTTTTGTGTTTTTTTGTTTTTTTTTGGGGGTTTTTTTTGGGCACTAAAATCACAATTTCTCCGGTGCCCCCTATAAAAGGGAAGGGGACACTAAAAGCACCGGCAATTAAAACAAATTAAACTTTAAAATGTAAAATCAAATTAAAATTTGGTTGCCGGGCGTGATGATGCACTCCAGTCCCTCCGGTGCCCACCTCTCGCGGAAGGCCGCGAGCGTACCGGTGGACACCGCGTGCTCCATCTCCAAGGACACCCTGGACCGGATGTAAGAGCGGAAGAGAGGCAGGCAGTCAGGTTGAACGACCCCCTCGACCGCCCGCTGCCTGGACCGGCTGATGGCACCCTTGGCCGTGCCCAGGAGCAGTCCTACGAGGAGGCCTTCGGACCTACCCGCTCCCCTCCGCACAGGGTGCCCAAAGATCAGGAGAGTGGGACTGAAGTGCAGCCAGAATTTCAGGAGCAGCCCCTTCAAATAATGGAACAGGGGCTGCAACCTTGTGCACTCCATAAAAACATGGAACACGGACTCCTCCAGACCGCAGAAATTGCAGGCGGCCTGGGAGTCCGTGAACCGGCTTAAAAATTTGTTGCACGGCACTGCTCCGTGCACCACCCTCCAGGCCAAGTCCCCGATGAATAGTGGGAGGACCCCTGCGTAGAGTGCCCTCCATCGGGGACCCCCGCCTCCTCCGGACGGCAAGATGGTACGCCATGGCGTGTCCGGACGGCCGGCGAGGATGGCAAAGTTGAGGGTGTGCAGGAGCAGCCCGTACAGGAAACCCCTCCGCGCGGAACTGAAAGGCACGGAGGGGATTTCCCCGAGGCGGCTCAAGTTGTGAGGCGCCGGCCCCCGAGGGAGGTTCCGGAGTTTGGCGCCGATGAGGAATTCCGTCCGTACGGGGGTCAGTTCGGACGGGATCTCCCCACGTGCTTGAGCCTCCTCGATGCACCTAACGGAGTCAGGGCCCAGAGCTGTTTTTAGCGACTCGATGGCATCGGCCGCGTGGCGGACGTTGGCAGAGTTTAGGCGCCGCGCCAGCGTGTCTGGCGCCATCCAGCCCGCTCCTCCGCCATCGAGCAGGTCCCTGACCCTGGTCACCTCACCAGCCACAGCCCTCTCTTCCGACCGCCACATGAAGCCTCGGCCGTGGAGGTACGGATTCCCGAGCAGCGGCTCCTGCAGGACGGCCGCCACTCCAGCCGGCGGAGAGCTGCGCTTGGTGGAGACTTTGTTCCAGACCCTGATGAGTTCCCTGTAAAAGACAGGCAGCTCCCGGAGGGCGGTCCTGGCACCCCCCAAGTTCACAAACAGGAGCTGCGTGTCATAATTGAGGTCGAGCTGCTGGCGGAAGAAATACCTCGCCAGAGCGCACCACCTAGGAGGGGGCTCGACGTAAAGGTATCTCTGCAGGGTCTGAAGACGGAAAGTCGCGAGCTGGGCGCTGACGCACACCAACGACTGACCGCCCTCCTCAAGCGGGAGACTCAAGACCGCGGCAGAGACCCAGTGCTTCCTGTTGTTCCAGAAGAAGTCCACCAGCTTCTTCTGTATCTTGGCGACAAACGCAGGGGGAGGGGTCAAAGTGACCAGCCGGTACCACAGCATTGCGGCCACCAGCTGGTTTATGACTAGCGCTCGACCCCTGTAGGACAGCACTCGGAGCAGTCCTGTCCAGCGCCCTAGGCGAGCGGCGACCTTGGCCTCCAGCTCCTGCCAGTTCGCCGGCCAGGCTCCCTCGTCGGGGCTAAGGTAGACTCCCAGATAGAGGAGATGGGTCGTGCTCCAGGCAAAAGGCCTGAGCTCCTCCGGCAGGGAGTCCACCCGCCACTGACCCACCAGGAGTCCGGAACATTTCTCCCAGTTGATCCTGGCGGAGGACGCGGCCGAGTAAATCTCCTGGCACTCACGCATCCTCCGCAGGTCAGCGGGATCCTCTATCGCGAGGAGCACGTCATCGGCGTAAGCCGAGAGGACGACCTCCACGCCCGGCCCTTGCAGAGCCAGTCCCGTCAACCTCGTCCGCAAGAGGCGCAGGAAAGGCTCCACGCAAACGGCGTATAACTGGCCGGACATGGGGCATCCCTGGCGCACCCCTCTCCTAAAGCGAAGGGGCGCCGTCAAGGACCCGTTAACCTTAATCAGACACTCCGCGGCGGCGTACAAAAGTCGGATCCGGGCGACGAAATGCGTCCCGAACCCGAAAGCGCGCAGAGTTCCGAGCAGATAGTCGTGATCCACCCTGTCGAACGCCTTCTCTTGGTCGAGGGATAGGAAGGCGACCGACAGACCAGCCTCCTGGGAACAATGGATGAGGTCCCGGACCAGATGGATGTTATCGTGGATTGTCCGGCCCGGGACCGTGTATGACTGGTCGGGGTGGATCATGTGGTCCAGCACGGCACCAAGGCGAGCAGACATCGCCCTGGCGAAGATTTTGTAGTCCGTGCTGAGGAGGGAGACCGGGCGCCAGTTCTTAAGGAGGCGGAGATCGCCCTTCTTAGGCAGCAGGACGATGACTGCCCTGCGCCAAGAGAGGGGCATCTCCCCGGTCGCCAGACTTTCCCCCAGGACCCGCGCGTAGTCGCTCCCCAGGACGTCCCAGAACGCCCTGTGGAACTCCACGGTCAGCCCGTCCAGCCCCGGGGATTTTCCCCTCGAGAGCCGGGCGAGGGCACCGGTCAGCTCCGCCAGGCTTAGCGGAGCTTCCAGATTTTCGGCGCCCTCCGGGCCGACCTTCGGCAGGTCCTCCCACAAAACTCTACGCGCTTCCTCGCTGGACGGATCCGGAGAGAACAGAGCCCCGTAATATTCACGGACCCTGTTGTTGACGCCCTCCGGATCCGAGACGAGAGAGCCGTCGTCGGCCAGCAGCGTCAAGAGCTGCTTACGGACACTCTGCCTTTTTTCCAGCGAGTAGAAGAAGGGGGAGCCGCGGTCCAGATCCCGCAGGAACCGGATCCGCGACCTCACGAACGCGCCTCGGGACCCGACGAGCTGCAGGTCCTTCAGCGCGGCCTTCTTCGCTTCGTACACCGTCCGCAGGGCCGGGTCCTGGACGACTTGACCGAGACGGGCTTCCAGGTCGAGCACCTCTTTTTCTAGGCGCCCGACTCTGGCCGCCCGCCTCTTGGTCGACCCCCTCGCGTACTCTTGACAGAAGACGCGGACGTGAGCCTTGCCCACGTCCCACCATAGCCTCAAGGAGGGGAAGCCCCCCTGCTTCCTTCTCCAGTCGGACCAGAATCGACGGAACGAGTCCTGGAACCGCACGTCCTCCAGCAGCCGGTTGTTAAAGTGCCAGTACGCGGACCCCGTCCTCGCGCGGAGCGAAGCGAGCTCCGCCCACACCAGGTGGTGGTCCGAACACGGCATCGGCCGCATGGAGGCCGCCGGGACGCAGGAAACGTACGCCCGAGACACGTAAAGGCGGTCGACTCTAGACCATCCAACTCCAGGCCTCAACAAGTAAAGGCGCTGGAGTCGGGGTGGAGATTTCGCCAGACGTCCACCAAGTCGAAGGACCCGACCAGGTCCCTCAGCTTCTCCATCGCCGTCATGCACTGCGGGGCACCGGAGCGGTCCCTCGCCTCGAGGGTGCAGTTAAAATCCCCCCCGAGGACAATGCAGTCGCCGACGTCGACGGAGCCAAGAAGAGCGGACACCTCTTCAAAGAAGCGCGTTTGCTGCGGGCCGGGATGAGGGGCGTACACGTTCACGAGATGGAGCGGCACGTCCCCCAGGCGAACCGTTACGTGCAGCAAGCGGCCTGGCACGGGCTCCTCGACCCCCAAGATCTCCGGCTGAAAATGCGGGCCCAGCAAGATGGCCACCCCACTAGAAATGGCGGTGAGGTGGCTCATGCGGACCTCTCCTTGCCATTCCAGGAGCCACGTGGCTTCGTCTCCCGGAACGGTGTGGGTTTCTTGCAGGAAGCACACCGCATATTTCCCCTCCCGCAGGAGCGAAAAATTGTCAAATCTACGGCGTGCCCCTCTGCCGCCGTTGATGTTGAGGCTGGCTATGGTTATCTTCATGGCAAAAGCATAGTGCAACCTCTACCTTAACCTATTGTGGGGGAGGGAGCGGAGTCTTTTGTTGAACTCCGCTCCCTCCGCAGCCCAGCGAGGAGTCCCTCGAGCTCGCGCAGCTCAAGGTGCTGCTCCTTTGTCAAGGGCCCGCCCGCGGCCAAGGTTTTAACGGCGGCGCGGACGGACCCCTTGATCAGCTCTGGCTCGGACCATTTTTCCAGGGCCAGTCGGGCTTGGTCGTGGCGACCCCGGCTCTGGGCCAAAAAATCCCGGAGTTCCTTTGCAGGAATGAGGAGGGCCTCAGCGGCGGCCGCGAGCAGATCCACCGCCTCACTGGCGGTGGTCTCTAGGTCTTCACCCGCGTCCCCCACCGAGTCCCCGTCCTCCTCCGGGAGGTGGCCGCCAGCAGCCAGCCCATCGACCGCACAAGGTACGGCAAATGAACCGGCCGCTCCAACCAGCCCTGGCACTGCCCCGATCCCACCCCCAGGATCGTCGGCAGAGGAGTCCCCACTGGGCTCTTTTAAAAATGGTGCTGGGTCGGGAAATGACAGCGGAAGGGGTTCCCCCTCCGCCCCAGGAACCGGAGAACAAGGAGAGACCCGGCCATAGGAGATCCCCAGGCTCCCCAAGTGCTCCAGCTCCAAAGTAAGAGGCGAGGGTGGGTGTTCCTCCCCCTCCCCGCTGCCACCCCCCGGCCCAGCATCTACAGTTTCATTAAAAACAGTAAATTGTTTTTCCGCCGGGTCGAGCGACTCCCGGGGGAAGTTGGATAATAGCTGGGCGGGCTCAGGTTCGGCCTTTTCGGCCTCGCCCGCCTCAGTCCCCGGGACGCCCGGCCCGGCGGCTACGCATTCCTCAGCGGTCCCCACGCCCCCCACGACAGGCAGATCTTCCACTCCATCCCCGGGAGGCAGAGGCTGGGCAGCCTCAACTGTCTCACCCTCCCCGGGGACAGACTCCTCCCGCCTACGGCGCTGCTTGGGGGCGCTGGTTGGGGACGCGGGACACGCGGCGGGCACCAACTCCTCCACAGAGGGATGTTGTTCCCCCTCCGTCTCATCGGAGCCGTGCCTCCTTTTGTTCCTGGGGGCGCGCGGAGGCAGGGAGACCCCCATGTCTGCCGAGGCCTCCCGCTCCGCCCCCCCCTTTTCCTTTCCTTTCCCGTGCCCGGGCCCCTCCGTGGTGTTATTCAAGGGCTCGGGCACGGGCTCGGGGCACCACGCGCTCGCCGGTGACTGGGTTGGGCTGAGCGCGGTGGTCAAATTATCTGGCGCACCGAGGGGACCCGCCTCTAGATGTTTTGCCTTCTTCCGCGCCTTCTTTCCGGTCGGACGCTCTCCCCCCCCCCCGCCGGAGGCCCTGAAAACAAAGGCCTCCGACGATGCCCGCGCACCCATGGCTCCCGGCACGCGGACGCAACTAGGGGGAGGGGTGGCGGCGGCGCCAGCCTTGGCCGCCTTCGGTGGTTTGGCGGCCTTGGAGGCGGGGCAGTTCTTACGAACATGCCCCACCTCCCTGCAGGCATGGCACCGCACGCCGTCCGACGTCCAGAAGACGCGGTAGGCAGTCCCCTCGTGCACCACATTAAAATTCCCCTCCGTCGTGTCCTCCCGCGCCAGCCGGACAAAGAGCTGGCGGCGGAAGGAGAACACGTGGCGCAGGCTGTTCTCCCTGAGGCCGAGCGGTATGGGGTTGATCCCTGACCTTACCTCCCCCAGTTGTTGTAGGTGAGGGAGGAGGAGCTCAGCGGGAACAAAGGGCGGGACGTTTGAAATGATGACCCTCTGCGCGGTGGCCTCGAGAGGGTCCACCGGCAGGACCGTCCCGCCCACCGTGAGCCCCTTTTCGAGGGCCAGGGACACCGCCCTCTCCGACCCCAGGAAGAACACGGCCTTCCCATACATCTTGGAGGCTGCGACAATGGCCGAGGGGCCGACTACCCCAGCCATCGCCCGCACGCACTCCTCAATGCTCATTGTGGGGTGAGTGTAGCTCTTGACCCCGTGTTTTTTTGTAATGAGTCTGAATGGTGGCAGGGCAGCGGGTGGCGCAGGAGGTGCCGTGGATGTGGACACCGCCTGCGCATACGTCCTTGCTGGCCCTGCCACCGGCGTGGATGGGGTCGCCATCACGGGGTCCCTTTAAGGGCTACACCCACCCCAAAGTCACAGGCCTTAATGGTCTTTAATGGCCTCTTATGTTAACTGAGCAGAGGAGCCCTTAACGAGGCACCTCTCCCCTCGTTGACAATTGGGGAGAGGCCTTGCTCCCTCTGCTCAGTTGTCTTAATTGGTTTTTTTTTTTATTAATTTGGAAGGAAAGGGTTCTCAGAGAGAGAGGGGAGAAACAGAGGGTAACGGAGAAAGAGAGAGGGGGGTGGGAAGGGGGGGGGGCTGCGAGGGCAGGTCTCCCCTCGCAGCTGTGGGTGGGTGCACTCCCCAGATGGCAAAACACACAAAAAACACAGTCTTTGGGTTTGTCTTCAGGTGGGGGGAGAAGACGTCTTCACCTGGGGTAGCTAGAGCCACCAGGCACACAATCCTAAACGATCTCCAATTGGGTGATTAAACAATCTTCAGCCTGGTAGCTCCAGCTATCCCAGGCTAGGCAAATGTGGGGGGTGGGGGGGGTTCCAATTGTGGGGGGGGCCTAGTTGTAAGCAAGGCCCCCACGCACACTCCCACACACACACACACACACACCCCCCGC
This sequence comes from Pristiophorus japonicus, assembly GCF_044704955.1. NCBI lineage: Eukaryota > Metazoa > Chordata > Chondrichthyes > Pristiophoridae > Pristiophorus > Pristiophorus japonicus. The sequence continues at coordinate 73,890,900 of NC_091978.1, forward strand.
GATGTTCCGGCCCTCAGTGGTCTTCTTTCCTCCCCCCACCGAAACAACAAAGTCTTTTTGGGAAATGCACCCACACCCACCTGTAGAAGATGTAGAGTCTCCCTCCTTCCACACTGGATGTTTGTTGTTGGTTTTTCCCCCTCTCTCCAACTCCTTGCAGAAATGGTAAAGTTGTTTAAATGTTTTCTGTTCTCCTCCTCTCCCTCTGGGTTAAAGTGGTGTTGAAGCCCCTTCCTTCCTCCTCTTCCTGGGCTGGTCTCAGGGCTCTCCAGGCAGGAGCTCAAGTTGCTAGCTGCTTCCTCACTGCTCACAGCTCCAACTGAGCAGGACATGCCTCCACTGCTCCACGATTGGTTCCTTGTGCATGAAACTCTTTTAGGAGTCTACCTGCAAAACATAAACAACATTAAACTGTGCCACCCGACCTGGGTGACACAGCAGACATTTTCAAGGCCCCCTTTTTTTTTTTTTTTTTTTTTTTTTTTTTTTTTGGGGGCGCTAAAATCAAATTTTTCCAGTGCCCCCTATAAAAGGAGAGGGGGACACTAAAAACACCGGCAATTAAAACAAGTTAAACTTTAAAACGTAAAATCAAATTAAAATTTGGTTGCCGGGCGTGATGATGCACTCCAGTCCCTCCGGTGCCCACCTCTCGCGGAAGGCCGCGAGCGTACCGGTGGACACCGCGTGCTCCATCTCCAAGGACACCCTGGACCGGATGTAAGAGCGGAAGAGAGGCAGGCAGTCAGGTTGAACGACCCCCTCGACCGCCCGCTGCCTGGACCGGCTGATGGCACCCTGGGCCGTGCCCAGGAGCAGTCCTACGAGGAGGCCTTCGGACCTACCCGCTCCCCTCCGCACAGGGTGCCCAAAGATCAGGAGAGTGGGACTGAAGTGCAGCCAGAATTTCAGGAGCAGCCCCTTCAAATAATAAAACAGGGGCTGCAACCTCGTGCATTCCATAAAAACATGGAACACGGACTCCTCCAGACCGCAGAAATTGCAGGCGGCCTGGGAGTCCGTGAACCGGCTTAAAAATTTGTTGCACGGCACTGCTCCGTGCACCACCCTCCAGGCCAAGTCCCCGATGAATAGTGGGAGGACCCCTGCGTAGAGGGCCCTCCATCGGGGACCCCCGCCTCCTCCGGACGGCAAGATGGTACGCCATGGCGTGTCCGGACGGCCGGCGAGGATGGCAAAGTTGAGGGTGTGCAGGAGCAGCCCGTACAGGAAACCCCTCCGCGCGGAACTGAAAGGCACGGAGGGGATTTCCCCGAGGCGGCTCAAGTTGTGAGGCGCCGGCCCCCGAGGGAGGTTCCGGGGTTTGGCGCCGATGAGGAATTCCGTCCGGACGGGGGTCAGTTCGGACGGGATCTCCCCACGTGCTTGAGCCTCCTCGATACACCTAACGGAGTCAGGGCCCAGAGCTGTTTTTAGCGACTCGATGGCATCGGCCGCGCGGCGGACGTTGGCAGAATTTAGGCGCCGCGCCAGCGTGACTGGCGCCATCCAGCCCGCTCCTCCGCCATCGAGCAGGTCCCTGACCCTGGTCACCTCACCAGCCACAGCCCTCTCTTCCGACCGCCACATGAAGCCTCGGCCGTGGAGGTACGGATTCCCGAGCAGCGGTTCCTGCAGGACGGCCGCCACTCCAGCCGGCGGAGAGCTGCGCTTGGTGGAGACTTTGTTCCAGACCCTGATGAGTTCCCTGTAAAAGACAGGCAGCTCCCGGAGGGCGGTCCTGGCACCCCCCAAGTTCACAAACAGGAGCTGCGTGTCATAATTGAGGTCGAGCTGCTGGCGGAAGAAATACCTCGCCAGAGCACACCACCTAGGAGGGGGCTCGACGTAAAGGTATCTCTGCAGGGTCTGAAGACGGAAAGTCGCGAGCTGGGCGCTGACGCACACCAACGACTGACCGCCCTCCTCAAGCGGGAGACTCAAGACCGCGACAGAGACCCAGTGCTTCCTGTTGTTCCAGAAGAAGTCCACCAGCTTCTTCTGTATCTTGGCGACAAACGCAGGGGGAGGGGTCAAAGTGACCAGCCGGTACCACAGCATTGCGGCCACCAGCTGGTTTATGACTAGCGCTCGACCCCTGTAGGACAGCACTCGGAGCAGTCCTGTCCAGCGCCCTAGGCGAGCGGCGACCTTGGCCTCCAGCTCCTGCCAGTTCGCCGGCCAGGCTTCCTCGTCGGGGCTAAGGTAGACTCCCAGATAGAGGAGATGGGTCGTGCTCCAGGCAAAAGGCCTGAGCTCCTCCGGCAGGGAGTCCACCCGCCACTGACCCACCAGGAGTCCGGAACATTTCTCCCAGTTGATCCTGGCGGAGGACGCGGCCGAGTAAATCTCCTGGCACTCACGCATCCTCCGCAGGTCAGCGGGATCCTCTACCGCGAGGAGCACGTCATCGGCGTAAGCCGAGAGGACGACCTCCACGCCCGGCCCTTGCAGAGCCAGTCCCGTCAACCTCGTCCGCAAGAGGCGCAGGAAAGGCTCCACGCAAACGGCGTATAACTGGCCGGACATGGGGCATCCCTGGCGTACCCCTCTCCTAAAGCGAAGGGGCGCCGTCAAGGACCCGTTAACCTTAATCAGACACTCCGCGGCGGCGTACAAAAGTCGGATCCGGGCGACGAAATGCGTCCCGAACCCGAAAGCGCGCAGAGTTCCGAGCAGATAGTCGTGATCCACCCTGTCGAACGCCTTCTCTTGGTCGAGGGATAGGAAGGCGACCGACAGACCAGCCTCCTGGGAGCAATGGATGAGGTCCCGGACCAGATGGATGTTGTCGTGGATTGTCCGGCCCGGGACCGTGTATGACTGGTCGGGGTGGATCATGTGGTCCAGCACGGCACCAAGGCGAGCAGACATCGCCCTGGCGAAGATTTTGTAGTCCGTGCTGAGGAGGGAGACCGGGCGCCAGTTCTTAAGGAGGCGGAGATCGCCCTTCTTAGGCAGCAGGACGATGACTGCCCTGCGCCAAGAGAGGGGCATCTCCCCGGTCGCCAGACTTTCCCCCAGGACCCGCGCGTAGTCGCCCCCCAGGACGTCCCAGAATGCCCTGTGGAACTCCACGGTCAGCCCGTCCAGCCCCGGGGATTTTCCCCTCGAGAGCCGGGCGAGGGCACCGGTCAGCTCCGCCAGGCTTAGCGGAGCTTCCAGATTTTCGGCGCCCTCCGGGCCGACCTTCGGCAGGTCCTCCCACAAAACTCTACGCGCTTCCTCGCTGGACGGATCCGGAGAGAACAGAGCCCCGTAATATTCACGGACCCTGTTGTTGACGCCCTCCGGATCCGAGACGAGAGAGCCGTCGTCGGCCAGCAGCGTCAAGAGCTGCTTACGGACACTCTGCCTTTTTTCCAGCGAGTAGAAGAAGGGGGAGCCGCGGTCCAGATCCCGCAGGAACCGGATCCGCGACCTCACGAACGCGCCTCGGGACCCGACGAGCTGCAGGTCCTTCAGCGCGGCCTTCTTCGCTTCGTACACCGTCCGCAGGGCCGGGTCCTGGACGACTTGACCGAGACGGGCTTCCAGGTCGAGCACCTCTTTTTCTAGGCGCCCGACTCTGGCCGCCCGCCTCTTGGTCGACCCCCTCGCGTACTCTTGACAGAAGACGCGGACGTGAGCCTTGCCCACGTCCCACCATAGCCTCAAGGAGGGGAAGCCCCCCTGCTTCCTTCTCCAGTCGGACCAGAATCGACGGAACGAGTCCTGGAACCGCACGTCCTCCAGCAGCCGGTTGTTAAAGTGCCAGTACGCGGACCCCGTCCTCGCGCGGAGCGAAGCGAGCTCCGCCCACACCAGGTGGTGGTCCGAGCACGGCACCGGCCGCATGGAGGCCGCCGGGACGCAGGAAACGTACGCCCGAGACACGTAAAGGCGGTCGACTCTAGACCATCCAACTCCAGGCCTCACCCAAGTAAAGGCGCTGGAGTCGGGGTGGAGATTTCGCCAGACGTCCACCAAGTCGAAGGACCCGACCAGGTCCCTCAACTTCTCCATCGCCGTCATGCACTGCGGGGCACCGGAGCGGTCCCTCGCCTCGAGGGTGCAGTTAAAATCCCCCCCGAGGACAAATGCAGTCGCCGACGTCGACGGAGCCAAGAAGAGCGGACACCTCTTCAAAGAAGCGCGTCTGCTGCGGGCCGGGATGAGGGGCGTACACGCTCACGAGATGGAGCGGCACGTCCCCCAGGCGAACCGTTACGTGCAGCAAGCGGCCTGGCACGGGCTCCTCGACCCCCAAGATCTCCGGCTGAAAATGCGGGCCCAGCAAGATGGCCACCCCACTTGAAATGGCGGTGAGGTGGCTCATGCGGACCTCTCCTTGCCATTCCAGGAGCCACGTGGCTTCGTCTCCCGGAACGGTGTGGGTTTCTTGCAGGAAGCACACCGCATATTTCCCCTCCCGCAGGAGCGAAAAATTGTCAAATCTACGGCGTGCCCCTCTGCCGCCGTTGATGTTGAGGCTGGCTATGGTTATCTTCATGGCAAAAGCATAGTGCAACCTCTACCTTAACCTATTGTGGGGGAGGGAGCGAAGTCTTTTGTTGAACTCCGCTCCCTCCGCAGCCCAGCGAGGAGTCCCTCGAGCTCGCGCAGCTCAAGGTGCTGCTCCTTTGTCAAGGGCCCGCCCGCGGCCAAGGTTTTAACGGCGGCGCGGACGGACCCCTTGATCAGCTCCGGCTCGGACCATTTTTCCAGGGCCAGTCGGGCTTGGTCGCGGCGACCCCGGCTCTGGGCCAAAAAGTCCCGGAGTTCCTTTGCAGGAACGAGGAGGGCCTCAGCGGCGGCCGCGAGCAGATCCACCGCCTCCCTGGCGGTGGTCTCTAGGTCTTCACCCGCGTCCCCCACCGAGTCCCCGTCCTCCTCCGGGAGGTGGCCGCCAGCAGCCGGCCCATCGACCGCACAAGGTACGGCAAATGAACCGGCCGCTCCAACCGGCCCTGGCACTGCCCCGATCCCACCCCCAGGATCGTCGGCAGAGGAGTCCCCACTGGGCTCTTTTAAAAATGGTGCCGGGTCGGGAAATGACAGCGGAAGGGGTTCCCCCTCCGCCCCAGGAACCGGAGAACAAGGAGAGACCCGGCCATAGGAAATCCCCAGGCCCTCCAAGTGCTCCAGCTCCAAAGTAAGGGGCGAGGGTGGGTGTTCCTCCCCCTCCCCGCTGCCACCCCCCGGCCCAGCATCTACAGTGTCATAATTATTTAATTGTTTTTCTGCCGGGTCGAGCGACTCCCGGGGGAAGTTGGATAATAGCTGGGCGGGCTCAGGTTCGGCCTTTTCGGCCTCGCCCGCCTCAGTCCCCGGGACGCCCGGCCCGGCGGCTACGCATTCCTCCGCGGTTCCCACGCCCCCCACGACAGGCAGATCTTCCACTCCATCCCCGGGAGGCAGAGGCTGGGCAGCCTCAACTGTCTCACCCTCCCCGGGGAAAGACTCCTCGCGCCTGCAGCGCAATTTGGGGGCGCTGGTGGGGGACGCGGGACACGCGGCGGGCACCGCCTCCTCCGCGGAGGGATGTTGTTCCCCCTCCGCCTCATTGGGGCGGTGCCTCTTTTTGTTCCTGGGGGTGCGCGAAGGCAGGGAGACCTCTGTGTCTGCCGAGGCCTCCCGCTCCGCCCCCCCCTGTTCCTTTTCTTGCCCGCGCCCGGGCCCCTCCGCGGTATTGGTCAAGGGCTCGGGCACGGGCTCAGGGCACCCCGCGCTCGCCGGTGACGGGGTTGGGCTGAGCGCGGTGGTCAAATTTTCCGGCGCACTGAGGGGACCCGCCTCGAGATGTTTCGCCTTCTTCCGCGCCTTCTTTCCGGTCGAACGCTCTCCCTCCCCCCCGCCGGAGGCCCTGAAAACAAAGGCCTCCGACGATGCCCGCGCACCCATGGCTCCCGGCACGCGGACGCAACTAGGGGGAGGGGTGGCGGCGGTGCCAGCCTTGGCCGCCTTCGGTGGTTTGGCGGCCTTGGAGGCGGGGCAGTTCTTACGAACATGCCCCACCTCCCTGCAGGCATGGCACCGCACGCCGTCCGACGTCCAGAAGACGCGGTAGGCAGTCCCCTCGTGCACCACATTAAAGTTCCCCTCCGTCGTCTCCTCCCGCGCCAGCCGGACAAAGAGCTGGCGGCGGAAGGAGAACACGTGGCGCAGGCTGCTCTCCCTGAGGCCGAGCGGTATGGGGTTGATCCCCGACCTTACCTCCCCCAGTTGGTGTAGGTGAGGGAGGAGGAGCTCAGCGGGAACAAAGGGCGGGACGTTTGAAATGATGACCCTCTGCGCGGTGGCCTCGAGAGGGTCCACCGGCAGGAACGTCCCGCCCACCGTGAGCCCCTTTTCAAGGGCCAGGGACACCGCCCGCTCCGACCCCAGGAAGAACACGGCCTTCCCAGACATCTTGGAGGCTGCGACAATGGCCGAGGGGCCGACTACCCCAGCCATCGCCCGCACGCACTCCTCGATGCTCATTGTGGGGTGAGTGTAGCTCTTGACCCCGTGTTTTTTAGTTATAAGTCTGAAAGGTGGCAGGGCAGCGGCTGGCGCAGGAGGTGCCGTGGATGTGGACACCGCCTGCGCATACGACCTTGCTGGCCCTGCCACCGGCGTGGATGGGGTCGCCATCACGGGGTCCCTTTAAGGGCTACACCCACCCCAAAGTCACAGGCCTTAATGGTCTTTATTAGGCCTCTTGTAGATTGACTGAGCAGAGGAGCCCTTAATGAGGTACCTCTCCCCTAGTTGGCAATTGGGGAGGGGCCTTGCTCCCTCTGCTCAGTTGTCTTAAATGTTTTTTAAAATTAAATTTGGAAGAAAGAGGCTCTCAGAGAGAGAGGGGAGAAACAGAGTAACAGAGAAAGAGAGAGGGGGGGGGGTGGGAAGGGGGGGACTGCGAGGGCAGGTCTCCCCTCGCAGCTGTGGGTGGGTGCACTCCCCAGATGGCAAAAACACAAAAGTCCTTGGGGTGGTCTTCAGGTGGGGGGAGAAGATGTCTTCACCTGGGGTAGCTGGAGCCACCAGGCACTCCTAACGATCTTTAATTGGGTGATTAATAACAATCTTCAGCCTGGTAGCTCCAGCTATCCCAGGCTAGGCAAATGTGGGGGGTGGGGGGGGTTCCAATTGTGGGGGGGGCCTAGTTGTAAGCACAGCCCCCACGCACACTACCACACACACACACACACCCCCCGCGATGTTCCGGCCCTCAGTGGTCTTCTTTCCTCCCCCCACCGAAACAACAAAGTCTTTTTGGGAAATGCACCCACACCCACCTGTAGAATGTAGAGTCTCCCTCCTTCCACACTGGATGTTGGTTGTTGTGGTTTTTCCCCCTCTCTCCAACTCTTTGCAGAATGATAAAGTTGTAAAAGTTTTCTGTTCTCTTCCTCTCCCTCTGGATAAAAGTTTGAAGGTGAAGCCCCTTCCTTCCTTCTGTTCCTGGGCTGGTCTCAGGGCTCTACAGGCAGGAGCTCAAGTTGCTAGCTGCTCTCCTCACTGCTCACAGCTCCAACTGAGCAGGACACGCCTCTACTGCTCTACGATTGGTCCCTTGTGCATGAAACTCTTTTTGGAGTTCACCTGCAAAAACATAAAACATGTATCCGTGCCACCCGACCTGGATGACACACACAAGACATTTACAAGGCCCCTTTTTTATTTATTTTTTTTGTGTTTTTTTTTTTTGGGGCACTAAAATCAAATTTTTCCTTTTTCCAGTGCCCCCTATAAAAGGAGAGGGGGACACTAAAAGCACCGGCAATTAAAACAAATTAAACTTTAAAACGTAAAATCAAATTAAAATTTGGTTGCCGGGCGTGATGATGCACTCCAGTCCCTCCGGTGCCCACCTCTCGCGGAAGGCCGCGAGCGTACCGGTGGACACCGCGTGCTCCATCTCCAAGGACACCCTGGATCGGATGTAAGAGCGGAAGAGAGGCAGGCAGTCAGGTTGAACGACCCCCTCGACCGCCCGCTGCCTGGACCGGCTGATGGCACCCTTGGCCGTGCCCAGGAGCAGTCCTACGAGGAGGCCCTCGGACCTACCCGCTCCCCTCCGCACAGGGTGCCCAAAGATCAGGAGAGTGGGACTGAAGTGCAGCCAGAATTTCAGGAGCAGCCCCTTCAAATAGTGGAACAGGGGCTGCAACCTTGTGCATTCAATAAAAACATGGAACACGGACTCCTCCAGACCGCAGAAATTGCAGGCGGCCTGGGAGTCCGTGAACCGGCTTAAAAATTTGTTGCACGGCACTGCTCCGTGCACCACCCTCCAGGCCAAGTCCCCGATGAATAGTGGGAGGACCCCTGCGTAGAGTGCCCTCCATCGGGGACCCCCGCCTCCTCCGGACGGCAAGATGGTACGCCATGGCGTGTCCGGACGGCCGGCGAGGATGGCAAAGTTGAGGGTGTGCAGGAGCAGCCCGTACAGGAAACCCCTCCGCGCGGAACTGAAAGGCACGGAGGGGATTTCCCCGAGGCGGCTCAAGTTGTGAGGCGCCGGCCCCCGAGGGAGGTTCCGGGGTTTGGCGCCGATGAGGAATTCCGTCCGGACGGGGGTCAGTTCGGACGGGATCTCCCCACGTGCTTGAGCCTCCTCGATACACCTAACGGAGTCAGGGCCCAGAGCTGTTTTTAGCGACTCGATGGCATCGGCCGCGCGGCGGACGTTGGCAGAATTTAGGCGCCGCGCCAGCGTGACTGGCGCCATCCAGCCCGCTCCTCCGCCATCGAGCAGGTCCCTGACCCTGGTCACCTCACCAGCCACAGCCCTCTCTTCCGACCGCCACATGAAGCCTCGGCCGTGGAGGTACGGATTCCCGAGCAGCGGTTCCTGCAGGACGGCCGCCACTCCAGCCGGTGGAGAGCTGCGCTTGGTGGAGACTTTGTTCCAGACCCTGATGAGTTCCCTGTAAAAGACAGGCAGCTCCCGGAGGGCGGTCCTGGCACCCCCCAAGTTCACAAACAGGAGCTGCGTGTCATAATTGAGGTCGAGCTGCTGGCGGAAGAAATACCTCGCCAGAGCACACCACCTAGGAGGGGGCTCGACGTAAAGGTATCTCTGCAGGGTCTGAAGACGGAAAGTCGCGAGCTGGGCGCTGACGCACACCAACGACTGACCGCCCTCCTCAAGCGGGAGACTCAAGACCGCGACAGAGACCCAGTGCTTCCTGTTGTTCCAGAAGAAGTCCACCAGCTTCTTCTGTATCTTGGCGACAAACGCAGGGGGAGGGGTCAAAGTGACCAGCCGGTACCACAGCATTGCGGCCACCAGCTGGTTTATGACTAGCGCTCGACCCCTGTAGGACAGCACTCGGAGCAGTCCTGTCCAGCGCCCTAGGCGAGCGGCGACCTTCGCCTCCAGCTCCTGCCAGTTCGCCGGCCAGGCTTCCTCGTCGGGGCTAAGGTAGACTCCCAGATAGAGGAGATGGGTCGTGCTCCAGGCAAAAGGCCTGAGCTCCTCCGGCAGGGAGTCCACCCGCCACTGACCCACCAGGAGTCCGGAACATTTCTCCCAGTTGATCCTGGCGGAGGACGCGGCCGAGTAAATCTCCTGGCACTCACGCATCCTCCGCAGGTCAGCGGGATCCTCTATCGCGAGGAGCACGTCATCGGCGTAAGCCGAGAGGACGACCTCCACGCCCGGCCCTTGCAGAGCCAGTCCCGTCAACCTCGTCCGCAAGAGGCGCAGGAAAGGCTCCACGCAAACGGCGTATAACTGGCCGGACATGGGGCATCCCTGGCGCACCCCTCTCCTAAAGCGAAGGGGCGCCGTCAAGGACCCGTTAACCTTAATCAGACACTCCGCGGCGGCGTACAAAAGTCGGATCCGGGCGACGAAATGCGTCCCGAACCCGAAAGCGCGCAGAGTTCCGAGCAGATAGTCGTGATCCACCCTGTCGAACGCCTTCTCTTGGTCGAGGGATAGGAAGGCGACCGACAGACCAGCCTCCTGGGAACAATGGATGAGGTCCCGGACCAGATGGATGTTATCGTGGATTGTCCGGCCCGGGACCGTGTATGACTGGTCGGGGTGGATCATGTGGTCCAGCACAGCACCAAGGCGAGCAGACATCGCCCTGGCGAAGATTTTGTAGTCCGTGCTGAGGAGGGAGACCGGGCGCCAGTTCTTAAGGAGGCGGAGATCGCCCTTCTTAGGCAGCAGGACGATGACTGCCCTGCGCCAAGAGAGGGGCATCTCCCCGGTCGCCAGACTTTCCCCCAGGACCCGCGCGTAGTCGCTCCCCAGGACGTCCCAGAACGCCCTGTGGAACTCCACGGTCAGCCCGTCCAGCCCCGGGGATTTTCCCCTCGAGAGCCGGGCGAGGGCACCGGTCAGCTCCGCCAGGCTTAGCGGAGCTTCCAGATTTTCGGCGCCCTCCGGGCCGACCTTCGGCAGGTCCTCCCACAAAACTCTACGCGCTTCCTCGCTGGACGGATCCGGAGAGAACAGAGCCCCGTAATATTCACGGACCCTGTTGTTGACGCCCTCCGGATCCGAGACGAGAGAGCCGTCGTCGGCCAGCAGCGTCAAGAGCTGCTTACGGACACTCTGCCTTTTTTCCAGCGAGTAGAAGAAGGGGGAGCCGCGGTCCAGATCCCGCAGGAACCGGATCCGCGACCTCACGAACGCGCCTCGGGACCCGACGAGCTGCAGGTCCTTCAGCGCGGCCTTCTTCGCTTCGTACACCGTCCGCAGGGCCGGGTCCTGGACGACTTGACCGAGACGGGCTTCCAGGTCGAGCACCTCTTTTTCTAGGCGCCCGACTCTGGCCGCCCGCCTCTTGGTCGACCCCCTCGCGTACTCTTGACAGAAGACGCGGACGTGAGCCTTGCCCACGTCCCACCATAGCCTCAAGGAGGGGAAGCCCCCCTGCTTCCTTCTCCAGTCGGACCAGAATCGACGGAACGAGTCCTGGAACCGCACGTCCTCCAGCAGCCGGTTGTTAAAGTGCCAGTACGCGGACCCCGTCCTCGCGCGGAGCGAAGCGAGCTCCGCCCACACCAGGTGGTGGTCCGAACACGGCACCGGCCGCATGGAGGCCGCCGGGACGCAGGAAACGTACGCCCGAGACACGTAAAGGCGGTCGACTCTAGACCATCCAACTCCAGGCCTCACCCAAGTGAAGGCGCTGGAGTCGGGGTGGAGATTTCGCCAGACGTCCACCAAGTCGAAGGACCCGACCAGGTCCCTCAACTTCTCCATCGCCGTCATGCACTGCGGGGCACCGGAGCGGTCCCTCGCCTCGAGGGTGCAGTTAAAATCCCCCCCGAGGACAATGCAGTCGCCGACGTCGACGGAGCCAAGAAGAGCGGACACCTCTTCAAAGAAGCGCGTTTGCTGCGGGCCGGGATGAGGGGCGTACACGTTCACGAGATGGAGCGGCACGTCCCCCAGGCGAACCGTTACGTGCAGCAAGCGGCCTGGCACGGGCTCCTCGACCCCCAAGATCTCCGGCTGAAAATGCGGGCCCAGCAAGATGGCCACCCCACTAGAAATGGCGGTGAGGTGGCTCATGCGGACCTCTCCTTGCCATTCCAGGAGCCACGTGGCTTCGTCTCCCGGAACGGTGTGGGTTTCTTGCAGGAAGCACACCGCATATTTCCCCTCCCGCAGGAGCGAAAAATTGTCAAATCTACGGCGTGCCCCTCTGCCGCCGTTGATGTTGAGGCTGGCTATGGTTATCTTCATGACAAAAGCATAGTGCAACCTCTACCTTAACCTATTGTGGGGGAGGGAGCGGAGTCTTTTGTTGAACTCCGCTCCCTCCGCAGCCCAGCGAGGAGTCCCTCGAGCTCGCGCAGCTCAAGGTGCTGCTCCTTTGTCAAGGGCCCGCCCGCGGCCAAGGTTTTAACGGCGGCGCGGACGGACCCCTTGATCAGCTCCGGCTCGGACCATTTTTCCAGGGCCAGTCGGGCTTGGTCGCGGCGACCCCGGCTCTGGGCCAAAAAGTCCCGGAGTTCCTTTGCAGGAACGAGGAGGGCCTCAGCGGCGGCCGCGAGCAGATCCACCGCCTCCCTGGCGGTGGTCTCTAGGTCTTCACCCGCGTCCCCCACCGAGTCCCCGTCCTCCTCCGGGAGGTGGCCGCCAGCAGCCGGCCCATCGACCGCACAAGGTACGGCAAATGAACCGGCCGCTCCAACCGGCCCTGGCACTGCCCCGATCCCACCCCCAGGATCGTCGGCAGAGGAGTCCCCACTGGGCTCTTTTAAAAATGGTGCCGGGTCGGGAAATGACAGCGGAAGGGGTTCCCCCTCCGCCCCAGGAACCGGAGAACAAGGAGAGACCCGGCCATAGGAAATCCCCAGGCCCTCCAAGTGCTCCAGCTCCAAAGTAAGGGGCGAGGGTGGGTGTTCCTCCCCCTCCCCGCTGCCACCCCCCGGCCCAGCATCTACAGTATCATTAAAATCAATTGTTTCATTCTCTGCCGGGTCGAGCAAATCCCGGGGTAAGTTGTGTATTGGCTGGGCGGGCTCAGGTTCGGCCTTTTCGGCCCCGCCCGCCTCAGTCCCCGGGACGCCCGGCCCGGCGGCAATGCTTTCTTCCACTGGCCCCACGCCCCCCACGACAGGCAGATCTTCCACGCCCTCCCCAGGAGGCAGCGGCTGGGCAGCCTCGACTGCCTCACCCTCCCCGGGGAAAGACTCCTCGCGCCTGCAGCGCAATTTGGGGGCGCTGGTGGGGGACGCGGGACACGCGGCGGGCACCGCCTCCTCCGCGGAGGGATGTTGTTCCCCCTCCGCCTCATTGGGGCGGTGCCTCTTTTTGTTCCTGGGGGCGCGCGGAGTCAGGGAGACCTCCATGTCTGCCGAGGCCTCCCGCTCCGCCCCCCCCTTTTCCTTTTCTTGCCCGCGCCTGGGCCCCTCTGTGGTGTTATTCAAGGGCCCGGGCACGGGCTCGGGGCACCCCGCGCTCGCCGGTGACTGGGTTGGGCTGAGCGCGGTGGTCAGACTTTCCGGCGCACCGAGGGGACCCGCCTCTAGATGTTTTTCCTTCTTCCGCGCCTTCTTTCCGCTCGGACGCTCTCCCTCCCCCCCGCCGGAGGCCCTGAAAACAAAGGCCTCCGACGATGCCCGCGCACCCATGGCTCCCGGCACGCGGACGCAACTAGGGGGAGGGGTGGCGGCGGCGCCAGCTATGGCCGCCTTCGGTGGTTTGGCGGCCTTGGAGGCGGGGCAGTTCTTGCGAACGTGCCCCACCTCCCTGCAGGCATGGCACCGCACGCCGTCCGACGTCCAGAAGACGCGGTAGGCAGTCCCCTCGTGCACCACATTAAAGTGCCCTTCTGTCAGGTCCTCCCGCGCCAGCCGGACAAAGAGCTGGCGGCGGAAGGAGAACACGTGGCGCAGGCTGTTCTCCCTGAGGCCGAGCGGTATGGGGTTGATCCCCGACCTTACCTCCCCCAGTTGGTGTAGGTGAGGGAGGAGGAGCTCAGCGGAAACAAAGGGCGGGACGTTTGACACGATGACCCTCTGCGCGGTGGCCTCGAGAGGGTCCACCGGCAGGAACGTCCCGCCCACCGTGAGCCCCTTTTCAAGGGCCAGGGACACCGCCCGCTCCGACCCCAGGAAGAACACGGCCTTCCCAGACATCTTGGAGGCTGCGACAATGGCCGAGGGGCCGACTACCCCAGCCATCGCCCGCACGCACTCCTCGATGGTCATTGTGGGGTGAGTGTAGCTCTTGACCCCGTGTTTTTTCGTAATTAACCTAAATGGTGGCAGGGCAGCGGGTGGCGCAGGAGGGGCCGTGGAAGCGGTTGCCACCTGCGCATACGTCCTTGCTGGCCCTGCCACCGGCGTGGATGGGGTCGCCATCACGGGGTCCCTTTAAGGGCTACACCCACCCCAAAGTCACAGGCCTTAATGGTCTTAATTGGCCTCTTGTATAATGACTGAGCAGAGAAGCCCTTAATGAGGCACACCTCTCCCCTAGTTGGCAATTGGGGAGGGGCCTTGCTCCCTCTGCTCAGTTGTCTTAAATTGTTTGTTTTTTAAATTAAATTTGGAAGGAAGGGCTCTCAGAGAGAGAGGGGAGAAACAGAGTAACAGAGAAAAGAGAGAGGGGGGTGGGAAGGGGGGGGGGCTGCGAGGGCAGGTCTCTCGTCGCAGCTGTGGGTGGGTGCACTCCCCAGATGGCAAAACACAAAAGTCTTTGAGGTGGTCTTCAGGTGGGGGGAGAAGATGTCTTCACCTGGGGTAGCTGGAGCCACCAGGCACTCCTAACGATCTTTAATTGGGTGATTAATAACAATCTTCAGCCTGGTAGCTCCAGCTATCCCAGGCTAGGCAAATGTGGGGGGTGGGGGGGGTTCCAATTGTGGGGGGGGGCCTAGTTGTAAGCACGGCCCCCACGCACACTACCACACACACACACACACACCCCCCGCGATGTTCCGGCCCTCAGTGGTCTTCTTTCCTCCCCCCACCGATACAACAAAGTCTGTTTGGGGAAATGCACCCACACCCACCTGTAGAGTAGTTGAGTCTCCCTCCTTCCACACTGGATGTTGGTTGTTGTGGTTTTTCCCCCTCTCTCCAACTCCTTGCAGAAATGGTAAAGTTGTTAAAGTTTTCTGTTCTCCTCCTCTCCCTCTGGATAAAAGTTGAAGGTGAAGCCCCTTCCTTCCTTCTCTTCCTGGGCTGGTCTCAGGGCTCTCCAGGCAGGAGCACAGGTTGCTAGCTGCTCTCCTCACTGCTCACAGCTCCAACTGAGCAGGACACGCCTCTACTGCTCTACGATTGGTCCCTTGTGCATGAAACTCTTTTGAGTTTATCTGTGAAAACATAAAAACATTAAACGGTGCCACCCGACCTGGGTGACACTCCAGACATTTACAAGGCCCATTTTTTTTTTTCCCCCTTTTTTGTGTTTTTTTTTTTTTGTGTTTTTTTCTTTTTTTTTTGTTTTTTTTTTGGGCACTAAAATCACAATTTTTCCCCAGTGCCCCCTATAAAAGGGAAGGGGACACTAAAAGCACCGGCAATTAAAACAAATTAACTTTAAAACGTAAAATCAAATTAAAATTTGGTTGCCGGGCGTGATGATGCACTCCAGTCCCTCCGGTGCCCACCTCTCGCGGAAGGCCGCGAGCGTACCGGTGGACACCGCGTGCTCCATCTCCAAGGACACCCTGGACCGGATGTAAGAGCGGAAGAGAGGCAGGCAGTCAGGTTGAACGACCCCCTCGACCGCCCGCTGCCTGGACCGGCTGATGGCACCCTTGGCCGTGCCCAGGAGCAGTCCTACGAGGAGGCCTTCGGACCTACCTGCTCCCCTCCGCACAGGGTGCCCAAAGATCAGGAGAGTGGGACTGAAGTGCAGCCAGAATTTCAGGAGCAGCCCCTTCAAATAATGGAACAGGGGCTGCAACCTCGTGCATTCCATAAAAACATGGAACACGGACTCCTCCAGACCGCAGAAATTGCAGGCGGCCTGGGAGTCCGTGAACCGGCTTAAAAATTTGTTGCACGGCACTGCTCCGTGCACCACCCTCCAGGCCAAGTCCCCGATGAATAGTGGGAGGACCCCTGCGTAGAGTGCCCTCCATCGGGGACCCCCGCCTCCTCCGGACGGCAAGATGGTACGCCATGGCGTGTCCGGACGGCCGGCGAGGATGGCAAAGTTGAGGGTGTGCAGGAGCAGCCCGTACAGGAAACCCCTCCGCGCGGAACTGAAAGGCACGGAGGGGATTTCCCCGAGGCGGCTCAAGTTGTGAGGCGCCGGCCCCCGAGGGAGGTTCCGGGGTTTGGCGCCGATGAGGAATTCCGTCCGGACGGGGGTCAGTTCGGACGGGATCTCCCCACGTGCTTGAGCCTCCTCGATACACCTAACGGAGTCAGGGCCCAGAGCTGTTTTTAGCGACTCGATGGCATCGGCCGCGCGGCGGACGTTGGCAGAATTTAGGCGCCGCGCCAGCGTGACTGGCGCCATCCAGCCCGCTCCTCCGCCATCGAGCAGGTCCCTGACCCTGGTCACCTCACCAGCCACAGCCCTCTCTTCCGACCGCCACATGAAGCCTCGGCCGTGGAGGTACGGATTCCCGAGCAGCGGCTCCTGCAGGACGGCCGCCACTCCAGCCGGCGGAGAGCTGCGCTTGGTGGAGACTTTGTTCCAGACCCTGATGAGTTCCCTGTAAAAGACAGGCAGCTCCCGGAGGGCGGTCCTGGCACCCCCCAAGTTCACAAACAGGAGCTGCGTGTCATAATTGAGGTCGAGCTGCTGGCGGAAGAAATACCTCGCCAGAGCACACCACCTAGGAGGGGGCTCGACGTAAAGGTATCTCTGCAGGGTCTGAAGACGGAAAGTCGCGAGCTGGGCGCTGACGCACACCAACGACTGACCGCCCTCCTCAAGCGGGAGACTCAAGACCGCGACAGAGACCCAGTGCTTCCTGTTGTTCCAGAAGAAGTCCACCAGCTTCTTCTGTATCTTGGCGACAAACGCAGGGGGAGGGGTCAAAGTGACCAGCCGGTACCACAGCATTGCGGCCACCAGCTGGTTTATGACTAGCGCTCGACCCCTGTAGGACAGCACTCGGAGCAGTCCTGTCCAGCGCCCTAGGCGAGCGGCGACCTTGGCCTCCAGCTCCTGCCAGTTCGCCGGCCAGGCTTCCTCGTCGGGGCTAAGGTAGACTCCCAGATAGAGGAGATGGGTCGTGCTCCAGGCAAAAGGCCTGAGCTCCTCCGGCAGGGAGTCCACCCGCCACTGACCCACCAGGAGTCCGGAACATTTCTCCCAGTTGATCCTGGCGGAGGACGCGGCCGAGTAAATCTCCTGGCACTCACGCATCCTCCGCAGGTCAGCGGGATCCTCTACCGCGAGGAGCACGTCATCGGCGTAAGCCGAGAGGACGACCTCCACGCCCGGCCCTTGCAGAGCCAGTCCCGTCAACCTCGTCCGCAAGAGGCGCAGGAAAGGCTCCACGCAAACGGCGTATAACTGGCCGGACATGGGGCATCCCTGGCGCACCCCTCTCCTAAAGCGAAGGGGCGCCGTCAAGGACCCGTTAACCTTAATCAGACACTCCGCGGCGGCGTACAAAAGTCGGATCCGGGCGACGAAATGCGTCCCGAACCCGAAAGCGCGCAGAGTTCCGAGCAGATAGTCGTGATCCACCCTGTCGAACGCCTTCTCTTGGTCGAGGGATAGGAAGGCGACCGACAGACCAGCCTCCTGGGAACAATGGATGAGGTCCCGGACCAGATGGATGTTGTCGTGGATTGTCCGGCCCGGGACCGTGTATGACTGGTCGGGGTGGATCATGTGGTCCAGCACGGCACCAAGGCGAGCAGACATCGCCCTGGCGAAGATTTTGTAGTCCGTGCTGAGGAGGGAGACCGGGCGCCAGTTCTTAAGGAGGCGGAGATCGCCCTTCTTAGGCAGCAGGACGATGACTGCCCTGCGCCAAGAGAGGGGCATCTCCCCGGTCGCCAGACTTTCCCCCAGGACCCGCGCGTAGTCGCTCCCCAGGACGTCCCAGAACGCCCTGTGGAACTCCACGGTCAGCCCGTCCAGCCCCGGGGATTTTCCCCTCGAGAGCCGGGCGAGGGCACCGGTCAGCTCCGCCAGGCTTAGCGGAGCTTCCAGATTTTCGGCGCCCTCCGGGCTGACCTTCGGCAGGTCCTCCCACAAAACTCTACGCGCTTCCTCGCTGGACGGATCCGGAGAGAACAGAGCCCCGTAATATTCACGGACCCTGTTGTTGACGCCCTCCGGATCCGAGACGAGAGAGCCGTCGTCGGCCAGCAGCGTCAAGAGCTGCTTACGGACACTCTGCCTTTTTTCCAGCGAGTAGAAGAAGGGGGAGCCGCGGTCCAGATCCCGCAGGAACCGGATCCGCGACCTCACGAACGCGCCTCGGGACCCGACGAGCTGCAGGTCCTTCAGCGCGGCCTTCTTCGCTTCGTACACCGTCCGCAGGGCCGGGTCCTGGACGACTTGACCGAGACGGGCTTCCAGGTCGAGCACCTCTTTTTCTAGGCGCCCGACTCTGGCCGCCCGCCTCTTGGTCGACCCCCTCGCGTACTCTTGACAGAAGACGCGGACGTGAGCCTTGCCCACGTCCCACCATAGCCTCAAGGAGGGGAAGCCCCCCTGCTTCCTTCTCCAGTCGGACCAGAATCGACGGAACGAGTCCTGGAACCGCACGTCCTCCAGCAGCCGGTTGTTAAAGTGCCAGTACGCGGACCCCGTCCTCGCGCGGAGCGAAGCGAGCTCCGCCCACACCAGGTGGTGGTCCGAACACGGCACCGGCCGCATGGAGGCCGCCGGGACGCAGGAAACGTACGCCCGAGACACGTAAAGGCGGTCGACTCTAGACCATCCAACTCCAGGCCTCACCCAAGTAAAGGCGCTGGAGTCGGGGTGGAGATTTCGCCAGACGTCCACCAAGTCGAAGGACCCGACCAGGTCCCTCAACTTCTCCATCGCCGTCATGCACTGCGGGGCACCGGAGCGGTCCCTCGCCTCGAGGGTGCAGTTAAAATCCCCCCCGAGGACAATGCAGTCGCCGACGTCGACGGAGCCAAGAAGAGCGGACACCTCTTCAAAGAAGCGCGTCTGCTGCGGGCCGGGATGAGGGGCGTACACGTTCACGAGATGGAGCGGCACGTCCCCCAGGCGAACCGTTACGTGCAGCAAGCGGCCTGGCACGGGCTCCTCGACCCCCAAGATCTCCGGCTGAAAATGCGGGCCCAGCAAGATTGCCACCCCACTTGAAATGGCGGTGAGGTGGCTCATGCGGACCTCTCCTTGCCATTCCAGGAGCCACGTGGCTTCGTCTCCCGGAACGGTGTGGGTTTCTTGCAGGAAGCACACCGCATATTTCCCCTCCCGCAGGAGCGAAAAATTGTCAAATCTACGGCGTGCCCCTCTGCCGCCGTTGATGTTGAGGCTGGCTATGGTTATCTTCATGGCAAAAGCATAGTGCAACCTCTACCTTAACCTATTGTGGGGGAGGGAGCGAAGTCTTTTGTTGAACTCCGCTCCCTCCGCAGCCCAGCGAGGAGTCCCTCGAGCTCGCGCAGCTCAAGGTGCTGCTCCTTTGTCAAGGGCCCGCCCGCGGCCAAGGTTTTAACGGCGGCGCGGACGGACCCCTTGATCAGCTCCGGCTCGGACCATTTTTCCAGGGCCAGTCGGGCTTGGTCGCGGCGACCCCGGCTCTGGGCCAAAAAGTCCCGGAGTTCCTTTGCAGGAACGAGGAGGGCCTCAGCGGCGGCCGCGAGCAGATCCACCGCCTCCCTGGCGGTGGTCTCTAGGTCTTCACCCGCGTCCCCCACCGAGTCCCCGTCCTCCTCCGGGAGGTGGCCGCCAGCAGCCGGCCCATCGACCGCACAAGGTACGGCAAATGAACCGGCCGCTCCAACCGGCCCTGGCACTGCCCCGATCCCACCCCCAGGATCGTCGGCAGAGGAGTCCCCACTGGGCTCTTTTAAAAATGGTGCCGGGTCGGGAAATGACAGCGGAAGGGGTTCCCCCTCCGCCCCAGGAACCGGAGAACAAGGAGAGACCCGGCCATAGGAAATCCCCAGGCCCTCCAAGTGCTCCAGCTCCAAAGTAAGGGGCGAGGGTGGGTGTTCCTCCCCCTCCCCGCTGCCACCCCCCGGCCCAGCATCTACAGTATCATTAAAATCAATTGTTTCATTCTCTGCCGGGTCGAGCAAATCCCGGGGTAAGTTGTGTATTGGCTGGGCGGGCTCAGGTTCGGCCTTTTCGGCCCCGCCCGCCTCAGTCCCCGGGACGCCCGGCCCGGCGGCAATGCTTTCTTCCACTGGCCCCACGCCCCCCACGACAGGCAGATCTTCCACGCCCTCCCCAGGAGGCAGCGGCTGGGCAGCCTCGACTGCCTCACCCTCCCCGGGGAAAGACTCCTCGCGCCTGCAGCGCAATTTGGGGGCGCTGGTGGGGGACGCGGGACACGCGGCGGGCACCGCCTCCTCCGCGGAGGGATGTTGTTCCCCCTCCGCCTCATTGGGGCGGTGCCTCTTTTTGTTCCTGGGGGCGCGCGGAGTCAGGGAGACCTCCATGTCTGCCGAGGCCTCCCGCTCCGCCCCCCCCTTTTCCTTTTCTTGCCCGCGCCTGGGCCCCTCTGTGGTGTTATTCAAGGGCCCGGGCACGGGCTCGGGGCACCCCGCGCTCGCCGGTGACTGGGTTGGGCTGAGCGCGGTGGTCAGACTTTCCGGCGCACCGAGGGGACCCGCCTCTAGATGTTTTTCCTTCTTCCGCGCCTTCTTTCCGCTCGGACGCTCTCCCTCCCCCCCGCCGGAGGCCCTGAAAACAAAGGCCTCCGACGATGCCCGCGCACCCATGGCTCCCGGCACGCGGACGCAACTAGGGGGAGGGGTGGCGGCGGCGCCAGCTATGGCCGCCTTCGGTGGTTTGGCGGCCTTGGAGGCGGGGCAGTTCTTGCGAACGTGCCCCACCTCCCTGCAGGCATGGCACCGCACGCCGTCCGACGTCCAGAAGACGCGGTAGGCAGTCCCCTCGTGCACCACATTAAAGTGCCCTTCTGTCAGGTCCTCCCGCGCCAGCCGGACAAAGAGCTGGCGGCGGAAGGAGAACACGTGGCGCAGGCTGTTCTCCCTGAGGCCGAGCGGTATGGGGTTGATCCCCGACCTTACCTCCCCCAGTTGGTGTAGGTGAGGGAGGAGGAGCTCAGCGGAAACAAAGGGCGGGACGTTTGACACGATGACCCTCTGCGCGGTGGCCTCGAGAGGGTCCACCGGCAGGAACGTCCCGCCCACCGTGAGCCCCTTTTCAAGGGCCAGGGACACCGCCCGCTCCGACCCCAGGAAGAACACGGCCTTCCCAGACATCTTGGAGGCTGCGACAATGGCCGAGGGGCCGACTACCCCAGCCATCGCCCGCACGCACTCCTCGATGGTCATTGTGGGGTGAGTGTAGCTCTTGACCCCGTGTTTTTTCGTAATTAACCTAAATGGTGGCAGGGCAGCGGGTGGCGCAGGAGGGGCCGTGGAAGCGGTTGCCACCTGCGCATACGTCCTTGCTGGCCCTGCCACCGGCGTGGATGGGGTCGCCATCACGGGGTCCCTTTAAGGGCTACACCCACCCCAAAGTCACAGGCCTTAATGGTCTTAATTGGCCTCTTGTATAATGACTGAGCAGAGAAGCCCTTAATGAGGCACACCTCTCCCCTAGTTGGCAATTGGGGAGGGGCCTTGCTCCCTCTGCTCAGTTGTCTTAAATTGTTTGTTTTTTAAATTAAATTTGGAAGGAAGGGCTCTCAGAGAGAGAGGGGAGAAACAGAGTAACAGAGAAAAGAGAGAGGGGGGTGGGAAGGGGGGGGGGCTGCGAGGGCAGGTCTCTCGTCGCAGCTGTGGGTGGGTGCACTCCCCAGATGGCAAAACACAAAAGTCTTTGAGGTGGTCTTCAGGTGGGGGGAGAAGATGTCTTCACCTGGGGTAGCTGGAGCCACCAGGCACTCCTAACGATCTTTAATTGGGTGATTAATAACAATCTTCAGCCTGGTAGCTCCAGCTATCCCAGGCTAGGCAAATGTGGGGGGTGGGGGGGGTTCCAATTGTGGGGGGGGGCCTAGTTGTAAGCACGGCCCCCACGCACACTACCACACACACACACACACACCCCCCGCGATGTTCCGGCCCTCAGTGGTCTTCTTTCCTCCCCCCACCGATACAACAAAGTCTGTTTGGGGAAATGCACCCACACCCACCTGTAGAGTAGTTGAGTCTCCCTCCTTCCACACTGGATGTTGGTTGTTGTGGTTTTTCCCCCTCTCTCCAACTCCTTGCAGAAATGGTAAAGTTGTTAAAGTTTTCTGTTCTCCTCCTCTCCCTCTGGATAAAAGTTGAAGGTGAAGCCCCTTCCTTCCTTCTCTTCCTGGGCTGGTCTCAGGGCTCTCCAGGCAGGAGCACAGGTTGCTAGCTGCTCTCCTCACTGCTCACAGCTCCAACTGAGCAGGACACGCCTCTACTGCTCTACGATTGGTCCCTTGTGCATGAAACTCTTTTGAGTTTATCTGTGAAAACATAAAAACATTAAACGGTGCCACCCGACCTGGGTGACACTCCAGACATTTACAAGGCCCATTTTTTTTTTTCCCCCTTTTTTGTGTTTTTTTTTTTTTGTGTTTTTTTCTTTTTTTTTTGTTTTTTTTTTGGGCACTAAAATCACAATTTTTCCCCAGTGCCCCCTATAAAAGGGAAGGGGACACTAAAAGCACCGGCAATTAAAACAAATTAACTTTAAAACGTAAAATCAAATTAAAATTTGGTTGCCGGGCGTGATGATGCACTCCAGTCCCTCCGGTGCCCACCTCTCGCGGAAGGCCGCGAGCGTACCGGTGGACACCGCGTGCTCCATCTCCAAGGACACCCTGGACCGGATGTAAGAGCGGAAGAGAGGCAGGCAGTCAGGTTGAACGACCCCCTCGACCGCCCGCTGCCTGGACCGGCTGATGGCACCCTTGGCCGTGCCCAGGAGCAGTCCTACGAGGAGGCCTTCGGACCTACCTGCTCCCCTCCGCACAGGGTGCCCAAAGATCAGGAGAGTGGGACTGAAGTGCAGCCAGAATTTCAGGAGCAGCCCCTTCAAATAATGGAACAGGGGCTGCAACCTCGTGCATTCCATAAAAACATGGAACACGGACTCCTCCAGACCGCAGAAATTGCAGGCGGCCTGGGAGTCCGTGAACCGGCTTAAAAATTTGTTGCACGGCACTGCTCCGTGCACCACCCTCCAGGCCAAGTCCCCGATGAATAGTGGGAGGACCCCTGCGTAGAGTGCCCTCCATCGGGGACCCCCGCCTCCTCCGGACGGCAAGATGGTACGCCATGGCGTGTCCGGACGGCCGGCGAGGATGGCAAAGTTGAGGGTGTGCAGGAGCAGCCCGTACAGGAAACCCCTCCGCGCGGAACTGAAAGGCACGGAGGGGATTTCCCCGAGGCGGCTCAAGTTGTGAGGCGCCGGCCCCCGAGGGAGGTTCCGGGGTTTGGCGCCGATGAGGAATTCCGTCCGGACGGGGGTCAGTTCGGACGGGATCTCCCCACGTGCTTGAGCCTCCTCGATACACCTAACGGAGTCAGGGCCCAGAGCTGTTTTTAGCGACTCGATGGCATCGGCCGCGCGGCGGACGTTGGCAGAATTTAGGCGCCGCGCCAGCGTGACTGGCGCCATCCAGCCCGCTCCTCCGCCATCGAGCAGGTCCCTGACCCTGGTCACCTCACCAGCCACAGCCCTCTCTTCCGACCGCCACATGAAGCCTCGGCCGTGGAGGTACGGATTCCCGAGCAGCGGCTCCTGCAGGACGGCCGCCACTCCAGCCGGCGGAGAGCTGCGCTTGGTGGAGACTTTGTTCCAGACCCTGATGAGTTCCCTGTAAAAGACAGGCAGCTCCCGGAGGGCGGTCCTGGCACCCCCCAAGTTCACAAACAGGAGCTGCGTGTCATAATTGAGGTCGAGCTGCTGGCGGAAGAAATACCTCGCCAGAGCACACCACCTAGGAGGGGGCTCGACGTAAAGGTATCTCTGCAGGGTCTGAAGACGGAAAGTCGCGAGCTGGGCGCTGACGCACACCAACGACTGACCGCCCTCCTCAAGCGGGAGACTCAAGACCGCGACAGAGACCCAGTGCTTCCTGTTGTTCCAGAAGAAGTCCACCAGCTTCTTCTGTATCTTGGCGACAAACGCAGGGGGAGGGGTCAAAGTGACCAGCCGGTACCACAGCATTGCGGCCACCAGCTGGTTTATGACTAGCGCTCGACCCCTGTAGGACAGCACTCGGAGCAGTCCTGTCCAGCGCCCTAGGCGAGCGGCGACCTTGGCCTCCAGCTCCTGCCAGTTCGCCGGCCAGGCTTCCTCGTCGGGGCTAAGGTAGACTCCCAGATAGAGGAGATGGGTCGTGCTCCAGGCAAAAGGCCTGAGCTCCTCCGGCAGGGAGTCCACCCGCCACTGACCCACCAGGAGTCCGGAACATTTCTCCCAGTTGATCCTGGCGGAGGACGCGGCCGAGTAAATCTCCTGGCACTCACGCATCCTCCGCAGGTCAGCGGGATCCTCTACCGCGAGGAGCACGTCATCGGCGTAAGCCGAGAGGACGACCTCCACGCCCGGCCCTTGCAGAGCCAGTCCCGTCAACCTCGTCCGCAAGAGGCGCAGGAAAGGCTCCACGCAAACGGCGTATAACTGGCCGGACATGGGGCATCCCTGGCGCACCCCTCTCCTAAAGCGAAGGGGCGCCGTCAAGGACCCGTTAACCTTAATCAGACACTCCGCGGCGGCGTACAAAAGTCGGATCCGGGCGACGAAATGCGTCCCGAACCCGAAAGCGCGCAGAGTTCCGAGCAGATAGTCGTGATCCACCCTGTCGAACGCCTTCTCTTGGTCGAGGGATAGGAAGGCGACCGACAGACCAGCCTCCTGGGAACAATGGATGAGGTCCCGGACCAGATGGATGTTGTCGTGGATTGTCCGGCCCGGGACCGTGTATGACTGGTCGGGGTGGATCATGTGGTCCAGCACGGCACCAAGGCGAGCAGACATCGCCCTGGCGAAGATTTTGTAGTCCGTGCTGAGGAGGGAGACCGGGCGCCAGTTCTTAAGGAGGCGGAGATCGCCCTTCTTAGGCAGCAGGACGATGACTGCCCTGCGCCAAGAGAGGGGCATCTCCCCGGTCGCCAGACTTTCCCCCAGGACCCGCGCGTAGTCGCTCCCCAGGACGTCCCAGAACGCCCTGTGGAACTCCACGGTCAGCCCGTCCAGCCCCGGGGATTTTCCCCTCGAGAGCCGGGCGAGGGCACCGGTCAGCTCCGCCAGGCTTAGCGGAGCTTCCAGATTTTCGGCGCCCTCCGGGCCGACCTTCGGCAGGTCCTCCCACAAAACTCTACGCGCTTCCTCGCTGGACGGATCCGGAGAGAACAGAGCCCCGTAATATTCACGGACCCTGTTGTTGACGCCCTCCGGATCCGAGACGAGAGAGCCGTCGTCGGCCAGCAGCGTCAAGAGCTGCTTACGGACACTCTGCCTTTTTTCCAGCGAGTAGAAGAAGGGGGAGCCGCGGTCCAGATCCCGCAGGAACCGGATCCGCGACCTCACGAACGCGCCTCGGGACCCGACGAGCTGCAGGTCCTTCAGCGCGGCCTTCTTCGCTTCGTACACCGTCCGCAGGGCCGGGTCCTGGACGACTTGACCGAGACGGCCTTCCAGGTCGAGCACCTCTTTTTCTAGGCGCCCGACTCTGGCCGCCCGCCTCTTGGTCGACCCCCTCGCGTACTCTTGACAGAAGACGCGGACGTGAGCCTTGCCCACGTCCCACCATAGCCTCAAGGAGGGGAAGCCCCCCTGCTTCCTTCTCCAG
This sequence comes from Pristiophorus japonicus, assembly GCF_044704955.1. Taxonomy (NCBI): domain Eukaryota; kingdom Metazoa; phylum Chordata; class Chondrichthyes; family Pristiophoridae; genus Pristiophorus; species Pristiophorus japonicus. The sequence continues at coordinate 73,916,225 of NC_091978.1, forward strand.
TCGGACCAGAATCGACGGAACGAGTCCTGGAACCGCACGTCCTCCAGCAGCCGGTTGTTAAAGTGCCAGTACGCGGACCCCGTCCTCGCGCGGAGCGAAGCGAGCTCCGCCCACACCAGGTGGTGGTCCGAGCACGGCACCGGCCGCATGGAGGCCGCCGGGACGCAGGAAACGTACGCCCGAGACACGTAAAGGCGGTCGACTCTAGACCATCCAACTCCAGGCCTCACCCAAGTAAAGGCGCTGGAGTCGGGGTGGAGATTTCGCCAGACGTCCACCAAGTCGAAGGACCCGACCAGGTCCCTCAACTTCTCCATCGCCGTCATGCACTGCGGGGCACCGGAGCGGTCCCTCGCCTCGAGGGTGCAGTTAAAATCCCCCCCGAGGACAATGCAGTCGCCGACGTCGACGGAGCCAAGAAGAGCGGACACCTCTTCAAAGAAGCGCGTCTGCTGCGGGCCGGGATGAGGGGCGTACACGTTCACGAGATGGAGCGGCACGTCCCCCAGGCGAACCGTTACGTGCAGCAAGCGGCCTGGCACGGGCTCCTCGACCCCCAAGATCTCCGGCTGAAAATGCGGGCCCAGCAAGATGGCCACCCCACTTGAAATGGCGGTGAGGTGGCTCATGCGGACCTCTCCTTGCCATTCCAGGAGCCACGTGGCTTCGTCTCCCGGAACGGTGTGGGTTTCTTGCAGGAAGCACACCGCATATTTCCCCTCCCGCAGGAGCGAAAAATTGTCAAATCTACGGCGTGCCCCTCTGCCGCCGTTGATGTTGAGGCTGGCTATGGTTATCTTCATGGCAAAAGCATAGTGCAACCTCTACCTTAACCTATTGTGGGGGAGGGAGCGAAGTCTTTTGTTGAACTCCGCTCCCTCCGCAGCCCAGCGAGGAGTCCCTCGAGCTCGCGCAGCTCAAGGTGCTGCTCCTTTGTCAAGGGCCCGCCCGCGGCCAAGGTTTTAACGGCGGCGCGGACGGACCCCTTGATCAGCTCCGGCTCGGACCATTTTTCCAGGGCCAGTCGGGCTTGGTCGCGGCGACCCCGGCTCTGGGCCAAAAAGTCCCGGAGTTCCTTTGCAGGAACGAGGAGGGCCTCAGCGGCGGCCGCGAGCAGATCCACCGCCTCCCTGGCGGTGGTCTCTAGGTCTTCACCCGCGTCCCCCACCGAGTCCCCGTCCTCCTCCGGGAGGTGGCCGCCAGCAGCCGGCCCATCGACCGCACAAGGTACGGCAAATGAACCGGCCGCTCCAACCGGCCCTGGCACTGCCCCGATCCCACCCCCAGGATCGTCGGCAGAGGAGTCCCCACTGGGCTCTTTTAAAAATGGTGCCGGGTCGGGAAATGACAGCGGAAGGGGTTCCCCCTCCGCCCCAGGAACCGGAGAACAAGGAGAGACCCGGCCATAGGAAATCCCCAGGCCCTCCAAGTGCTCCAGCTCCAAAGTAAGGGGCGAGGGTGGGTGTTCCTCCCCCTCCCCGCTGCCACCCCCCGGCCCAGCATCTACAGTATCATTAAAATCAATTGTTTCATTCTCTGCCGGGTCGAGCAAATCCCGGGGTAAGTTGTGTATTGGCTGGGCGGGCTCAGGTTCGGCCTTTTCGGCCCCGCCCGCCTCAGTCCCCGGGACGCCCGGCCCGGCGGCAATGCTTTCTTCCACTGGCCCCACGCCCCCCACGACAGGCAGATCTTCCACGCCCTCCCCAGGAGGCAGCGGCTGGGCAGCCTCGACTGCCTCACCCTCCCCGGGGAAAGACTCCTCGCGCCTGCAGCGCAATTTGGGGGCGCTGGTGGGGGACGCGGGACACGCGGCGGGCACCGCCTCCTCCGCGGAGGGATGTTGTTCCCCCTCCGCCTCATTGGGGCGGTGCCTCTTTTTGTTCCTGGGGGCGCGCGGAGTCAGGGAGACCTCCATGTCTGCCGAGGCCTCCCGCTCCGCCCCCCCCTTTTCCTTTTCTTGCCCGCGCCTGGGCCCCTCTGTGGTGTTATTCAAGGGCCCGGGCACGGGCTCGGGGCACCCCGCGCTCGCCGGTGACTGGGTTGGGCTGAGCGCGGTGGTCAGACTTTCCGGCGCACCGAGGGGACCCGCCTCTAGATGTTTTTCCTTCTTCCGCGCCTTCTTTCCGCTCGGACGCTCTCCCTCCCCCCCGCCGGAGGCCCTGAAAACAAAGGCCTCCGACGATGCCCGCGCACCCATGGCTCCCGGCACGCGGACGCAACTAGGGGGAGGGGTGGCGGCGGCGCCAGCTATGGCCGCCTTCGGTGGTTTGGCGGCCTTGGAGGCGGGGCAGTTCTTGCGAACGTGCCCCACCTCCCTGCAGGCATGGCACCGCACGCCGTCCGACGTCCAGAAGACGCGGTAGGCAGTCCCCTCGTGCACCACATTAAAGTGCCCTTCTGTCAGGTCCTCCCGCGCCAGCCGGACAAAGAGCTGGCGGCGGAAGGAGAACACGTGGCGCAGGCTGTTCTCCCTGAGGCCGAGCGGTATGGGGTTGATCCCCGACCTTACCTCCCCCAGTTGGTGTAGGTGAGGGAGGAGGAGCTCAGCGGAAACAAAGGGCGGGACGTTTGACACGATGACCCTCTGCGCGGTGGCCTCGAGAGGGTCCACCGGCAGGAACGTCCCGCCCACCGTGAGCCCCTTTTCAAGGGCCAGGGACACCGCCCGCTCCGACCCCAGGAAGAACACGGCCTTCCCAGACATCTTGGAGGCTGCGACAATGGCCGAGGGGCCGACTACCCCAGCCATCGCCCGCACGCACTCCTCGATGGTCATTGTGGGGTGAGTGTAGCTCTTGACCCCGTGTTTTTTCGTAATTAACCTAAATGGTGGCAGGGCAGCGGGTGGCGCAGGAGGGGCCGTGGAAGCGGTTGCCACCTGCGCATACGTCCTTGCTGGCCCTGCCACCGGCGTGGATGGGGTCGCCATCACGGGGTCCCTTTAAGGGCTACACCCACCCCAAAGTCACAGGCCTTAATGGTCTTAATTGGCCTCTTGTATAATGACTGAGCAGAGAAGCCCTTAATGAGGCACACCTCTCCCCTAGTTGGCAATTGGGGAGGGGCCTTGCTCCCTCTGCTCAGTTGTCTTAAATTGTTTGTTTTTTAAATTAAATTTGGAAGGAAGGGCTCTCAGAGAGAGAGGGGAGAAACAGAGTAACAGAGAAAAGAGAGAGGGGGGTGGGAAGGGGGGGGGGCTGCGAGGGCAGGTCTCTCGTCGCAGCTGTGGGTGGGTGCACTCCCCAGATGGCAAAACACAAAAGTCTTTGAGGTGGTCTTCAGGTGGGGGGAGAAGATGTCTTCACCTGGGGTAGCTGGAGCCACCAGGCACTCCTAACGATCTTTAATTGGGTGATTAATAACAATCTTCAGCCTGGTAGCTCCAGCTATCCCAGGCTAGGCAAATGTGGGGGGTGGGGGGGGTTCCAATTGTGGGGGGGGGCCTAGTTGTAAGCACGGCCCCCACGCACACTACCACACACACACACACACACCCCCCGCGATGTTCCGGCCCTCAGTGGTCTTCTTTCCTCCCCCCACCGATACAACAAAGTCTGTTTGGGGAAATGCACCCACACCCACCTGTAGAGTAGTTGAGTCTCCCTCCTTCCACACTGGATGTTGGTTGTTGTGGTTTTTCCCCCTCTCTCCAACTCCTTGCAGAAATGGTAAAGTTGTTAAAGTTTTCTGTTCTCCTCCTCTCCCTCTGGATAAAAGTTGAAGGTGAAGCCCCTTCCTTCCTTCTCTTCCTGGGCTGGTCTCAGGGCTCTCCAGGCAGGAGCACAGGTTGCTAGCTGCTCTCCTCACTGCTCACAGCTCCAACTGAGCAGGACACGCCTCTACTGCTCTACGATTGGTCCCTTGTGCATGAAACTCTTTTGAGTTTATCTGTGAAAACATAAAAACATTAAACGGTGCCACCCGACCTGGGTGACACTCCAGACATTTACAAGGCCCATTTTTTTTTTTCCCCCTTTTTTGTGTTTTTTTTTTTTTGTGTTTTTTTCTTTTTTTTTTGTTTTTTTTTTGGGCACTAAAATCACAATTTTTCCCCAGTGCCCCCTATAAAAGGGAAGGGGACACTAAAAGCACCGGCAATTAAAACAAATTAACTTTAAAACGTAAAATCAAATTAAAATTTGGTTGCCGGGCGTGATGATGCACTCCAGTCCCTCCGGTGCCCACCTCTCGCGGAAGGCCGCGAGCGTACCGGTGGACACCGCGTGCTCCATCTCCAAGGACACCCTGGACCGGATGTAAGAGCGGAAGAGAGGCAGGCAGTCAGGTTGAACGACCCCCTCGACCGCCCGCTGCCTGGACCGGCTGATGGCACCCTTGGCCGTGCCCAGGAGCAGTCCTACGAGGAGGCCTTCGGACCTACCTGCTCCCCTCCGCACAGGGTGCCCAAAGATCAGGAGAGTGGGACTGAAGTGCAGCCAGAATTTCAGGAGCAGCCCCTTCAAATAATGGAACAGGGGCTGCAACCTCGTGCATTCCATAAAAACATGGAACACGGACTCCTCCAGACCGCAGAAATTGCAGGCGGCCTGGGAGTCCGTGAACCGGCTTAAAAATTTGTTGCACGGCACTGCTCCGTGCACCACCCTCCAGGCCAAGTCCCCGATGAATAGTGGGAGGACCCCTGCGTAGAGTGCCCTCCATCGGGGACCCCCGCCTCCTCCGGACGGCAAGATGGTACGCCATGGCGTGTCCGGACGGCCGGCGAGGATGGCAAAGTTGAGGGTGTGCAGGAGCAGCCCGTACAGGAAACCCCTCCGCGCGGAACTGAAAGGCACGGAGGGGATTTCCCCGAGGCGGCTCAAGTTGTGAGGCGCCGGCCCCCGAGGGAGGTTCCGGGGTTTGGCGCCGATGAGGAATTCCGTCCGGACGGGGGTCAGTTCGGACGGGATCTCCCCACGTGCTTGAGCCTCCTCGATACACCTAACGGAGTCAGGGCCCAGAGCTGTTTTTAGCGACTCGATGGCATCGGCCGCGCGGCGGACGTTGGCAGAATTTAGGCGCCGCGCCAGCGTGACTGGCGCCATCCAGCCCGCTCCTCCGCCATCGAGCAGGTCCCTGACCCTGGTCACCTCACCAGCCACAGCCCTCTCTTCCGACCGCCACATGAAGCCTCGGCCGTGGAGGTACGGATTCCCGAGCAGCGGCTCCTGCAGGACGGCCGCCACTCCAGCCGGCGGAGAGCTGCGCTTGGTGGAGACTTTGTTCCAGACCCTGATGAGTTCCCTGTAAAAGACAGGCAGCTCCCGGAGGGCGGTCCTGGCACCCCCCAAGTTCACAAACAGGAGCTGCGTGTCATAATTGAGGTCGAGCTGCTGGCGGAAGAAATACCTCGCCAGAGCACACCACCTAGGAGGGGGCTCGACGTAAAGGTATCTCTGCAGGGTCTGAAGACGGAAAGTCGCGAGCTGGGCGCTGACGCACACCAACGACTGACCGCCCTCCTCAAGCGGGAGACTCAAGACCGCGACAGAGACCCAGTGCTTCCTGTTGTTCCAGAAGAAGTCCACCAGCTTCTTCTGTATCTTGGCGACAAACGCAGGGGGAGGGGTCAAAGTGACCAGCCGGTACCACAGCATTGCGGCCACCAGCTGGTTTATGACTAGCGCTCGACCCCTGTAGGACAGCACTCGGAGCAGTCCTGTCCAGCGCCCTAGGCGAGCGGCGACCTTGGCCTCCAGCTCCTGCCAGTTCGCCGGCCAGGCTTCCTCGTCGGGGCTAAGGTAGACTCCCAGATAGAGGAGATGGGTCGTGCTCCAGGCAAAAGGCCTGAGCTCCTCCGGCAGGGAGTCCACCCGCCACTGACCCACCAGGAGTCCGGAACATTTCTCCCAGTTGATCCTGGCGGAGGACGCGGCCGAGTAAATCTCCTGGCACTCACGCATCCTCCGCAGGTCAGCGGGATCCTCTACCGCGAGGAGCACGTCATCGGCGTAAGCCGAGAGGACGACCTCCACGCCCGGCCCTTGCAGAGCCAGTCCCGTCAACCTCGTCCGCAAGAGGCGCAGGAAAGGCTCCACGCAAACGGCGTATAACTGGCCGGACATGGGGCATCCCTGGCGCACCCCTCTCCTAAAGCGAAGGGGCGCCGTCAAGGACCCGTTAACCTTAATCAGACACTCCGCGGCGGCGTACAAAAGTCGGATCCGGGCGACGAAATGCGTCCCGAACCCGAAAGCGCGCAGAGTTCCGAGCAGATAGTCGTGATCCACCCTGTCGAACGCCTTCTCTTGGTCGAGGGATAGGAAGGCGACCGACAGACCAGCCTCCTGGGAACAATGGATGAGGTCCCGGACCAGATGGATGTTGTCGTGGATTGTCCGGCCCGGGACCGTGTATGACTGGTCGGGGTGGATCATGTGGTCCAGCACGGCACCAAGGCGAGCAGACATCGCCCTGGCGAAGATTTTGTAGTCCGTGCTGAGGAGGGAGACCGGGCGCCAGTTCTTAAGGAGGCGGAGATCGCCCTTCTTAGGCAGCAGGACGATGACTGCCCTGCGCCAAGAGAGGGGCATCTCCCCGGTCGCCAGACTTTCCCCCAGGACCCGCGCGTAGTCGCTCCCCAGGACGTCCCAGAACGCCCTGTGGAACTCCACGGTCAGCCCGTCCAGCCCCGGGGATTTTCCCCTCGAGAGCCGGGCGAGGGCACCGGTCAGCTCCGCCAGGCTTAGCGGAGCTTCCAGATTTTCGGCGCCCTCCGGGCTGACCTTCGGCAGGTCCTCCCACAAAACTCTACGCGCTTCCTCGCTGGACGGATCCGGAGAGAACAGAGCCCCGTAATATTCACGGACCCTGTTGTTGACGCCCTCCGGATCCGAGACGAGAGAGCCGTCGTCGGCCAGCAGCGTCAAGAGCTGCTTACGGACACTCTGCCTTTTTTCCAGCGAGTAGAAGAAGGGGGAGCCGCGGTCCAGATCCCGCAGGAACCGGATCCGCGACCTCACGAACGCGCCTCGGGACCCGACGAGCTGCAGGTCCTTCAGCGCGGCCTTCTTCGCTTCGTACACCGTCCGCAGGGCCGGGTCCTGGACGACTTGACCGAGACGGGCTTCCAGGTCGAGCACCTCTTTTTCTAGGCGCCCGACTCTGGCCGCCCGCCTCTTGGTCGACCCCCTCGCGTACTCTTGACAGAAGACGCGGACGTGAGCCTTGCCCACGTCCCACCATAGCCTCAAGGAGGGGAAGCCCCCCTGCTTCCTTCTCCAGTCGGACCAGAATCGACGGAACGAGTCCTGGAACCGCACGTCCTCCAGCAGCCGGTTGTTAAAGTGCCAGTACGCGGACCCCGTCCTCGCGCGGAGCGAAGCGAGCTCCGCCCACACCAGGTGGTGGTCCGAACACGGCACCGGCCGCATGGAGGCCGCCGGGACGCAGGAAACGTACGCCCGAGACACGTAAAGGCGGTCGACTCTAGACCATCCAACTCCAGGCCTCACCCAAGTAAAGGCGCTGGAGTCGGGGTGGAGATTTCGCCAGACGTCCACCAAGTCGAAGGACCCGACCAGGTCCCTCAACTTCTCCATCGCCGTCATGCACTGCGGGGCACCGGAGCGGTCCCTCGCCTCGAGGGTGCAGTTAAAATCCCCCCCGAGGACAATGCAGTCGCCGACGTCGACGGAGCCAAGAAGAGCGGACACCTCTTCAAAGAAGCGCGTCTGCTGCGGGCCGGGATGAGGGGCGTACACGTTCACGAGATGGAGCGGCACGTCCCCCAGGCGAACCGTTACGTGCAGCAAGCGGCCTGGCACGGGCTCCTCGACCCCCAAGATCTCCGGCTGAAAATGCGGGCCCAGCAAGATTGCCACCCCACTTGAAATGGCGGTGAGGTGGCTCATGCGGACCTCTCCTTGCCATTCCAGGAGCCACGTGGCTTCGTCTCCCGGAACGGTGTGGGTTTCTTGCAGGAAGCACACCGCATATTTCCCCTCCCGCAGGAGCGAAAAATTGTCAAATCTACGGCGTGCCCCTCTGCCGCCGTTGATGTTGAGGCTGGCTATGGTTATCTTCATGGCAAAAGCATAGTGCAACCTCTACCTTAACCTATTGTGGGGGAGGGAGCGAAGTCTTTTGTTGAACTCCGCTCCCTCCGCAGCCCAGCGAGGAGTCCCTCGAGCTCGCGCAGCTCAAGGTGCTGCTCCTTTGTCAAGGGCCCGCCCGCGGCCAAGGTTTTAACGGCGGCGCGGACGGACCCCTTGATCAGCTCCGGCTCGGACCATTTTTCCAGGGCCAGTCGGGCTTGGTCGCGGCGACCCCGGCTCTGGGCCAAAAAGTCCCGGAGTTCCTTTGCAGGAACGAGGAGGGCCTCAGCGGCGGCCGCGAGCAGATCCACCGCCTCCCTGGCGGTGGTCTCTAGGTCTTCACCCGCGTCCCCCACCGAGTCCCCGTCCTCCTCCGGGAGGTGGCCGCCAGCAGCCGGCCCATCGACCGCACAAGGTACGGCAAATGAACCGGCCGCTCCAACCGGCCCTGGCACTGCCCCGATCCCACCCCCAGGATCGTCGGCAGAGGAGTCCCCACTGGGCTCTTTTAAAAATGGTGCCGGGTCGGGAAATGACAGCGGAAGGGGTTCCCCCTCCGCCCCAGGAACCGGAGAACAAGGAGAGACCCGGCCATAGGAAATCCCCAGGCCCTCCAAGTGCTCCAGCTCCAAAGTAAGGGGCGAGGGTGGGTGTTCCTCCCCCTCCCCGCTGCCACCCCCCGGCCCAGCATCTACAGTGTCATAATTATTTGTTTCATTCTCTGCCGGGTCGAGCAAATCCCGGGGGAAGTTGGGTAATAGCTGGGCGGGCTCAGGTTCGGCCTTTTCGGCCTCGCCCGCCTCAGTCCCCGGGACGCCCGGCCCGGCGGCTACGCATTCCTCCGCGGTCCCCACGCCCCCCACGACAGGCAGATCTTCCACTCCATCCCCGGGAGGCAGAGGCTGGGCAGCCTCAACTGTCTCACCCTCCCCGGGGAAAGACTCCTCGCGCCTGCAGCGCAATTTGGGGGCGCTGGTGGGGGACGCGGGACACGCGGCGGGCACCGCCTCCTCCGCGGAGGGATGTTGTTCCCCCTCCGCCTCATTGGGGCGGTGCCTCTTTTTGTTCCTGGGGGCGCGCGGAGTCAGGGAGACCTCCATGTCTGCCGAGGCCTCCCGCTCCGCCCCCCCCTTTTCCTTTTCTTGCCCGCGCCTGGGCCCCTCTGTGGTGGTATTCAAGGGCCCGGGCACGGGCTCGGGGCACCCCGCGCTCGCCGGTGACTGGGTTGGGCTGAGCGCGGTGGTCAGACTTTCCGGCGCACCGAGGGGACCCGCCTCGAGATGTTTCGCCTTCTTCCGCGCCTTCTTTCCGGTCGAACGCTCTCCCTCCCCCCCGCCGGAGGCCCTGAAAACAAAGGCCTCCGACGATGCCCGCGCACCCATGGCTCCCGGCACGCGGACGCAACTAGGGGGAGGGGTGGCGGCGGTGCCAGCCTTGGCCGCCTTCGGTGGTTTGGCGGCCTTGGAGGCGGGGCAGTTCTTACGAACATGCCCCACCTCCCTACAGGCATGGCACCGCACGCCGTCCGACGTCCAGAAGACGCGGTAGGCAGTCCCCTCGTGCACCACATTAAAGTTCCCCTCCGTCGTCTCCTCCCGCGCCAGCCGGACAAAGAGCTGGCGGCGGAAGGAGAACACGTGGCGCAGGCTGTTCTCCCTGAGGCCGAGCGGTATGGGGTTGATCCCCGACCTTACCTCCCCCAGTTGGTGTAGGTGAGGGAGGAGGAGCTCAGCGGGAACAAAGGGCGGGACGTTTGAAATGATGACCCTCTGCGCGGTGGCCTCGAGAGGGTCCACCGGCAGGAACGTCCCGCCCACCGTGAGCCCCTTTTCAAGGGCCAGGGACACCGCCCGCTCCGACCCCAGGAAGAACACGGCCTTCCCAGACATCTTGGAGGCTGCGACAATGGCCGAGGGGCCGACTACCCCAGCCATCGCCCGCACGCACTCCTCGATGCTCATTGTGGGGTGAGTGTAGCTCTTGACCCCGTGTTTTTTTGTTATTAGTCTGAAAGGTGGCAGGGCAGCGGCTGGCGCAGGAGGTGCCGTGGATGTGGACACCGCCTGCGCATACGACCTTGCTGGCCCTGCCACCGGCGTGGATGGGGTCGCCATCACGGGGTCCCTTTAAGGGCTACACCCACCCCAAAGTCACAGGCCTTAATGGTCTTAATTGGCCTCTTGTATAATGACTGAGCAGAGGAGCCCTTAATGAGGCACACCTCTCCCCTAGTTGGCAATTGGGGAGGGGCCTTGCTCCCTCTGCTCAGTTGTCTTAAATTGTTTTTTTTTTTAAATTAAATTTGGAAGGAAGGGCTCTCAGAGAGAGAGGGGAGAAACAGAGTAACAGAGAAAAGAGAGAGGGGGGTGGGAAGGGGGGGGGGGCTGCGAGGGCAGGTCTCTCCTCGCAGCTGTGGGTGGGTGCACTCCCCAGATGGCAAAACACACAAAAAACACAGTCTTTGGGGTGGTCTTCAGGTGGGGGGAGAAGATGTCTTCACCTGGGGTAGCTGGAGCCACCAGGCACTCCTAACGATCTTTAATTGGGTGATTAATAACAATCTTCAGCCTGGTAGCTCCAGCTATCCCAGGCTAGGCAAATGTGGGGGGTGGGGGGGGTTCCAATTGTGGGGGGGGGCCTAGTTGTAAGCACGGCCCCCACGCACACTACCACACACACACACACACACCCCCCGCGATGTTCCGGCCCTCAGTGGTCTTCTTTCCTCCCCCCACCGATACAACAAAGTCTGTTTGGGGAAATGCACCCACACCCACCTGTAGAGTAGTTGAGTCTCCCTCCTTCCACACTGGATGTTGGTTGTTGTGGTTTTTCCCCCTCTCTCCAACTCCTTGCAGAAATGGTAAAGTTGTTAAAGTTTTCTGTTCTCCTCCTCTCCCTCTGGATAAAAGTTGAAGGTGAAGCCCCTTCCTTCCTTCTCTTCCTGGGCTGGTCTCAGGGCTCTCCAGGCAGGAGCACAGGTTGCTAGCTGCTCTCCTCACTGCTCACAGCTCCAACTGAGCAGGACACGCCTCTACTGCTCTACGATTGGTCCCTTGTGCATGAAACTCTTTTGAGTTTATCTGCGAAAACATAAAACATTAAACGGTGCCACCCGACCTGGGTGACACTCCAGACATTTACAAGGCCCTTTTTTTCCCCCCCTTTTTTTTTTTTTTTTGTGTTTTTCTTTTTTTGGTTTTTTTTTGGGCACTAAAATCACAATTTTTCCCCAGTGCCCCCTATAAAAGGGAAGGGGACACTAAAAGCACCGGCAATTAAAACAAATTAACTTTAAAACGTAAAATCAAATTAAAATTTGGTTGCCGGGCGTGATGATGCACTCCAGTCCCTCCGGTGCCCACCTCTCGCGGAAGGCCGCGAGCGTACCGGTGGACACCGCGTGCTCCATCTCCAAGGACACCCTGGACCGGATGTAAGAGCGGAAGAGAGGCAGGCAGTCAGGTTGAACGACCCCCTCGACCGCCCGCTGCCTGGACCGGCTGATGGCACCCTTGGCCGTGCCCAGGAGCAGTCCTACGAGGAGGCCTTCGGACCTACCCGCTCCCCTCCGCACAGGGTGCCCAAAGATCAGGAGGGTGGGACTGAAGTGCAGCCAGAATTTCAGGAGCAGCCCCTTCAAATAATGGAACAGGGGCTGCAACCTCGTGCACTCAATAAAAACATGGAACACGGACTCCTCCAGACCGCAGAAATTGCAGGCGGCCTGGGAGTCCGTGAACCGGCTTAAAAATTTGTTGCACGGCACTGCTCCGTGCACCACCCTCCAGGCCAAGTCCCCGATGAATAGTGGGAGGACCCCTGCGTAGAGTGCCCTCCATCGGGGACCCCCGCCTCCTCCGGACGGCAAGATGGTACGCCATGGCGTGTCCGGACGGCCGGCGAGGATGGCAAAGTTGAGGGTGTGCAGGAGCAGCCCGTACAGGAAACCCCTCCGCGCGGAACTGAAAGGCACGGAGGGGATTTCCCCGAGGCGGCTCAAGTTGTGAGGCGCCGGCCCCCGAGGGAGGTTCCGGGGTTTGGCGCCGATGAGGAATTCCGTCCGGACGGGGGTCAGTTCGGACGGGATCTCCCCACGTGCTTGAGCCTCCTCGATACACCTAACGGAGTCAGGGCCCAGAGCTGTTTTTAGCGACTCGATGGCATCGGCCGCGCGGCGGACGTTGGCAGAATTTAGGCGCCGCGCCAGCGTGACTGGCGCCATCCAGCCCGCTCCTCCGCCATCGAGCAGGTCCCTGACCCTGGTCACCTCACCAGCCACAGCCCTCTCTTCCGACCGCCACATGAAGCCTCGGCCGTGGAGGTACGGATTCCCGAGCAGCGGTTCCTGCAGGACGGCCGCCACTCCAGCCGGCGGAGAGCTGCGCTTGGTGGAGACTTTGTTCCAGACCCTGATGAGTTCCCTGTAAAAGACAGGCAGCTCCCGGAGGGCGGTCCTGGCACCCCCCAAGTTCACAAACAGGAGCTGCGTGTCATAATTGAGGTCGAGCTGCTGGCGGAAGAAATACCTCGCCAGAGCACACCACCTAGGAGGGGGCTCGACGTAAAGGTATCTCTGCAGGGTCTGAAGACGGAAAGTCGCGAGCTGGGCGCTGACGCACACCAACGACTGACCGCCCTCCTCAAGCGGGAGACTCAAGACCGCGACAGAGACCCAGTGCTTCCTGTTGTTCCAGAAGAAGTCCACCAGCTTCTTCTGTATCTTGGCGACAAACGCAGGGGGAGGGGTCAAAGTGACCAGCCGGTACCACAGCATTGCGGCCACCAGCTGGTTTATGACTAGCGCTCGACCCCTGTAGGACAGCACTCGGAGCAGTCCTGTCCAGCGCCCTAGGCGAGCGGCGACCTTGGCCTCCAGCTCCTGCCAGTTCGCCGGCCAGGCTTCCTCGTCGGGGCTAAGGTAGACTCCCAGATAGAGGAGATGGGTCGTGCTCCAGGCAAAAGGCCTGAGCTCCTCCGGCAGGGAGTCCACCCGCCACTGACCCACCAGGAGTCCGGAACATTTCTCCCAGTTGATCCTGGCGGAGGACGCGGCCGAGTAAATCTCCTGGCACTCACGCATCCTCCGCAGGTCAGCGGGATCCTCTACCGCGAGGAGCACGTCATCGGCGTAAGCCGAGAGGACGACCTCCACGCCCGGCCCTTGCAGAGCCAGTCCCGTCAACCTCGTCCGCAAGAGGCGCAGGAAAGGCTCCACGCAAACGGCGTATAACTGGCCGGACATGGGGCATCCCTGGCGCACCCCTCTCCTAAAGCGAAGGGGCGCCGTCAAGGACCCGTTAACCTTAATCAGACACTCCGCGGCGGCGTACAAAAGTCGGATCCGGGCGACGAAAAGCGTCCCGAACCCGAAAGCGCGCAGAGTTCCGAGCAGATAGTCGTGATCCACCCTGTCGAACGCCTTCTCTTGGTCGAGGGATAGGAAGGCGACCGACAGACCAGCCTCCTGGGAACAATGGATGAGGTCCCGGACCAGATGGATGTTGTCGTGGATTGTCCGGCCCGGGACCGTGTATGACTGGTCGGGGTGGATCATGTGGTCCAGCACGGCACCAAGGCGAGCAGACATCGCCCTGGCGAAGATTTTGTAGTCCGTGCTGAGGAGGGAGACAGGGCGCCAGTTCTTAAGGAGGCGGAGATCGCCCTTCTTAGGCAGCAGGACGATGACTGCCCTGCGCCAAGAGAGGGGCATCTCCCCGGTCGCCAGACTTTCCCCCAGGACCCGCGCGTAGTCGCTCCCCAGGACGTCCCAGAACGCCCTGTGGAACTCCACGGTCAGCCCGTCCAGCCCCGGGGATTTTCCCCTCGAGAGCCGGGCGAGGGCACCGGTCAGCTCCGCCAGGCTTAGCGGAGCTTCCAGATTTTCGGCGCCCTCCGGGCCGACCTTCGGCAGGTCCTCCCACAAAACTCTACGCGCTTCCTCGCTGGACGGATCCGGAGAGAACAGAGCCCCGTAATATTCACGGACCCTGTTGTTGACGCCCTCCGGATCCGAGACGAGAGAGCCGTCGTCGGCCAGCAGCGTCAAGAGCTGCTTACGGACACTCTGCCTTTTTTCCAGCGAGTAGAAGAAGGGGGAGCCGCGGTCCAGATCCCGCAGGAACCGGATCCGCGACCTCACGAACGCGCCTCGGGACCCGACGAGCTGCAGGTCCTTCAGCGCGGCCTTCTTCGCTTCGTACACCGTCCGCAGGGCCGGGTCCCGGACGACTTGACCGAGACGGGCTTCCAGGTCGAGCACCTCTTTTTCTAGGCGCCCGACTCTGGCCGCCCGCCTCTTGGTCGACCCCCTCGCGTACTCTTGACAGAAGACGCGGACGTGAGCCTTGCCCACGTCCCACCATAGCCTCAAGGAGGGGAAGCCCCCCTGCTTCCTTCTCCAGTCGGACCAGAATCGACGGAACGAGTCCTGGAACCGCACGTCCTCCAGCAGCCGGTTGTTAAAGTGCCAGTACGCGGACCCCGTCCTCGCGCGGAGCGAAGCGAGCTCCGCCCACACCAGGTGGTGGTCCGAACACGGCACCGGCCGCATGGAGGCCGCCGGGACGCAGGAAACGTACGCCCGAGACACGTAAAGGCGGTCGACTCTAGACCATCCAACTCCAGGCCTCACCCAAGTAAAGGCGCTGGAGTCGGGGTGGAGATTTCGCCAGACGTCCACCAAGTCGAAGGACCCGACCAGGTCCCTCAACTTCTCCATCGCCGTCATGCACTGCGGGGCACCGGAGCGGTCCCTCGCCTCGAGGGTGCAGTTAAAATCCCCCCCGAGGACAATGCAGTCGCCGACGTCGACGGAGCCAAAAAGAGCGGACACCTCTTCAAAGAAGCGCGTCTGCTGCGGGCCGGGATGAGGGGCGTACACGTTCACGAGATGGAGCGGCACGTCCCCCAGGCGAACCGTTACGTGCAGCAAGCGGCCTGGCACGGGCTCCTCGACCCCCAAGATCTCCGGCTGAAAATGCGGGCCCAGCAAGATGGCCACCCCACTAGAAATGGCGGTGAGGTGGCTCATGCGGACCTCTCCTTGCCATTCCAGGAGCCACGTGGCTTCGTCTCCCGGAACGGTGTGGGTTTCTTGCAGGAAGCACACCGCATATTTCCCCTCCCGCAGGAGCGAAAAATTGTCAAATCTACGGCGTGCCCCTCTGCCGCCGTTGATGTTGAGGCTGGCTATGGTTATCTTCATGGCAAAAGCATAGTGCAACCTCTACCTTAACCTATTGTGGGGGAGGGAGCGGAGTCTTTTGTTGAACTCCGCTCCCTCCGCAGCCCAGCGAGGAGTCCCTCGAGCTCGCGCAGCTCAAGGTGCTGCTCCTTTGTCAAGGGCCCGCCCGCGGCCAAGGTTTTAACGGCGGCGCGGACGGACCCCTTGATCAGCTCCGGCTCGGACCATTTTTCCAGGGCCAGTCGGGCTTGGTCGCGGCGACCCCGGCTCTGGGCCAAAAAGTCCCGGAGTTCCTTTGCAGGAACGAGGAGGGCCTCAGCGGCGGCCGCGAGCAGATCCACCGCCTCCCTGGCGGTGGTCTCTAGGTCTTCACCCGCGTCCCCCACCGAGTCCCCGTCCTCCTCCGGGAGGTGGCCGCCAGCAGCCGGCCCATCGACCGCACAAGGTACGGCAAATGAACCGGCCGCTCCAACCGGCCCTGGCACTGCCCCGATCCCACCCCCAGGATCGTCGGCAGAGGAGTCCCCACTGGGCTCTTTTAAAAATGGTGCCGGGTCGGGAAATGACAGCGGAAGGGGTTCCCCCTCCGCCCCAGGAACCGGAGAACAAGGAGAGACCCGGCCATAGGAAATCCCCAGGCCCTCCAAGTGCTCCAGCTCCAAAGTAAGGGGCGAGGGTGGGTGTTCCTCCCCCTCCCCGCTGCCACCCCCCGGCCCAGCATCTACAGTATCATTAAAATCAATTGTTTCATTCTCTGCCGGGTCGAGCAAATCCCGGGGTAAGTTGTGTATTGGCTGGGCGGGCTCAGGTTCGGCCTTTTCGGCCCCGCCCGCCTCGGTCCCCGGGACGCTCGACCCGGCGGCTACGCATTCTTCCACTGGCCCCACGCCCCCCACGACAGGCAGATCTTCCACGCCCTCCCCAGGAGGCAGCGGCTGGGCAGCCTCGACTGCCTCACCCTCCCCGGGGAAAGACTCCTCGCGCCTGCAGCGCAATTTGGGGGCGCTGGTGGGGGACGCGGGACACGCGGCGGGCACCGCCTCCTCCGCGGAGGGATGTTGTTCCCCCTCCGCCTCATTGGGGCGGTGCCTCTTTTTGTTCCTGGGGGCGCGCGGAGTCAGGGAGACCTCCATGTCTGCCGAGGCCTCCCGCTCCGCCCCCCCCTTTTCCTTTTCTTGCCCGCGCCTGGGCCCCTCTGTGGTGTTATTCAAGGGCCCGGGCACGGGCTCGGGGCACCCCGCGCTCGCCGGTGACTGGGTTGGGCTGAGCGCGGTGGTCAGACTTTCCGGCGCACCGAGGGGACCCGCCTCTAGATGTTTTTCCTTCTTCCGCGCCTTCTTTCCGCTCGGACGCTCTCCCTCCCCCCCGCCGGAGGCCCTGAAAACAAAGGCCTCCGACGATGCCCGCGCACCCATGGCTCCCGGCACGCGGACGCAACTAGGGGGAGGGGTGGCGGCGGCGCCAGCTATGGCCGCCTTCGGTGGTTTGGCGGCCTTGGAGGCGGGGCAGTTCTTGCGAACGTGCCCCACCTCCCTGCAGGCATGGCACCGCACGCCGTCCGACGTCCAGAAGACGCGGTAGGCAGTCCCCTCGTGCACCACATTAAAGTGCCCTTCTGTCAGGTCCTCCCGCGCCAGCCGGACAAAGAGCTGGCGGCGGAAGGAGAACACGTGGCGCAGGCTGTTCTCCCTGAGGCCGAGCGGTATGGGGTTGATCCCCGACCTTACCTCCCCCAGTTGGTGTAGGTGAGGGAGGAGGAGCTCAGCGGAAACAAAGGGCGGGACGTTTGACACGATGACCCTCTGCGCGGTGGCCTCGAGAGGGTCCACCGGCAGGAACGTCCCGCCCACCGTGAGCCCCTTTTCAAGGGCCAGGGACACCGCCCGCTCCGACCCCAGGAAGAACACGGCCTTCCCAGACATCTTGGAGGCTGCGACAATGGCCGAGGGGCCGACTACCCCAGCCATCGCCCGCACGCACTCCTCGATGGTCATTGTGGGGTGAGTGTAGCTCTTGACCCCGTGTTTTCTAGTAATTAATCTAAATGGTGGCAGGGCAGCGGGTGGCGCAGGAGGGGCCGTGGAAGCGGTTGCCACCTGCGCATACGTCCTTGCTGGCCCTGCCACCGGCGTGGATGGGGTCGCCATCACGGGGTCCCTTTAAGGGCTACACCCACCCCAAAGTCACAGGCCTTAAAGGTCTTAATTGGCCTCGTAAATTAACTGAGCAGAGGAGCTCTTAACGAGGTACCTCTCCCCTCGTTGACAATTGGGGAGAGGCCTTGCTCCCTCTGCTCAGTTGTCTTAATTGGTTTTTTTTTTGCAAATTTGGAAGGAAGAGGCCTCAGAGAGAGAGGGGAGAAACAGAGTAGCAGAGAAAGAGAGAGGGGGGGTGGGAAGGGGTGGGGGGGACTGCGAGGGCAGGTCTCCCCTCGCAGCTGTGGGTGGGTGCACTCCCCAGATGGCAAAAACACAAAAGTCCTTGGGGTGGTCTTCAGGTGGGGGGAGAAGATGTCTTCACCTGGGGTAGCTGGAGCCACCAGGCACTCCCAACGATCTTTAATTGGGAGTTTTAAGAAAAACAACAATCTTCAGCCTGGTAGCTCCAGCTATCCCAGGCTAGGCAATTGGGGGGGGGGGGGTGGGGGGGGTTCCAATTGTGGGGGGGGCCCAGTTGTAAGCACGGCCCCCACACACACTACCACACACACACACACCCCCCGCGATGTTCCGGCCCTCAGTGGTCTTCTTTCCTCCCCCCACCGATACAACAAAGTCTGTTTGGGGAAATGCACCCACACCCACCTGTAGAATGTAGAGTCTCCCTCCTTCCACACTGACTGGATGTTGTTGGTCTTTTCCCCCTCTCTCCAACTCCTTGCAGAATGGTAATAAAGATGTTCAAAGTTTTCTGCTTTTTCCTCCTCTCCCTCTGGGTAAAGTTGAAGGTGAAGCCCCTTCCTTCCTTCTTTTCCTGGGCTGGTCTCAGGGCTCTCCAGGCAGGAGCTCAAGTTGCTAGCAGCTCCACTCACTGCTCACAGCTCCAACTGAGCAGGACACGCCTCTACTGCTCTACGATTGGTCCCTTGTGCATGAATCCCAAAAGGTTAGTTTGCAGGTGCAGCAGGTAATCAGGAAGGCAAATGGAATGTTGGCCTTCATTGCGAAAGGGATGGAGTACAAAAGCAGGGAGGTGTTGCTGCAACTGTATAAGGTATTGGTAAGGCCGCACCTGGAGTACTGCGTGCAGTTTTGGTCACCTTACTTAAGGAAGGATATACTAGCTTTGGAAGGGGTACAGAGACGATTCACTAGGCTGATTCGAGAAATGAGGGGGTTAACTTATGATGATAGATTGAGTAGACTGGGTCTTTACTCCTTGGAGTTCAGAAGGATGAGGGGTGATCTTATAGAAACATTTAAAATCATGAAAGGGATAGACAAGATAGAGGCAGGGAGGTTGTTTCCATTGGTGGGGGAGACTAGAACTAGGGGGCACAGCCTCAAAATACGGAGGAGCCAATTTAAAACCGAGTTGAGAAGGAATTTCTTCTCCCAGAGGGTTGTGAATCTGTGGAATTCTCTGCCCAAGGAAGCAGTTGAGGCTGGCTCGTTGAATGTTTTCAAGTCAAAGATAGATAGATTTTTAAGCAATAAGGGAATTAAGGTTTATGGGGAGAGGGCGGGTAAGTGGAGCTGAGTCCACGACCAGATCAGCCATGATCTTATTGAATGGCGGAGCAGGCTCGAGGGGCTAGATGGCCTACTCCTGTTCCTAATTCTTATGTTCTTATGTTCTTATGTTCACCACGCACCCAGGACTCGCGCTGCTCGAACTGCCGCTCCTCCTCCGACGTTGGGCCTCTTATAGGCCTCACCACGCACCCCGGACTCACGCTGCTCAAACTGCCGCTCCTCCTCTGACGTTGGGCCTCTTATAGGCCTCACCACACACCCCGGACATGCGTTGACATGCACTCTCACCTATCTTCATTGTTATTGGAAAATTTGCCTGGGAACTTGGCTCCTATCAAAGGGGAAAGAGGATCTCACTGGCTCAATTAACACCTCCAAAGCATTATCAGAAAATCTGGGGAGCCTGGTCAAAGTCGTTTTGTCAGCAGATTCCTAAAATTGATTGGCAGCAACCAGCGTTGAAGAGTGCACTTCCCCTTTAAGAGTAATGACTGCCCCACAGATTTCCTGCATCCCAATTGGTGTGTTGCGTCTAGAGAGTCAAATTAAGACTGGCAGCTCTCCTGAATATTAAAATGAGGCCCGACCACAAGTGGCATAATTGGGTGAGCAGGGGAGGCCCAACACTTGCCAAATCCGCGCTCCATAACAAAATTGACCCCAACTTTTTTTAAGCAGGGGGTAGGAACTTGAGAACAAATTCAATAGGGAAGGAAGTAAAGCTGAAATTGGATAGCAAGAATTTAGAAAGCGAATCTGTAAGACAGAGGAAACAAGAGTCAGTAAGTAATAATCAAGGAGGTCTTCCTGTACTAAATGGTCTATACTTTAATGTAAGGAGTATAACGAATAAGGTGGATGAGCTAAGAGCACAGGTAGACACATGGGAGTTTGATATTATAGCCATGACAGAAACATGGCTGAAAGAGGTTTGGCAGACCAATATTCCTGGCTACAGGATTTTTCGACAAGACAGAGAGGAGGGTGAAAAGGGAGGGGGGGTTGCGGTATTGATTAAAGAAACTATTACAGCGGTGAGGAGGGATGATATGTTAGCGGGATCATCAAATGAGGCCATATGGATTGAATTTTAAAATAAAAAAGGGGCGATCACACTGCTGGGCGTGTATTATAGATCCCCAAACAGTAGGAGGAAGATAGAGGAGCAAATATGTAGGCAAATTGCTGTGAAGTCCAAAAAACATAGGGCAGTAATAGTAGGCGATTTTGATTGGGACAAATGTAGTGTGAAGAGTACAGAGGGTGCGGAATTCTTAAAATGCATTCAAGAAAACTTCTTTAGTCAGTATTTTAACAAGCCCAACATGGGAGAGGGGCGGTTCTGGATTTAGTTATGGGGAATGAAGCTGGGCAGGTGGAAGGGGTATTAGTGGGAGAGCACTTGGGTGTCAATGAACATAATTCAGTCAGATTCAAATTATTTATGGATAAGGACAAGGATAGACCAGGAATAAATGTCCCAAATTGGGAAAAAGCTAACTTTATTAAGTTGAGGAGTGATTTGGTCACAGTGGACTGGAAACAGCTACTTGTGGGTTAAATCAGTGTCGGAACAGTGGGAGGCATTCAAGGAGAAGATCTGGAAGGCCAACCATGTGCCCTTAAAGAAAAAGGGTGTGAATAAAAATTCTAGAGTCCCTTGGATGTCTAGGGACTTACAGGGGAGGATAAAGAAAAAAAGAAAGTTTATTTAATATACCGACAGCTAAATACTGTAGAATCTTTGGAGGAATATAGAAAGATAAGAGGTAAAATTAAAAAGGATATTAGGAATGCTAAGAGAGAGCATGAAAAATTCTTGGCTAGTAAAATTAAGGAAAACTCAAAGATGTTCTATAAATATATTAAGAGCAAGTGGATAACTAAAAAAAGGGTAGGACCTGTTAGAGACCATGAGGGTAATCTCTATGTGGAGGCGGAAGATGTTGGTATGGTTCTTCATGAATACTTTGCATCTGTTTTCACAAAGGAAAGGGGCAATGCAGATACTGCTATCAAGGAGGAGTGTGAAATTCTGGATGAAATAAACATAGTGAGAGAGGAGGTTTTTAGGGGTTTAGCAGCTTTGAAAGTAGGTAAGTCCCCAGGCCCGGATGAAATGCCTCCCAGGCTGTTGAGCGAAGTAAAAGAGGAAATAGCAGAGGCCTTGACCATCATTTTCCAGTCCTCTTTGGATTTGGGCATGGTGCCAGAGGACTGGAGGACTGCTAATGTGGTATCCTTGCTTAAGAAGGGAGAAAGGGATAGGCCGAGTAATTACAGTAATTACAGGCATGTCAGCCTAACCTCAGTGGTGGGAAAATTATTGGAAAAAATCATGAAAGACAGGATAAATCTACATTTGGAAAGGCAAGGATTAATTAGGGACAGTCAGCACAGATTTGTTAAGGGAAGATCGTGTCTGACTAACCTCATTGAATTTTTTGAGGAGGTAACCAGGAGGGTCGATGAGGATAGTGCATACGATGTAGTGTATATGGACTTTAACAAAGCTTTTGATAAGGTCCCACATGGTAGACTGGTCATGAAGGTTAAAGCCCATGGGATCCAGGACAAAGTGGCAAGTTGGATCTAAAATTGGCTTAGAGATAGGAAGCAAAGGGTAATTAATGGTTGATGGATGTTTTTGTGACTAGAAGGATGTTTCCAATGGGGTTCCGCAGGGCTCAGTACTGGTCCTTGCTTTTTGTGGTATACATCAATGATCTAGATTTGAATACAGGGAATATGATTAAGAAGTTTGCAGATGACACTAAAATTGGCTGTGTGGTTGATAATGAAGAGGAAAGTCATTGACTGCAGGAGGATATCAATCTACTGGTCAGGTGGGCAGAGCAGTGGCAAATGGAATTTAATCGGAGAAATGTGAGGTAATGCACTTTGGGAGAGCTAATAAGGAAAGGGTATACACATTAAGCGTATAGACCACTTAAAAGTGTGGATGAACAATGGGACCTTGGAATGCTTGTCCACAGATCCCTGAAATTAGCAGTCCAGGTGGATAAGGTGGTTAAGAAGGCATACAGAATGCTTGCATTTATTGGCCGAGGCATAGAATACAAGAGCAAGGAGGTTATGCTTAAATTGTATAATACTCTTGTTAGGCCACAGCTGGAGTACTGCGTGCAGTTCTGATTGCTGTATTATAGGAAGGGTATGTTTGCACAAGAGAGAGTGCAGAGAAGATTTACTAGGATGCTGCCTGGAATGGAGAACCTTAGCTATGAGGACAGATTGGATAGGCTGGGTTTGTTCTCATTGGAACAGAGGAGGCTGAGAGGAGGCCTCATTGAGGTTTACAAAATTTTGAGTGGCCTGGATATAATGGATAGCAAGGACCTATTTCCCTTGGTGAAGGGGACAATTACAAGGGGCATAGTTTTAAGGTGGTTGGTAGAAGGTGTAGAGGGGATTTGAGGGGAGGCTTCTTCATGCAGAGGGTTGTGGGGATCTGGAACTCTCTGCCTGTAAGGGTGGTGGATGCAGAAACCCTCACCACATTTAAAAGTTGCTTGGATGTGCACTTGAAGTGCTGTAACCTGCAGGGTTACGGACCTAGAGCTGGTAAGTGGGATTAGACTGGATAATCTTTTGTTTACTGGCGCAGATATGATGGAAAGTACTGCAGTGAACCGAATATGGCCGGGGTGATCTCCTGGACTAGTTTTGATCACCTTTGTGGGTCGGAGAGGAATTTTCCCAGATTTTTTTCCCCAATTGGCCTGGGTTTTTAATCTGGTTTTTGCCTCTTCCAGGAGATCACATGGTTGGATTTCGGTTTCGGTCGCAGTTGTGTGGGGCGGACTGGTTGGGTGCTCTTTACCTTTCCGTCATTGTTCATTGTTCATATGTTTATATGTAACCATCAGGGCTGTTGACCAAGGGCTGTGTGGCTCTTTGTCGGCTAGCGTGAACACGCTGGGCCGAAATGGCCTTCTTCTGCGCTGTAAAATTCTATGTTTTTATGTTTTTAAGATAATGGACATGTGGAACAGACTGCCAAGGAGGCATGTAATGTGGAAACACTTAAAGGAGAATTGGATAGTTTTTGAAGGAACGGGCAATTGAAAGATATTAGATTTTAGGACAGGTAGCTGAAACTCAGAGTATTTTCTGGTGCTGTACTTCCTATTGTTCCTCATTCAGGCAAGCTACAGATATGTTGAGGAAACCTTGCTTGCTTTAGTAAGGGGGCAGTGTTCCACCTTATTTGATTGAACAGTGGATGATGCAGCAGTGGATCATATCCCATTTAAAACCTTTATCTTGAAGAAGAAAAAATAAGTGACGGGGAATAAGAGACATGCACAGACACAGTTCTCAAGTGTTAACTGTGATAAAATAGCTGCTCTATGTATCATGTCAGTAATCTTCATAGACATTGGTCTACAAGTTTTGCAATTTGTCCTCGATGTGTTCACCAATAATTCATTATTCACAGCAATTTTATCAGCCATAATTCATTGCAACATTTGTTTTTGGCAGCATATATTTTGGAAATAGAATAAATTTGTTGTGAAATGCAGGAATATTTCAGTCCTGAAATTATTTTTCAAAAAATGTCAAATTATCATGACACCTTATGCTATTCATGTAGAGGCCTGAAGTGGGGGCCCCATTATCCAAACCTTAAGCCAAAGACTGCAAACTGACAAGTATACTTTCTGTGTTAAGGCCAATTTGCCTTATGTCAGAACAAGACTACTAGAGAAGAAAATAGCAAAATAAACATCTTAATGTCAGTCTATTAAATATAATCCTTGATATGATTAAGCGACAGAATGTTCTGCCAAAGTATAAATCATGTCACTAAAACTGCAAACTCAAACCTGCAAATATTCAGGGTATGTTCATATAGTTTTTCTTGTTCTGTGATTTATTTACACTTGTAGAAATATAAATGTGTAAACCCCACTGGCACAATAAGTTGAAGTTATCTGTTTATTTACAATTGTTGGTCCCTTCTGTTGAAATAATCTAACACTCATGAGGCTTTTTTGAAATAAATCCATTCAAACTTGTTGAACCCTCAACGGGTGAGTTCAGTGAATAGATTAGCAAAAATAAATATTTTTTAAACCTACCCAGCTTGGCTCCTTCAATAGCGTGGCATAAGCTAATTAACTAGGTACTATCATGGAAAGACAACAGTTTCCAACGTTATATGCTAATAGGGTTTGTATCCACAATTGATGCATGGTTATAACAGAGATTGTGTTTAGGATCTAATGCTTGACACAAACATTTCGACTACAATCTCCATTGAAGGGCCCCCGGGGGTGGTGGGAATCAGGATAGCTGGTGAACAGGAATTAATGTTCCAAAGTGTCCCAGGACAGACAGTGAGCAAGGACAGCTCTCCCCCAGTCCAGGCTGGGTCATAGTGTAAGTGACAGCAGCCAGAGAGACTGACACAGTGAGACTTAAAAAGGGTGCAGGTTCTGAGCCCTGTCCAGAACTTAGCAGGGAAAATATGCAAGAATAACAAGTTTAACTTTAATCCGGGAGATTTACATATTATGTGCATCATTACAATTTAAAATCTATCTCATACTTATTCTTGCCGAAGCAACCAGGATGTTCCAGCTCTTCCGGCACTGGTCGGACCCACTTGCCTCATGGGACGCCGACGAGAACACGTTGACGATCTCACCCCAAATCTTGTGGTAGGCCTGGGGTGGAGGTTTTCCACGCCCACCCCAGGTTAATTGGGCCCACCTGGCGTGCACCTCCTGCACGAGGGCCTTGTTAGCCTCTTCTGAAAAGGGCTTTGCCCTTCTCCACCACCCCCTCCCCTCCACATCTTGCACACTGTGCTCTGAATCTATCTTTGACATGTTGATGTTTATTTCTCTCTCTCTCTTGCTTTCTCTCTCACCTCTCTGTTTCTGCTCTCCTATCCTCTCTCTATCCTCTCTCTCTCTCTCTCTCTCTCTATCCCCCTCCCTTTGCATGCGTGGATGACCCCTGATCTCCCGAATCGTGGGAAAATTTGCTTGCAAAAAAAACCGCAAGCGTAGAAGGCCATTGCTAGGGAAGCCTTGCCTTTCACATCGCTAGGGCCCATTTCACATCGCTGGGCTATCGCTGAGCTATTGCCCCCCCCCAAAAAAGCCAAAAGTAGTGAACCCAAAAATGGGCGATCTTCCAGCGATCCTGAAGGCTGAAACATCACTCAGGCTGAAACATCGCCCATTTTTTGGGCCCTAGCGATCTAAGTGGAAAGTCCAACCCTATTAGTGCATACTGTAATAGAGCTCCACTAGTGAACTACTGCTCTACCTAGTGGACTACTGTGGTAATGCAACTATTGCTGTATATAGAATAAAAGTCACATGATGAAATGGAGCCATCTTGTAGTGTTTGTTGTTCGTGATGTCGTAAAGAATGTATCACTTTAGTGATGAAGATAGGATAATCAGATTCCCTAGCTGAAATTTTTGTTGGTGGATGATTCCTGCCAAACAACAGAGAGATTTTGAGAGGTCCTTTGTTTTGTGGCACAGCTAACAATCCAAGGTAAATTTCAAGCACACTGTTGACATTGCTAGAATTCAAATGGCTGCACCTATGGGAATAATAGGGCACTTGGGTGAGTTCCATCGTGACCGAGAGACTTTTGGAGCATATGTGGAGCAGCTAGAAATGTTTTTCACAGCAAATAGTATCGTCGAAGTCCCCGATGATGAAAACCATGACCGAGTGGTGTTAGAATGAAAACAGGCTATTTTCTTGACTGAAGCAAATCTGGAAGTGTATGAAACCCTGAAAAATGTGCTTGTTCCTATCAAACCAAAGGCCACGCCACTGAAGGAGATTCCAGCAATACAGTCCTGAGCCCCTGGAAATTGATGAAAGTTATCATTTTGGAACATGAGATCAGTTAAATGACGAGAGTATCAGTGAGTACATTGTAGCTTTAAAGAAGCTATCCATTCACTGTCACTTCAGAAACTTTCAGGACCGAGCATTGCATGACCGCTTTATTCGTGGGATGAAAAATGAAACAATCAGAAGAAAGTTGTTGACTACCCCTAACTTGACTTTTGATCTAGCTTGTCAGACAGCTATGTCAATTAATATGGCCAACCAGTACTCCCGAGACTTTTGCGCTATTTCTAGTCGCCAGACAACCGAGGTGAATCGCCTGCAGGTTAAAAGAAAAAGGCAGTTGGGCCCCAAGGCCTCAGCAACTGGCCAAGGTAACAGCGTGAAGTTGTGCTATTGGTGCCTGGGACAACACATTGCTCAAAGCTCTCCATATGTGAAGGCAGAATGTTTCTTCTGCAAGAAAATTGGGCATCTTGAAAAGGTATGCTGACTGAAGAGTAAACCAACTTTCAAGGCTAAAAGTAGAAATCCCCAGAGGTTACATAGCATGGAAGAAAAGCAACAGGATGAGGAGAATTAGGAGATACACGTCATCAGGAGCACATGGGTATTTAACAACAATTCGCGAAGTATCGTCATCCAAGGAGATGTTGCAGGAACCAGGATACCCATGGAATTCAACACTGGTGCATAGTACCTGAATCGCTATATATCGACAAGTTGAACGATTTTCCACTGGAGAAGTCGAAGATAAAGCTGCGAGGCTACTCAGGAGAGCAAATCCCTGTGATTAGACATATCACCGTACCGATGAAATACAAGGGTCAATTTCAGAGCTTGCCTTTCTTAGTAGTGGCAGGAGACAAGCCTGTCTTAATATGTAGAAATTGGTTGGGATCACTAAAGCTGGATTGGAATGAGATTTTTCAAGTTGAAACGAGACTTGCATCGAAGGATGCTGTCATCAAGCAATATTCGAAGGTGTTCTGCGAAACAGGCAGTTCGATCCAAGGTTTCAAGGCGGGTGTCAGAGTACAGAAGCTAGACCAGTTTATTACAAGCCATGTCCCATACTATATGCACTCAAGGAGAAAGCTGAGCAAGAACTCAAAATACTAGAGACAGAGAACATTATCTCTAAGGTAGATCTAAGTAATTGAGTTACATCCATTGTTGTACCTAAGTCAGATGATAAGGTAAGGTTGTGTGGTGATTATAAAGTAACCATAAACCAGATTCTAGAGGGTAATCTACCCAATACCCAAATATGGAAGATTTGTTCACAACACTGACAGGTGGTCAGATCTTCTCAAAGTTAGATCTTACAAATGCCTACTCACAACTTGAGCTAGATGAGGATTCCAAGTCATGCTTGACTATAAACACTCATCTAGGCCTAAATCAATTTAATAGGCTACCGTTTGGAGTGTCTTCCACACCCACCATATTCCAAGGGATGATGAACCAGATTTTGCAAGGCATTGAAGGGGTAGTATGTTATTTAGATGACATACTCATTTCAGTACCAAACAGGCAAATCCATAATAATGTATTGAATGACTCAAATGGCTAGAGAAGCACAGAGTACGAGTGACTGCTCATAAGTGTGAGTTATTTCAAAACTCAGTGGAGTACTTAGGGTACAGAATAGACAAAGATGGTTTACATCCAACCAAGGGAAAGCTGGATGTAATTTGAAATACACCCACTCCCAAGAATGTCACTGCACTTCGATCATTTTTGGGTCTTTTGAGCTATTATGGGAAGTTCCTACCAAATTTGGCTACAGTGTTACATCTGCTGAATGAGCTGTTGAAAAGATAGTTCCATTGGAAGTGGTCAGAAGAATGCGATGCAGCATTCAAAAAGTGTAAAATCCAGTTGGTAGAGAGTACCATTTTAGTTCACTATGACGTATCTAAGGCGATCAAGCTAGCATGTGACGCCTCTCCATATGGAGTTGGAACATTGATCTCTCATGTACTAGTTAGTGGGGAGGAGAGACCAATTGTTTTTGCTTCACGCACTCTCAGTGCCAGTGAACATAATTATGTACAGATTGAAAGGGAAGCTTTGGCATTAATTTTTGGGGTCAAGGAGTTCCACAAATACTTGTATGGTCGTAAGTTTATGATCGTTACTGACCATAAGCCCCTGATAGCAATCCTCCATCCAAAGTCCCCAGTTCCAACCTTAGCTGCAGCCCAAATGCAAAGATGGGCTTTGATTTTGTCAGCATATACATATGACATTGAATACAGATGATCAGCTGATCGTAGTTATGCTAATGCTATGTCTAGGTTGCCATCCCCCATCACAAGTTACAACCCAATAGGGAAGAAGTGTTCTATTTTTCATACATTGATGAACTGCCAATCACAACTGAAGAGATTGGTAGAGCATCCAAACATGACCCAGTTATGTCAAAGGTGTATGACTACATAACAAATGGCTGGCCAAACAGGTATCAGAGAAAGATATTCATCCATACTTTGTTTGTAGGAATGAATTATTAGTGGATAAAGATTGTATCATGTGGGGTGCAGGTCCAAATTGTTAGGAGATCTTCATGACCAGCACCTAGGAATGTGCTTGAGTAAGTGTTTTGCATGCAGTTACTTATGATGGCCAGGTCTTGATAACGATATAGAATACATTGTTAGTCAGTGTACAACATGTCAATCGATAAGCAAGAAACCACCATCATGATTATTATAGGCAGTCCCTCGAAATCGAGGAAGACTTGCTTCCACTCTGAAAGTGAGTTCTCAGGTCCAATGCAGGAATTTAAAGTTTCTGTCACAGGTGGGGCAGACAGTGGTTGAAGGAAAGGGTGGGTGGGGAGCCTGGTTTGCTGCACGCTCCTTCCGCTGTCTGCCCTTGATTTCTGCATGCTCTCAGCAACAAGATTCTAGGTGCTCAGCGCCCTCCCAGATGCTCTTCATCCATTTTTGGTGGTCTTGGGCCAGAGATTCCTAGGTGCCGGTGGGGATGTTGCACTTTATCAAGGAGGCTTTGAGGGTGTCCTTGAAATGTTTCCTCTGCGACTCGCTTTCCATGTAGGAGTTCTGAGTAGAGTGCTTGCTTTTGGAGTCTCGTGTCGGACATGTGGCCGGCCCAACGAGCTGGTCGAGCATAGTCAGTGCTTCGATGCTGGGAATGTTGGCCTGAGCGAGAACACTGATGTTGGTGCATCTATGCTCCCAGTGGATTTGCAGGACCTTGTGGAGGCAGCATTGGTGGTACTTCTCCAGCACTTTGAGATGTCTGTTGTATATGGTCCACGTCTCTGAGCCATATAGGAGGGCGGGTATCACCACTGCCCTGCAGACCATAAGCTTGATGCCAGATTTGAGGTCCTGGTCTTTAAACACTCTCTTCCTCAGGTGACCAAATGACGTGCTGGCACACTGGAGGCAGTGTTGGACCTCATCATCGCTGTCTGCCCTTGCTGATATTAGGCTCCCGTGGTATGGAAAATGGTCCACGTAGTCCAAAGCCGCGCCATGGATCTTGATGACAGGGGTGCAGTGCTGTGTGGCAGGGTCAGGTTGGTGGAGGACCTTTGTCTTACGGATGTTTAGTGTAAGGCCCATGCTTTCGTATGCCTCGGTGAAGGTGTTGACGGTGGCTTGGAGTTCGGCCTCTGTGTATGCACAGATGCAAGCATCGTCTGCATACTGTAGTTCGATGACAGAGGATGGGATGAACTTGGATCTAGCCTGGAGGTGGCGAAGGTTGAACAGGTTTCCATTGGTTCTATAGTTTAGTTCCACTCCAGCAGGGAGCTTGTTGAGAGTGAGATGAAGCATTGCAGCAAGGAGGATCGAGAAAAGCATTGGTGCAATGTCACAGCCCAGCTTGACCCTGGTCCAGATGTGGATTGGGTCTGTGCTGGATCCATTGGTCAGGATCACGGCTTGCATATCATCGTGGAGCAGGCGGAGGATGGTGATAAACCTTTGGAGGCAGCCGAAATGGAGGAGGACGCTCGTTAATCCGTGATAGTTGACAGTGTCAAAGGCCTTTGTGAGGTCAAAGAAAGCCATGTACAAGGGTTGATGCTTTTCCCTGCATTTCTCTTGTAGTTGTCGTGCGGTGAAGATCATGTCCATTGTAACACTTGGTGGGCAGAATCCGCATTGCAACTTTGGGAGGAGTTCTTCAGCCATGGGGAGAAGATGATTGAGAAGGATACTTGCAATGACTTTCCCAGTTGCCGACAGCGGGGAGATTATTCTGTAGTTATCGTAGTTGGACTTGTCCCCTTTTTTGAAGATGGTCACGATTACGCCATCTCTGAGATCTCCTGGCATCTTCTCCACCTTCCAGATAAGAGAGATGAGGTCATGCATCATGCATGAGGTCGTGCCAATAGTGTTTTTCCGCCATACTTTAGTGTCTCGGCGGGGATTCCATCTGCTCCTGATGCTTTGTTGTTTTTGAGCTGATGGATTGTCTTTCCTACCTCGTGCAGGGCTGGGGTTTTGCTGAGATGGTAGCGGGTAGCATGCTGCGGGATGGAGTTCGGGACACTCGCGTCGAAGGCAGAGTCTCAGTTAAGGAGATCTTCGAAGTATTCCTTCCAGCCGGCCCTGACTGCCTCAGTGTCCTTAATGAATACCTCTCCATGTACCATTACAGCCATGGAACTGGCCTCCCAGGGTGTGGCAAAGTTTACATGTAGATTTTGCTGAGCTGGAAGAACAACAATTGTTCATTGTGATTTATAGCCATTTGAAGTGGGTCGATGTGTTTGCGATGTGGAAAATAACAACAAGCAAAACACTAGACAATTTGTGAAGATTGTTTTCTTCATAGGCCCTCCCAGAAGAAATTGTCTGATAATGGGCCACAATGTTGCTCAGAAGAATTTGCACAGTTCATGAGCAAAAACAGTGTGAAACTTACCAAAGTTCCACTGTACCACCCTACCTCAAATGGTGCAGCAGAGTGCACAATACAGATTGTAAAACGTGCCCTCATCATAGAAATGTTGGATCCAAATCCAAAGAAATGGCAGTTGTCGTTGGATCACAAACTGGCAATTTTTCTGATTACTTATTGTAATACTCCTTATACAACTGCTGGTAGAACACCAGCAGAGTTGTTTCTCAAATGACAGCCACGAACCAGGTTCTTGTTGTTAAAGCCAAACTTGGCACCGACAGTAGAAGAGAAACAATTAGAGGTAGAGTAAGAGAGAAGTGTGAAATTGAATCAGAAGGTTAGAGTGAAGAACCATCACCATAAATGGTGAAAGTGGTTACCAGGAAGAATAGTGAAGATATGTGGCTCTTGTACATATTTGATCAAAATGTTTAATCATGGACAGGTTAGGTTTGCTCACATTGATCACATTTTACCTACAGATGTGGAAGGAGTTGAAAGTTGGAATGATTTGATTATTTCTGATGAATCAGATAGTCTTGTTGCAAGTCGAGTACCAATAGCAAATCTTACTACTAGAAACAAGTTCCAGAGAAAGTCAGAATTTAAGTCTGAGTCCGAGTCAGACAGACAAACAGTCTGAAATTGTAGAGAGTTTAAATGTAGATCAAGGCTCAGCCTGGTATGAGTCTAAGTTTGACACCAAGTTTGGAAACTTCTGATCGAGAGCGAAGGTATCCTATTCGAAAGAGAATACCAATGGTTAATAAGATTGATTTGTAAATGTGCCAAAATAAGTCCATGGGCTAGATTTTACACTTTTGTGCAGATTGCCCAAAAATGGGCGTTATTTCCGGCATGGGCGGTAAAAATGGATTTTCAAATCGAGGCTTGTCGCCCATTCTCAAAGCCCCTAGTCTTCATTTTTTAAATTGGGCGTTACCGCGAGCGATATGAAATGGGCGTTAGCGTAAAATCTCTCTGACCTACTGCCATAAAGTGTTGCCGTCCTTCGCAACGGCATGGCAATGCTCGTTTCCCGCGATTCAGGAGGTCAGGGGTCATTATTACATGCGTAGAAGAGGAGACAGAGAGAGAGAGGGAGCAGAGAGCGACTGAAAGCGTGTGTGGCTGTGGTGTGTGCTTGTTTGGCTGCTGTGGGAGGCACGAGGGAGATTCACCAGCAGCAAAAAGCCTACTAAGCACCAAGAACATAGTTGGCACCGAGTTTTTGTCCAACAAATAATTTATAACATGGAAGGGATGGAGGAGGCCCTGGAACTGGTAGCCAGGAACACTAGTGGCAGAGGGCTCCCACTGCTGCTGGAGCACCGCATTGCACCCCAAGGTGCCGCACCCCATTGTCAATGACACATGAGAGCCAGGAGCAGCATCTTGTTTCTTGCTCTGAGCAAGTTCCCACCACGGGACCATCCTCTCCCGTATCCGTCCAAGCAGCAGTTCGATCATCACCGCCGCACCCCCCCCCCCCACCCACCAATGAAGCATCACCTGAGGAGCTCCTTGGCCAGGTGACTTGGAGTCAGGAGGGGAAGGGGAAGGTGTTGAGGTGGGGCGGAGAAGCAGGGAGGGGGGTGGGGTTGGGAAGGGCTGGTTTTTCAGAAATACTTATGATTTCAGACAAATGTTCGGTTTAAATGTTTTTTATTTAACAAAACCTTGTTACGCATTGGCTCAGATAGCTGCACCATTACTGGTGATTCCGTAACATGAAAGGGTATAATTACACTTAATTTCAATCAACTTAAACTTTAACTGTCACCATGGTGATGCCCACCATTGATGTAGGACCTGCACACCCAACAGTGTGTCAGCCTTGTAAATACCACCAACGTTCTTTCAGGCAAAGCACTCATTTATGAGCTCCCGACGTAAGAGTCTTGTAGCTATGATGCCACCATGGGCTCTTTCATGCAGTCTACAGTGGGGGGGGGGTATGGCTTCAGCATCAGCCTGATTGTCTGGCCCGATGTCAGCATCCACCTCCTCGTCCTCCTCTTCCTCTTTCTGCTGAGCTGGACCGTCACACCCTTCTGGCTATTCTTGTCTCCTCCTGATAGCCAAGTTGTGCAACATGGAGCACACCACTACAAATTGAGCTACCTGCTCAGGATGGTATTGGAGCTCGCCTCCTGAGTGGTCCAGGTATCTAAAGCGCTGCTTAAGCACTCCAATGGTTTTCTCCATGATAGTGCGAGTGGCTCTATGGTTCTCATTGAATCGCCTCTCGGCTTCGGTGTGGGTGTCACACAGGGAGGTCATCAGCCAGATGGCGAGGCCATATCCTTTGTCACCAACTCAAATACAATGCTCTCACGCAGGATGTGAGCATCATGGATGCTGCCCAGAAATTTAGTATTCACTGCCATAATAATTTGCTGGTGGTCGTCAACATGTTGCACATTCAGGGAGCGGAATCCCTTGTGGTTCCTGAAAACCTTTGCTTCCTGAAAAGGTGCCCGCATTGCAATGTGCGTACAGTCTATTGCTCCCTGCACCTTGGGGAAGTTAGCAATTCGGTAGAATCCTAAAGCCCTCTCAGTCTGAGCCTCCCTGGTCATAGAGAAGCTGATCAAGTCCATCCTGCGTGCGTACAGGGCTTCAGTGACCTGTCTAATGCAGCAATGTGTGGCATGCAGAGACAAACCGCAAATGTTGTCAGTTGAGGCCTGAAAAGAACCCGTCGCATAGACTGACAGTGCCGAGGTGTCTTTGACCTCGACGGACAGTGCAATACTGATAGTGCTGGCAGGCTGCAGATCTCACCTTATGAGCTGGCATACCTCAGTGATAACCTCTTTGTGGAAGTGCAGTCTCCGAAGGCAGGTGTTATTGGACAAGTTGAGGTAAGACTGCTTCTCCCTGTACTTGCGGGGGGTGTAACGTCTGGTCCTCCTCATCAGTCTGGCACATCTTACATTGGACACATAATGCTGTGGCCCTGACCTACCACATAAAATGAGCAGCATGCGGAGGCCCTGGGGCGTCATGAAGGCCCCGACCTGCGAGAGACCATCAGCGGCAAATCGGGGCCATAAAAGGAGAGTGCGCAGAGGCCCAGACAGCAGCGTGGAGTCCACTACAAGGTACAGCGCGAGCTGGTGCAGGAGGGCAACGGCAGTGAAGAGTGACGTCAGCAAGGTCCAGGTCGGTGATTGGCATGTGGGCAGGTGCAGCAGGAGCGACGAGATCGGGGTGAAGGAGCTGTGAGAGACTATGGAGGGATATGATCGGGGCCCAGGGGAGACGTGAATTCGGGGCCAGGGGCCTGGGGCAGCACGGGCCAGCCTACACTGCGATATGTGTGCGGACTGGGTCCGTGCAGCAGAGCAGGCCTCCAGTCGTCTTGGATAACCCTTGGAGCAAGACCTAGCTCTATCAAGCCTGTGTGGTGGCTGGTGTGCAACGGCCACCACACGTTAAAAACATCCACACACAGGCATCTTCCACCCTTGAGGGTGTAGTTCGGGTCCTTCTTTCGAAACACCTGTGAAATCATCTTTTTTGGGGCGTGGAAGCAAGTCATCTTCGTTTCGAGGGACTGCCTATGATGATGATGATGATGATGATGGTGAATGCTGTGGAGCGTGCCTTCTGCCATCTCGAGTCTGCAGCATGTAATTGGTCATCAAGAGAGGGTGAGAAAGGATAGGCCCCATTCCAATAGCTATCTTTTTTCCACCGATTAGTCACAAAGTATGAATGTCTGACGAAGACACCTATTAAATTCCAATCATTCACAGTATCATAAAGATGTTTGTTCAGATGTTCATATCACCTCCAAAGACCTCCAGAGTACATCCAAACTCCCCCAAAGGTTGAAGCAGAGGAGCCTTTTAAATGATGCGACATGCGATTTAGAACATGGCGTCCATAACGCTGTGAATAGTTACGGTTAGTTCCACTTTTTCCCGGTGGTTTTTTTGGGCGAGCGATATTGTGGGCGAGATGTGTGCGAGGTGGTGAAAGTGACTCTGGGCGATCTCCTGGGCGTTAGTTTCGGCAAATGTGATCTCTACAACAAAATAAAGTAGGCGGTCGGTATTATTGAATCTCGGCGTTAATTACGTGCGGAAAGTAACGCTGGGCGATATTATGGCCGTTGGTTTCGCCCATTCTGATGATTCCGCCTCAAAAAAGTGGGCAGGCGGTATTATTTTTTCCCGGCGTTACACACATGGGGAAAGTAACGCTCGGCGATAAGTGTCCAAAAAATGGGCGTCAGTTTCCATTTTGTGGCTAAATGGGCAATATCTGGGCGTTATATATCATTTCAGCGGTAAAATGGATGTTAAGTGGGCGTTATGCATGCAAAAAAAGTCTAGCCCCAGATCTTTTGTTACATATAAAACCATGCAAGTAATGTATGATGATTATTTTGTTATGATTACTTTTTCATTAAGGAGGGAGAAGTGTAATAGAGCTCCCCTAGTAGACCACTGCTCCACTTAGTGGACTACTGTGGTAACTGCTGTATATACAATAAAAGTCACATGATGTAATGGAGCCATTTTGTAGTGTGTGTTGTTAGTTATGTCATAAAGAATATTTCACACAAACTAACCGGGTTCAAACCCCAATCTATGCTGAGCGAGCTGATTTCAACTGTGATGGCAGTTGAGCTGCTGTACTTGACCTGAGTGTGTCTGGTTAGGGAGAGGAATATTAGGTATTGTTCCAATTCTTGATCACTGTCCAATGATTTCTGTTTCAAGTATGCATGTATGGACATCATATGAGGACAGGATCAAGCTTGGTTGTTAGGCCTCAACCATCATTTAAATAGCATGCTGATACTCACTGTCAAGGCTCATAGAGGAATAATGGATGATTGAGCAAGGTACTGGAGTCACCAACAAGGATCCAACACCTAAGGGTCAGAAGAGTGGAGCAGAACAATTCGACAAAAATAATCATGTATGCTTTGTAATAAAATGAAGCCCTGTACTAATAACGTTCCTTGTTTATAACATGGTTATGAAGTTTCAGATTGAGGAATATCAGGGTAAGTACAGATAGAGTTAATTGAATGCTGTGTGGAAGATGATAGCTCCTGATCTTCCATGCCAAGGAAGCTCTAGGATATACAACATAGAAGATAATGTCAGGTTGGTATTCTGCAACTTTGCTTGATTTAGCTTTGTAGGGCACGGACAAACTTTTACAGAACTTTTCCTCAGGAAATTAAATGGATCGACACAGTTAACTCTGAATAGATTGTACATGGTTTGTGGAAGGACCAGGCTTGCTGGGCTGACTAACCATTATACTTTTTGTGCTTTCTTCTGGTGAATCATTCTGATGAAGAATATGTACCTGAAATGTTAATCTTTTTTTTTCCCTGATGCTGATTGACCTGCTGTGTATATCCAGTATTTTTAATATTTTTATTTCAGATTTGCGGCTTTTTTCATTTAATTTGAAAAATGTAACCTTACTATTTCGCTTCAGTGCTCCAACCACTTTGATACAGGTACTCCTCTCCCAGTTCCTATAGCCCGTTTCCCTGATGTGCTTCAGCCATTCATTAAAGACTGATGTTAATGTGCCATTTCTTCATGGTTCTAACTAATAACAAAGGTCCACACTGAAAGGCAGGCATCGACAGGTGAGCAGCCAGACTCAGCACAGAATCCAACTGGATAACAGTGTATTAAACTTTCAAACTTCCACTTAACGTCCACTCAGGCTTTAATCATGAGGAGCATCATGGCTTGATCCCGTCCTGAGGGATTTTGTAAATTTGATACTTGTTTTAAAGAAGACTAAAATAATGGACTTGAAAAACCCTTGCATTCTTGGTAAAGAACATAGCTGTCAGCTTGACCGAAATCAGGATGCATATTGTCGAGGATGCTGAGAGAGAGAAATGTACGTGTTAGCCAGACGAAATGGAGCCTTTCTAAGAGTGTTTGCTAGTGCTGTTGGGGAGGAGTTAAACTAATATGGCAGGGGATGGGAACCCACGCAGGGAGAGAGAGGGAAGTAGAATGGGGGTAGAAGCAAAAGATAGAAAGAAGAAAAGTAAAAGTGGAGGGCAGCGAAACCCAAGGCAAAAAGCAAAAAGGGCCACATTACAGCAAAACTCTAAAGGGGCAAAGTGTGTTAGAAAGACAAGCCTGAAGGCTCTGTGCCTCAATGCGAGGAGTATTCGGAATAAGGTGGACGAATTAACTGCGCAGATAGCAGTTAACGGGTATGATATAATTGGCATCACGGAGACATGGCTCCAGGGTGACCAAGGCTGGGAACTCAACATCCAGGGGTATTCAACATTTAGGAAGGATAGACAGAAAGGAAAAGGAGGTGGGGTGGCATTGCTGGTTAAAGAGGAAATTAATGCAATAGAAAGAAAGGACATTAGCTTGGATGATGTGGAATCGGTAAGGGTGGAGCTACGGAATACCAAGGGGCAGAAAACGCTAGTGGGAGTTGTGTACAGACCACCAAATAGTAGTAGTGAGGTTGGGGACAGCATCAAACAAGAAATTAGGGATGCGTGCAATAAAGGTACAGCAGTTATCATGGGTGACTTTAATCTACATATTGATTGAGCTAACCAAACTGGTAGCAATGAGGTGGAAGAGAATTTCCTGGAGTGTATTAGGGATGGTTTTCTAGACCAATATGTCGAGGAACCAACTAGGGAGCTGGCCATCCTAGACTGGGTGATGTGTAATGAGAAAGGACTAATTAGCAATCTTGTTGTGTGAGGCCCTTTGGGGAAGAGTGACCATAACATGGTAGAATTTTTTATTAAGGTGGAGAGTGACACAGTTAATTCAGAAACTAGGGTCCTGAACTTAAAGAAAGGTAACTTCGATGGTTTGAGGTGTGAATTGGCTAGAATAGACTGGCAAATGATACTTAAAGTGTTGACGGTGGATAGGCAATGGCAAACATTTAAAGATCACATGGATGAACTTCAGCAATTGTACATCACTGTCTGGAGTAAAAATAAAACAGGGAAGGTGGCTCAACTGTGGCTAACAAGGGAAATTAAGGATAGTGTTAAATCCAAGGAAGAGGCATACAAATTGGCCAGAAAAAGCAGCAAACCTGAGGACTGAGAGAAATTTAGAACTCTGCAGAGGAGGACAAAGGGTTTAATTAAGAGGGGGAAAATAGATTAAGAGAAGAAGCTTGCCAGGAACATAAAAACTGACAGAAAAAGTTTCTATAGATATGTGAAGAGAAAAAGATTAGTGAAGACAAACGTAGGACCCTTGCAGTCGGATTCAGGTGAATTTATAATGGGGAACAAAGAAATGGCAGACCAATTGAACAAATACTTTGGTTCTGTCTTCACGAAGGAAGACACAAAAAACTTTCGGGAAACACTAGGGGACTGAGTGTCTAGTGAGAAGGAGGAACTGAAGGATATCCTTGTTAGGCGGGAAATTGTGTTAGGGAAATTGATGGGATAGAAGGCCGATAAATCCCCGGGGCCTGATTGTCTGCATCCCAGAGTACTTCAGGAAGTGGCCCTAGAAATAGTGGCTGCATTGGTGATCATTTTCGAACAGTCTATCGATTCTGGATCAGTTCCTATGGACTGGAGGGTAGCTAATGTAACACCACTTTTTAAAAAGGGAGGGAGAGAGAAAGCGGGTAATTATAGATCGGTTAGCCTGACATCAGTAGTGGGGAAAATGTTGGAATCAATTATTCAGGGTGAAATAGTAGCGCATTTGGAAAGCAGTGACAGGATCAGTCCAAGTCAGCATGGATTTATTAAGGGGAAATCATGCTTGACAAATCTTCTAGAAATTGTTGAGGATGTAACTGGTAGAGTGGACAAGGGAGAACCAGTGGATGTGGTGTATTTGGACTTTCAAAAGGATTTTGACAAGGTCCCACACAAGAGATTGGAGTGCAAAATCAAAGCACATGGTATTGGGGGAATATACTGACATGGATAGAGAACTGGTTGGCAGACAGGAAGCAGAGAGTCGGGATAAATGGGTCCTTTTCAGAATGGCAGGTTGTGACTAGTAGAGTACTGCAGGGCTCAGTGCTGGGATCCCAGCTCTTTACAATATACATCAATGATTTGGATGAAGGAATTGAGTGTAATATCTCCAAGTTTGCAGACGACACCAAACTGGGTGGCGGTGTGAGCTGTGAGGGGGACGCTAGGAGGCTGCAGGGTGACTTGGATAGGTTAGGTGAGTGGGCAAATGCATGGCAGATGCAGTATAATGTGGATAAATGTGAGGTTATCCAATTTGGGGGCAAAAATACGAAGACAGAATATTATCTGAATGGCGGCAGATTCGGAAAAGGGGAGGTGCAACAAGACCTGGGTGTCATGATTCAGCAGTCATTGAAAGTTGGCATACAGGTACAGCAGGTGGTGAAGAAGGCAAATGGTGTGTTGGCCTTAATAGCTAGGGGATTTGAGTACAGAAGCAGGGAGGTCTTATTGCATTTGTAC
Source organism: Pristiophorus japonicus (assembly GCF_044704955.1). NCBI lineage: Eukaryota > Metazoa > Chordata > Chondrichthyes > Pristiophoridae > Pristiophorus > Pristiophorus japonicus. Next base: position 73,955,342 of record NC_091978.1, read on the forward strand.
AGGGCCTTGGTGAGGCCTCACCTGGAATATTGTGTTCAGTTTTGGTCTCCTAATCTGAGGAAGGACGTTCTTGCTATTGAGAGAGTGCAGCAAAGGTTCACCAGACTGATTCCTGGGATGGCAGGACTGACATATAAGGAGAGACTGGATCAACTGAGCCGCAACCGAGACTCCAGGATAGTATGTTGCTTCCCTGGTGCAAGGGTCAAGGATGTCTCGGAGTGGGTGCAGGACCACTAAAAAGGGAGGGAGAACAGCCAGTTGTCGTGGTGCACATTGGTACCAACGACATAGGTAAAAAACGGGATGAGGTCCTACAAGACGAATTTAGGGAGCTAGGAGCTAACTTAAAAAGTAGGACCTCAAAAGTAGTAACCTCAGGATTGCTACCAGTGCCACGTGCTAGTCAGAGTAGGAATCACAGGATAGCTCAGATGAATACGTGGCTTGAGCAGTGGTGCAGCAGGGAGGGATTCAAATTCCTGGGGCATTGGAACCGGTTCTGGGCGAGGTGGGACCAGTACAAACCGGACGGTCTGCACCTGGGCAGGACTGGAACCAATGTCCTCGGGGAAGTGTTTGCTAGTGCTGTTGGTGAGGAGTTAAACTAATATGGCAGGGGGATGGGAACCAATGCAGGGAGACAGAGGGAAGCAAAATGGAGACAGAAGCAAAAGACAGAAAGGAGATGAGGAAAAGTGGAGGGCAGAGAAATCCAAGGCAAAAAGCAAAAAGAGCCACTGTACAGCAAAATTCTAAAGAGTCAAAGTGTAATAAAAAGGCAAGCCTGAAAGCTCTGTGCCTCAATGCGAGGAGTATTTGGAACCCAGGAGAGGGCTCTGAGCTAGTTAGAGTGGGTGAGAGCTCAGATGAACAGGACCCCAAGAAAGAATGCAAAAGGCAGGAGGCAACAGAGCAGAGTAGCACTGGGGTAAGGGTAAACCACAAGGTGATAGGAAGGGACAATATGTATGAATATAAGGGGGCTACAGGATGGGGCAAAACTAAAAATCATGGTTTAAAAACTAGTATAAAACACTCTACCTAAACGCACGCAGCATTTGAAATAAAGTAAATGAGTTGACGGCACAAATCATTACAAATGGGTATGATTTGGTGACCAAGACTGGAAATTAAACATACAGGGGTATCTGACAATTCAGAAGGATAGACAAGAAGGGAAAGGAGGTGGGGTAGCTCTGTTAATAAAGGATGATATCAGGGCAGTTGTGAGAAATGATATTGGCTCTAATGAACAAAATGTTGAATCATTGTGGGTGGAGATTAGAGATAGTAAAGGGAAAAAGTCACTGGTGGGTGTAGTTTATAGGCCCCCAAATAATAACTTCACGGTCGGGCGGACAATAATCAAGGGAATAATGGAGGCATGTGAAAAAGGAACGGCAGTAATCATGAGGGATTTTAACCTACATATCGATTGGTCAAATCAAATCGCACGGGGTAGCCTGGAGGAGGAATTCATAGAATGCATATGGGATTGTTTCTTAGAACAGTATGTTACAGAACCTACAAGGGAGCAAACTATCTTAGATCTGGTCCTGTGTAATGAGTCATGAATAATAAACGATCTCCTAGTAAAAGATCCTCTTGGAATGAGTGATCACAGTATAGTTGAATTTGTAATACAGATTGAGGGTGAGGAAGTAGTGCCTCAAACGAGCGTACTATGCTTAAACAAAGGGGACTACAGTGGGATGAGGGCAGAGTTGGCTAAAGTAGACTGGGAACACAGACTAAACGGTGGCACAATTGAGGAACAGTGGAGAATTTTTAAGGAGCTCTTTCATAGTGCTCAACAAAAATATATTCCAGTGAAAAAGAAGGGCGGTAAGAGAAGGGATAACCAGCCGTAGGTAACCAAGGAAATAAAGGAGAGTATCAAATTAAAAACCAATGCATATAAGGTGACCAAGGTTAGTGGGAAACTCGAAGATTGGGAAAATTTTAAACGACAGCAAAGTATGACTAAGAAAGCAATAAAGAAAGGAAAGATAGATTACGAAGGTAAATTTGCGCAAAACATAAAAACAGACAGTGAAAGCTTTTACCAATATATAAAACGGAAGAGAGTGACTAAAATAAATGTTGGTCCCTTAGAAGATGAGAAGGGGGATTTAATAATGGGAAATGTGGAAATGGCTGAGACCTTAAACACTTATTTTGCTTCGGTCTTTACAGTAGAAGACACAAAAACCATGCCAAAAATTGCTGGTCACGGTTATGTGGGAAGGGAGGACCTTGAGACAATCACTATCACTAGGGGGGCTAGTGCTGGACAGGCTAATGGGACTCAAGGTAGACAAGTCCCCCTGGTTCTGATGAAATGCATCCCAGGGTATTAAAAGAGATGGCGGAAGTTATAGCAGATGCATTCGTTATAATCTACCAAAATTCTCTGGACTCTGGGGAGGTACCAGCGGATTGGAAAGCAGCTAATGTAATGCCTCTGTTTAAAAAAGGGGGCAGACAAAAGGCAGGTAACTATAGGCCGGTTAGTTTAACATCTGTAGTGGGGAAAATGCTTGAAGCTATCATTAAGGAAGAAATAGCGGGACATCTAGATAGGAATAGTGCAATCAAGCAGACGCAACATGGATTCATGAAGGGGAAATCATGTTTAACTAACTTACTGGAATTCCTTGAGGATATAACAAGCATGGTGGATAGAGGTGTACCGATGGATGTGGTGTTTTTAGATTTCCAAAAGGCATTCGATAAGGTGCCACACAAAAGGTTACTGCAGAAGATAAAGGTACGTGGAGTCAGAGGAAATGTATTACCATGTATCGAGAATTGGCTGGCTAACAGAAAGCAGAGAGTCGGGATAAATGGGTCCTTTTCGGGTTGGAAATCGGTGGTTAGTTGTGTGCCACAGGGATCACTGCTGGAACCACAACTGTTTACAATAGACATAGATGACCTGGAAGAGGGGACAGAGTGTAGTGTAACAAAATTTGCAGATGACACAAAGATTAGTGGGAAAGCGGGTTGTGTAGAGGACACAGAGAGGCTGCAAAGGGATTTAGATAGGTTAAGCGAATGGGCTAAGGTTTGGTAGATGGAATACAATGTCGGAAAATGTGAGGTCATCCACCTTGGGAAAAAAAAACAGTAAAAGGGAATATTATTTGAATGGGGAGAAATTACAACATGCTGCAGTGCAGAGGGACCTGGGGGTCCTTGTGCATGAATCTCAAAAAGTTAGTTTGCAGGTGCAGCAGGTAATCAGAAAGGCAAATGGAATGTTGGCCTTCATTGTGAGAGGGATGGAATACAAAAGCAGGGAGGTCCTACTGCAACTGTACAGGGTATTGGTGAGGCCGCACCTGGAGTACTGCGTGCAGTTTTGGTCACCTTACTTAAGGAAGGATATACTAGCTTTGGAGGGGGTACAGAGATGATTCACTAGGCTGATTCCGGAGATGAGGGGGTTACCTTATATGATAGATTGAGTAGACTGGGTCTTTACTCGTTGGAGTTCAGAAGGATGAGGGGTGATCTTATAGAAAGATTTAAAATAATGAAAGGGATAGACAAGATAGAGGCAGAGAGGTTGTTTCCACTGGTCGGGGAGACTAGAACTAGGGGGCACAGCTCAAAATACGGGGGAGCCAATTTAAAACCAAGTTGAGAAGGAATTTCTTCTCCCAGAGGGTTGTGAATCTGTGGAATTCTCTGCCCAAGGAAGCAGTTGAGGCGAGCTCATTGAATGTATTCAAATCACAGATAGCTAGATTTTTAACCAATAAGGGAATTAAGGGTTATGGGGAGCGGGCAGGTAAGTGGACCTGAGTCCACGGCCAGATCAGCCATGATCTTTTTGAATGGCGGAGCAGGCTCGAGAGGCTAGATGGTCTACCCCTGTTCCTAATTCTTATATTCATATGTTTATTCCCTGGAGTTTAGAAGGATGAGAGGGGATCTCATAGAAATGTATAAGATTCTGACGTGATAGGACAGGTTAGATGCGGGTACAATGTTCCCGATGTTGGGGAAGTCCAGAACCAGGGGACACAGTCTTAGGATAAGGGGTAGGCCATTTAGGACTGAGATGAGGAGAAACTTCTTCACTCAGAGAGTTGTTAACCTGTGGAATTCCCTGCCACAGAGAGTTGTTGATACCAGTTCATTGGATATATTCAAGAGGGAGTTAGATATGGCCCTTACGGCTAAGGGGATCAAGGGGTATGGAGAGAAAGCAGGAAAGGGGTACTGAAGTTAATGATCAGCCATGATCTTATTGAATTGTGGTGCAGGCTCGAAGGTCCAAATGGCCTGCTCCTGCACCTATTTTCTATGTTTCTATTATACCCGAAGTAACTAATGAAACAATGCGGACAGATAAGGAAGCAAGGCTTGCAAACGGTTAACAGATTCTTTGATATTTGGTAATTAAGCAGCAGATTTTGACAAGGATTAAAGCAGCTCATCTACAAGGATTTTCAGGAAAACCACAGATGACATCAGGACAAGACGACATCGGAAAGGAACCTTTGGTTTCTCCAAAAGACAAATAATCTGATCAATTCCTTGTCCTGAGTAGTACTTGCTAGAAAGAAAAAAGGTTGTATGAAAAATTACTACTTTCTTTCTGGTGCAATTATAGCATGAGATGTCAAATTATATTCTATAAAGTTTGAAAATGACTGTAGTGTGTTACTTGGTTTCTTAGAATTTTGTGTTCTAAACTAGAGAGTAAAATCATCTTACAGTCCTCACTCAGCAATTATACATGCCTACTCTCCAGCAGGTTTCACTGGATGGAACAAATGTAGGAGTCGTGGCTGATTTTGCCCTCCACAGCCAAGGGGTGCTGAGTGCTGTAGCAACCTCACCAATGCACCAGGTGAGATCATCAACTCCACGCAGCACTGAGATCAAACCTGGATGCTGAGTGTTCTGTTTTGCTCAGTACCAGAGGAATTGCTGCATGTACCCATGAAGCCATTGGAGGGAGCTACTCCTCAGCTATTGGGTCAGATGTTACTCACTGGTTCATTTTCTGGTTTCAGACTGCTCTGTCTAGCCTATGATTTAGGTCTTATTAGTGATAAGTATCAACATTTCTAAACCCTCTGCTTTTTCCTCCTACATTATTTATCATCCCAAAAATGCATTTAAATATTCAATAGGTGTTGGTTAAAAAGATATATACTAGGTATAGTTTCAGTGTATAATCAGGGCAAGAACTTTTATTAGCAGTAAAATGGGATGGAAGCTATTTTTGATTACGCTGGGTTTCTGCCCCAGAAGCAAGCTCCCTAAATTCCATTGCAGTATTTGGCTAATCGCACAATCCACCCGCTGAGTGCCTTGTGAACTCTTTATGCATATTATAATGAGGACCCGTGGTTCTTCAGCCCTGAGATTCATGCTTTTACACTCGCAATACACTTGTGGTCTGTTGTCAGTCGTGGCTCAGTTGGTAGCTCTCTCACCTCTGAGTCAGAAGGTTGTAAGTTCACAGTCCCATTCCAAAGATTTGAGCATAAAATCTAGGCTGACACTATTGAGCGGGGGCGGGGTGTGTTGTTTGGATGAAAAGTTAAACTGAGGCCCCATCTGCTCTCTCAGGTGGACAAGAAAAATCCCATGGCACTATTTCAAAAGAAGAGAAGGAGAGTTATCCCCAGTGTCCTGGCCAATATTTATTCCTCAAATAACATGTTGAGGACAGCATCAAATTATGAGGACATTAACAAACTTGCAGAATGAACATATAAATAGCAAATGAAGTTTAACAAGATAAATCTGAGGTAGTACATTTTGGTCGGAAGAATAGGGAGGTCACTTATTACTTGGAAGATGCAAATCTTGGTGGGGTAGAGGAACAAAGGGTTCTCGTAGTACAAATGCACAAATCACGAAAACTTGCGATACAGGTTAGCAAATTCATTAAAAAAAATCTCAATCTTTGTCATCGAGCTACAATTCGCAGACGATGCTTGCATCTGCGTACATTCAGAGACTGAACTCCAAGACATAGTCAACATCTTCAATGAGGCATACGAAAGCATGGGCCTTACACTAAACATGCGTAAGACAAAGGTCCTCCACCAACCTGACCCAGCCACACAGCACTGCCCCCCAGTCATCAAGATCCATGGTGCTGCCCTGGACAACGTGGACCAATTTCCATACCTCGGGAGCCTATTATCAGCAAGGGCAGACATCGCCGACGAGGTTCAACACCACCTCCAGTGCACCAGCGCAGCCTTCGGCCACCTGAGGAAAAGTGTAAAGTCCTGTCCCCTCAGTACAGATTCACACGAGGCATGTAGTGAAGTCAAGGTCACTCTGAACCTGCACCTTTATTTCACAGCTCTGGAATGCTGGACTTGCCTGAGACCTGCCCTTATATACCTGTCTCTTGCAAGTGCACCCCTGGTGGTAAGGTATGCTGGTTGTTACAGGTCATATCTTATTACAGTCATGGAGAGCATGTTAGGATACAGTTATATTTAATAATGTAAGATACATGACAAAAAGAGTGTTCAAAGATTAGGCGCTCAAATCAGGCACCTAGCTCATGGTCTACAGGGCTGTAGTGATACCCGCCTTCCTGTATGGCTCAGAGACATGGACCATATACAGTAGATACCTCAAATCGCTGGAGAAATACCACCAACGATGTCTCTGCAAGATCCTGCAAATCCCCTGGGAGGAAAGACGCAACAATGTTAGCCTCCTCGAGTCGGCCAACATTCCCAGCATTGAAGCACTGACCACACTCGACCAGCTCCGTTCGGCGGGTCACATTGTCTGCATGCCTGACACCAGACTCCCAAAGCAAACTCTCTATTCAGAACTCCTACACGGCAAGCGAGCCCCAGGTAGGCAGAGGAAACATTTCAAGGACAGCCACAAAGCCTCATGGATAAAATGCAACATCCCCACCAACACCTGGGAGGGCCTGGCCAAAGACAGCCCTAAGTGGGGGAAGAGCATCCGGGAGGGCTCTGAGCACCTCGAGTCTCGTTGCCGAGAGCATGCAAAAAGCAAGTGCAGGCAGCGGAATGAGCGTGCGGCAAACCAGTCTCCCCACCCACCCTTTCCTTCAACGATAGCCTGTCCCACCTGTGACAGAGACTGTAATTCCCGTATTAGATTGTTCAGTCACCTCAGAACTCACTTTTAGAGGGGAAGCAAGTCAGTCTTGATTTCAAGGGACTGCCTATGATGATGATGATGATAAAAAAAAGCAAACCAAGCACTCGGGTTTATTTCTAAAGGTATAAAATTGAAAAGCAGGTAAATTATGCAAAACCTGTATCGAACCTTGGTTAGACCACACTTAGAGTGCTGCATACAGCTCCGGTCACCATATTATAAAAAGGATATAGAGGCACTGGAGAGGGTGCAGAGAAGATTTACAAGGATGATAACAGAAATGCGGGGGTATACATATCAGGAAAGGATGGACCGGCTGGGTCTCTTTTCTCTTGAAATCAGAAGGCTGAGGCGGTGACCTAATAGAGGGTTGAGGGGCTTGACCGGAAATGAGGGGATTAACTTATGAGGAAAGGTTGAGAAGGTTGGGCCTCTACTCATTGGAATTCAGAAGAATGAGAGGTGATCTTATCGAAATGTAGAGATTATGAGGGGGCTTGACAAGGTGGATGCAGAGTGGATGTTTCCACTGATGGGGAGACTAGAACTAGGGGGCATGATCTTAGAATAAGGGGCCGCCCATTTAAAACTGAGATGAGGAGGAATTTCTTCTCTCAGAGGGTTGTAAATCTGTGGAATTTGCTACCTTGGAGAGCTGTGGAAGCTGGGTCACTGAATAAATTTAAGACAGAGATAGACAATTTCTTAACTGATAAGGGAATAAGGGATTATGGGAAGGGGGCAGGGAGATGGACCTGAGTCCATGATCAGATCGGCCATGATCATATTAAATGACGGAGCAGGCCGTATGGTCTACTCCTGCTCCTATTTCTTATGTTCTTATGTAGATTTTTTAAATTATGGAAGATTTTGATAGAGTGGATACAGGGAGAATGTTTCCACTTGTTGGGAAGAGCATAACTAGAGGCCATCAATAGAAACATAGAAACTAGATGCAGGAGTAGGACATTTGGCCCTTCGAGCTTGCACCACCATTCAATAAGATCATGGCTGATCATTCACCTCAGTACCCCTGTCCTGCTTTCACTCCATACCCCTTGATCCCTTTAGCCGTAAGGGCCATATCTAACTCCCTCTTGAATATATCTAATGAACTGGCATCAACAACTCTCTGTGGTAGAGAATTCCACAGATTCACAATTCTCTGAGTGAAGACATTTCTTCTCATCTCAGCCTTAAATGGCTTACCCCTTATCCTTAGACTGTGACCCCTGGTTCTGGACTTTCCAAACATCGGGAACATTCTTCCTGCATCTAACCTGTCCAGTCCTGTCAGAATTTTATTTGTTTCTATGAGATCCACTCTCATTCTTCTAAACTCCAGTGAATATAGGCCCAGTTGATCCAATCTCTCCTCATATGTCAGTCCTGCTATCCCGGGAATCAGTCTGGTGAATCTTCGCCTAATTCCCTCAATAGCAAGAATGTCCTTCCTGAGATTAGGAGACCAAAACTGAACACATATTCGAGGTGAGGCCTCACCAAGGTCCTGTACAACCAAGGCTGGAAACTCAACATCCAGGGGTATTCAACATTCAGGAAGGATAGACAGAAAGTAAAAGGAGGTGGGGTGGCATTGCTGGTTAAAGAGGAACTTAACGCAATAGTAAGGAAATTAGCTTGGATGATGTGAAATCAGTATGGGTGGAGCTACGGAATACCAAAGGGCAGAAAACGCGAGTGGGAGTTGTGTACAGATCACCAAACAGTAGTAGTGAGGTTGGGGACAGTATCAAACAAGAAATTAGAGATGCTTGCAATAAAGGTACAGCAGTTATCATGGGCGATTTTAACCTACATATTGATTGAGCTAAACAAACTGGTAGCAATGAGGTGGAGGAGGATTTCCTGGAGTGTGTTAGGGGTGGTTTTCTAGACCAATAGGTCGAGGAACCAACTCGAGGGCTGGCCATCCTAGACTGGGTAGTGTGTAATGAGAAAGGACTAATTAACAATCTTGTTGTGCGAGGCCCCTTGGGGAAGAGTGACCATAATATTGTAGAATTCTTTATTAAGATGGAGAGTGACACAGTTAATTCAGAGGCTAGGGCCCTGAACTTAAGGAAAGGTACCTTTGATGGTTTGAGGCGTGAATTGGCTAGAATAGACTAGTGAGTGATACTTAAAAGGTTGACGGTGGATAGGAAATGGCAAACATTTAAAGATCACATGGATGAACTTCAACAATTGTACATCCCTGTCTGGAGTAAAAATAAAATGGGGAAGGTGGCTCAACCGTGGCTAACAAGAGAAACTAAAGATAGTGTTAAATCCAAGGAAGAGGCATACAAATTGGACAGAAAAAGCAGCAAACCTCAGGACTGGGAGAATTTTATGATTCAGCATAGGAGGACAAAGGTTTGATTAGAAGAGGGAAAATAGAGCATGAGAGGAAGCTTGCTGGGAACATAAAAACTGACTTCAAAAGCTTTTATAGATATGTGAAGAGAAAAAAATTAGTGAAGACAAACGTAGGTCCCTTGCAGTCAGATTCAGATGAATTAATAATGGAGAACAAAAAAATGGCGGACCAGTTAAACAAATACTTTGGTTCTATCCTCACGAAGGCAGACCAAATAACTTTTCGGAAATACTAGGGGACCGAGGGTCCAGTGAGAAGGAGGAACTGAAGAAAATCCTTATTAGGCGGGAAATTGTGTTAGGGAAATTGATGTATTTGAAGGTCGATAAATCCCCGGTGCCTGATAGTCTGCATCCCAGAGTACTTAAGGAAGTGGCCCTAGAAATAATGGATGTATTGGTGATCATTTTCCAACAGTCTATCAACTCTGGATCTGTTCCTATGGACTGGAGGGTAGCTAATGTACCACCACCTTTTAAGAAAGGAGGGAGAGAGAAAACAGGTAATTATAGACCGGTTAGTCTGACGTCAGTAGTGGGGAAAATGTTGGAATCAATTATTAAAGATGAAATAGCAGTGCATTTGGAAAGCAGTGACAGGATCGGTCCAAGTCAGCATGGAGGTAGAACCTAAACTTGTGAAACATGATGGGCAGGATTTTCAGTCTTCTCTTCAGCCCCTGTTAGCGGTTTTGTGGGGGCGTAGACCAGCACCACCCGGGAGCATCGAGGCGTAGTGCAGCGCCGCTGGTTTTGACTGCGTGGTGAATTTTGTTGTGCGCTTACGCTCTAGCATCCAGTAGTGCGCCGTGGGGGGCCGCCTGGAAAACCCGATCGTCAGGACTGTCCCGGCAGCGGTGAGTGATGTAATTGGTGAATGAGGTAAGTTTGATTGTTTTGTTTAGTTTTATTTTTGCAATGTAGCTTATTGTGGGATGTTTAAGGTATTGGGAATGTTTGTTGTGTTTTTAGGTGCGATTTTTTTTGCCACAGAAACCTCTTTTAAGGCACTCCGAGGCCGGCTCTTTAGCAACAGATTTTCAGTTGGCCTTGCACCCTAAAAGAGGTGTGTGCACCTCCCTTAGTGCTCCGCCCCACAATCTGGGTCCAGCTGATGAATTTTACTGACTGAGGTGCAAACTGTTTCCGGGCACACACTTTACTGCGTCCACTGCCGTTACCGCTCCGAAATGACCAGAACCGAAAATCTAGCCCTATATTTCTGAGGTTTTTCTGAAAAGAGATCATATTGTAATGTGTCGTTATTCCCTTCCTTAGAGTTCCAAGCAATCTGAACCTATCAGTAAAATTCCGACTCCTTAAAAGAATAAAAAGAGAACATCATGGAGCCAGTCATGAAACTCAATTCTACACTGCTCCAGATGGGTACTGGCTCAAGTTGAAATCTGTAGTATGTGAGTTCATTATCAATTTTCATTTGAGGTTTATTTTTCTCAATGTAATTTATTAAAATAAAGGATCTCAGTAGTTTGCTACCTGATTATATTAATGGCAACTCAGTATTGCACTGCTTCATGGGAAGTAAATGTCAACTTGGCTGAGAACAAAGGTTTACCAGAATGATACACGGACTACGAGGGTTAAGTTATGAGGAGAGATTATATAAATTAGGGTTGTGTTCGCTAGAAGTTAGAAGTTTAAGGGGTGATCTGATCGAAGTTTTCAGGCTATTAAGGGGAACAGATAGGTTAGATAGAGAGAAACAATTTCCGTTGATTGGGGATTCTAGGACTAGGGGCATAGTCTTAAAATTAGAACCAGACCTTTCAGGAGTGAAATTAGGAAACACTTTTACACACAAAGGGTGGTAGAAGTTTGGAACTCTATTCTGCAAACGGCAATTGATGCTAGATCAATTATTAATTTAAAATCAGAGATTGATCGTTTTTTGTTAACCAAAGGTATTAAGGGATATGGGCCAAAGGCAGATATATGGAGTTAGACCGCAGATCAGCCATGAATTCATTGAATGGCGGAACAGGCTCCAAGAGCTGAATGGTCTACTCCAGTTCTCCTTAAAAAGAGCAGAGAGTTCTCCCTATGTCCTGGCCAACACTCTTCAATTAACCAACACCACAAAAAACAGATTAGCTGGTTGTTCATCTCACTGCTGCTCATGGGACATTTCTATGCACAAAATGGCTGCCACATTCACTTCCATAGCAATAATAATGGCTTTGTGATGCTTCTGAGAGATGTGATAAGGCGGTTTATGAATTCAATAATTGTGCAGAAACAAAAGTCTGAAGCAGCTGTACCCATGATTTATCAAAGCAGTCAAGAAGTCTGTGTGTTTATGGATACAGAGATTACATTTGGATTGATGGACAATGAGTTCAGTGAATGTTTATAAATACAAAGCTGATTTTTGGTCTCTACGATTGCTTGATGTTTATAAACTTGAAGAATGTATGTTTAGAAATGCAGCAATCACAACTGCATTTGTGACTGGCAGATGTTTCAATGGTACAGCAATTGATGGTTGGACTCATTTATTTGACTGTAAAAAATGCATTTGTGATAATGGAATTAAGCTGAAAGTAGACATAAAAGCTTCTCTGAACCACTATGTAATATAAAACCGAGCCAGTCTCAGGATGATCACGGAAGATAGTCCCAACACTCACTGCCTAGGCGCAGACATGAAGACAGTCACTTTAATGAAGTCCCATAGGGTTGCTTACCACAGTGTAAGTCAGCACCTTCAAAAGGGAGCAAATCTGACAGCGAAAGGAGTCAAAAACAATCAGCATCCACTATACTATTTACAGCTAATCTGAACATTGACATTCAACTCCACTGATTGCCATGTGCCAGTGTATTGGTTGACAAGCTGTAATGAGTTCATTCACAAAAATCTAGTCAATTTTTTGCCATAGGATGCTTTTGTTATTTAGTCATTAAATTGGTGGCATTTGCTTAAATCAGCATAACCCAGAAGGCCATGTGCTCACTCATTCATCAGTGTTTATTATCCATGTGTTAAACAAGAAGCTTCGAACATTTTGTGGTAGAGTTTCCGCTTTTTGCACAATCAGGGAATTGCGCACAAAATGCGCTTGAACGTGCATTGATTAGGATACGCTTCAAGTTTCTGTTAAAATTAATTTGCATAATCACAAACGTAAAATCTTCCATGAACCAGCGCAATCGGGCAACGTAATAGAACATCATCGTTTTTTTCTCTTTCCACTAAAAAGTATTCCTTGATGTATTTAAGAGTGGTAACCTGGTGCAGTTTTAGTAACCCAGCTGAAAATGGGATTATCACCAAAAAATAAGCATTTTTAATAAGGATGTCCAGTCCTCCACCTGTGAGTAACCTGATTTAAAATCATTGAAAATGACTTAGTAAAAACTATACTGAACCATTTACTAGTATCATTGGTGTACACTAATCAGTTTCTTTGCAAATTAAACAATTTTTGAGATAGAATACATTTAAAACATGCCTGCCAGTGTCCATGCGCCTAAGAAAATGAATACAATTTGAAGAGCCTTCCCAATCCAATGCAATCGGCAGAATCTCGCAATTTCAACCACGGCCAGTTTTGTGGGTGGGGCCTGATTCAGACAAAGTGAATCTTGAACCAGCATAAAAGATTGCGGAAAACACGAACATAAGTGATTTGGCGCGTAAACCACCTACGTTTTAAATTCCCCGATCTTTTGCGCTAGTTCAGCTGATTCTGCCCAGATTGTGCTGGAATCTGGACACAACACTAACGGAAACAAGCGCTATGTCCCGCCTTTATTTTTTTTTTATAATGTTATTTCGATTTACTTTCATTCCTCCCTCCTACTTGGTCCATTAGTGCAATTTTTTTTTAATTCCCAGAATGTGGGAAGCACTATGATGTATAGCCCATCCCTAGTTACCCTGAGAAGGTGATAGATCTTTTTTTTGCTAGGTCACCAACGATATTGTGTGGGGCTGGAGTCAATGGCCATGCGTGAACAGTTGGGTTTTTACAACAACCCAGCAGCTTTAATGGTCATTTTTTCTAGGGCCAGCCTAGAAATGACCACATTTTTCTGAACTGGCGGGATTACAAACCCACGATCTGTGGCTTGCTAGTCGAATAGCAACCAATACTCTACCATGCATCGTCTTTTGAGACGGCAGGAAAGCTGCTCAAATTGCTTTTCGTTCTCCAATTTTCTCCTTTCCTCTGCTGAAGTTGAAGACACATGCCAAGACAGCAATACTACAGAGGTTGGTAGCCCTCCTGCACCTCAAGTAAGTGTCTGTTCTGCCTGTGTGATCCTAGACATTGAATGTTAGCAGTCTATGCCATTATGTAAGAGATCACAGGCATCACCCAACATCAGTATGTGGTATTTGACAACAAGAGTCATTGGATAGAGATCAAATTTAAGTAAATTGCGGGTACAGTAGTATAGTGATTATGTTACTGGACTAGTAATCCAAAGGACTGGACTAATGATCCGGAGATATGAGTTCAAATCCCATCACGGCAGCTGGGGAATTTAAATTCAGTTAATAAATAAATCTGGAATAAAAAGCTTGCATCAATAATGGTGATCACGAAAACTACCGGATTGTCGTAAAAACACATCTGGGTCACTAATGTCCTTTAGGGAAGGAAATCTGCTGTCCTTAACTGGTCTGGCCTATATGTGATTCTAGACCCATGTGGTTGACTCTTAAATGCCATCTGAAATAGCCTAGCAAGCCAGTCAGTTGTATAAAAGGGGTCAGAGGGTCTAGTAAGAAGAAGGAACTGAGGGAAATCCGTATAAGTCGGGAAATTGTGTTGGGGAAATTGATGGGATTCAAGGCCGATAAATCTCCAGGGCCTGATGGTCTGCATCCCAGAGTACATAAAGAGGTGGCCTTGGGAATAGCGGATGCATTGACAGTCATTTTCCAACATTCCATAGACTCTGGATCAGTGCCAATGGAGTGGAGGGTAGCCAATGTAATCCCATTTTTCAAAAAAGTAGGAAGAGAGATAACAGGGAATTATAGACCGGTCAGCCTGACATCGGTAGTGGGTAAAATGATGGAATCAATTATTAAGGATGTCATAGCAGCGCATTTGGAAAGAGGTGACATGATAGGTCCAAGTCAGCATGGATTTGTGAAAGGGAAATCATGCTTGACAAATCTTCTGGAATTTTTTGAGGATATTTCCAGTAGTGTGGACAAGGGAGAACCAGTTGATGTGATATATTTGGACTTTCAGAAGGCTTTCGACAAGGTCCCGCACAAGAGATTAATGTGCAAAGTTAAAGCACATGGGATTAGGGGTAGTGTGCTGACGTGGATTGAGAACTGGTTGTCAGACAGGAAGCAAAGAGTAGGAGTAAATGGGTACTTTTCAGAATGGCAGGCAGTGACTAGTGGGGTACCGCAAGGTTCTGTGCTGGGGCCCCAGCTGTTTACACTGTATATTAATGATTTAGACGAGGGGATTAAATGTAGTATCTCCAAATTTGCGGATGACACTAAGTTGGGTGGTAGTGTGAGCTGTGAGGAGGATGCTATGAGGCTGCAGAGCGACTTGGATAGGTTAGGTGAGTGGGCAAATGCATGGCAGATGAAGTATAATGTGGATAAATGTGAGGTTATCCACTTTGGTGGTAAAAACAGAGAGACAGACTATTATCTGAATGGTGACAGATTAGGAAAAGGGGAGGTGCAACGAGACCTGGGTGTCATGGTACATCAGTCATTGAAGGTTGGCATGCAGGTACAGCAGGCGGTTGTAAATGGCATGTTGGCCTTCATAGCGAGGGGATTTGAGTACAGGGGCAGGGAGGTGTTACTACAGTTGTACAGGGCCTTGATGAGGCCACACCTGGAGTATTGTGTACAGTTTTGGTCTCCTAACTTGAGGAAGGACATTCTTGATATTGAGGGAGTGAAGCGAAGGTTCACCAGACTGATTCCCGGGATGGCGGGACTGACATATCAAGAAAGACTGGATCAACTGGGCTTGTATTCACTGGAGTTCAGAAGAATGAGAGGGGATCTCATAGAAACGTTTAAAATTCTGACGGGTTTAGGTTAGATGCAGGAAGAATGTTCCCAATGTTGGGGAAGTCCAGAACCAGGGGTCACAGTCTAAGGATAAGGGGTAAGCCAGTTAGGACTGAGATGAGGAGAAACATCTTCACCAAGAGAGGTGAACCTGTGGAATTCTCTACCACAGAAAGTTGTTGAGGCCAATTCACTAAATATATTCAAAAAGGAGTTAGATGTAGTCCTTACTACTCGGGGATCAAGGGGTATGGCGAGAAAGCAGGAATGGAGTACTGAAGTTGCATGTTTAGCCATGAACTCATTGAATGGCGGTGCAGGCTTGAAGCGCCGAATGGCCTACTCCTGCACCTATTTTCTACGTTTCTATGTTTCTATGAAGTGGCTTACCACCACCTTCTCGAGGACAATTAGGTATGGGCAATAAATGCTGGCTTTTTGGATGACGCCCATATCCCGTGAACGAATAAATTTTTTTAAATGGTATGAGATCCCGTCACTGAGATAGTCTTGCACTAGCTGCAGTAGAATTGAAACTGATGCAGAGTGATATTTCTTCTTCTCGATAAGAGTTGATACTGCACTGCTGCAGTCATGTCTATCCTTAGAGCTCCCATTGGTTTTCTCCTCCATAGTTCAGGGGCACTGACATAAATGCAGCAACACAACAGCTGCCCTAGCAGAGATCAGTTATCTCAGCACCATCTGAACGCATCATCATAGGCGATCCCTCGTATTGAGGATGACTTGCTTCCACGCCAAAAAGGGATGAGTTCACAGGTGTTCAATGAAGGACCTAATATTCCATATCCCAAACTACATGTTGAAGGGTGGAAGATGCCTGTGCGTGGATTTTTTTAACCTGTGGTGGCCGTTGCACACCAGCCACCACACGGGCTTGACAGAGCTAGGTCTTGGTCCAGTGGCAAGGATTAACCAAGACAACTGGAGTCCAGCTCTGCTTGTGTGCACACATATCGCAGTGTGGGCTGGCCCGTGCTGCCCCTGGGCCCCTGGCCCCGAACTCACGCCTCCCCTGGGCCCCGATCACGTTGTTGCACAATCACTCACCACTCCTGCGCCCCAACCTTGCCGCTCCTGCTGTACCTGCCCACGCTCCAAACAGCGACCTGGATCTTGTTGATATCCAGTCCAGTCGCCCTTATCACAGCCGTCACTCTCCAGCACGCACTGCAGCTTGAATTGGTATGCTCCTTTGAAGGCCCCGACCTGCTGACGGTCCTTGAACTAAAGTCTATTTGGTTCAGATGCACATTAACTAGTGTGCTTATGAATGGAGCTATTGCAGGGGTTCAATTACTTTGTAGCCTTTAATGTAACCAAGGTAGGTAATTCATGAAGAGGCTTTTGAAAGTGGGAAGAGTGCGTTAGGAATGGAGTGTGGCAAAAAATGAACCAATTTTATTAAGATATATCATGGCATGGCTTCTTTCTTTCTGTCATGGTTGATAAAGGGTTAAAAACCAGCTTCACTTGCAGAGAAAAACATCCAAGCTTATTTGGAATTGGTTGTTTGTCTGTGTCTTATGCATGAGGGAGGAACCAAGCTGATCAATTCAAATAGAGTCAGGAGACAAGTAACTCTTGTCCATTCAATGTAGGCAGTTCTGAACTTCTCCCACTGACACACAGATAGAATCATAGGTTCAGCTTAGTGTGCTCCCTCCTCTGCCCGTTTGGGATAGTGCTTGTTGATTTGTTCAAGCTGCTTGCTCAAACCTGGCCACTTTATAAATGGCTTATCTCACTCGTGACATTTTCAGCTCCCAGCGTGTCCACCATCTCAGAGCACATAGGTGTAGGAATAACCAACTGAGTGCCTTTTTATAAGGAGTCTGTTTTGAACCATCACTTCTCCTGCCATGTCTCAGTATGGTGTTAGTCTGCTATCCAGCTTTGATTTTTTTTTGGCCATCACGGCAGACATTGGGGTAAAATTCAATTTCGGCGTCAGCATAATATGGGCGATAGCGGATCGGAACCCTGTTATACACCCCTGATGTCAGTGGAAAAGAAAATCGGTTGAGTTTTATAACATGCAGATGATTTGCTACTGACCATTTTGCAACCCAGCTGAAGCTGAATTTTACCCTCAGTATTTCATGATCAGTTTACAGATGTTATCTTCCTGAAGCTTGTTCCTTTAACTTTTGCTGCTAATTTGCTCACTGGAATGCTTTGTAAACCTCCATCTAAATATGCCTGTTTGGTATCCTGTACCTTCCCTTTTTGCTGTTTCTACCCAGGGTATCAGTTCAACACTCGTACAACAGCATGTGGCTAGGCTCTCATGCAATATATATTTATTCTCAGAGGGCAGGATCCCTCAGAATGCCCCTTGTACAGCGAGAGCATTATCTCCTCGAACATAAAAGTTGTTTCTATAGAGGTGCCATTTCCTTTGCTTACTTTATACTGGGAATCAACTCTTATTGAAACAACTGCCCTAGGTCAATTTAAAATTGTGTCAGCACTTTTCCATGAAATGGTATTACTATCTATGGGTTTTCTCCAAATCTTTCTTTCACACCCAGAAAAGCGTGGGGGTAGATTTTATGGTTTAATCGGCAGGAGGTTAAGCATCGCCTGTGCGGAGCACAGAGAGTTGGGTTCGATGGGGAGGATCATACACCCCTTAGAAAAACCCAACAGACTTTCCTTTTATTCTATTCTGCGCTCTGCCCAGGTGAAGCTTAACGCTCAGGCAGTAAAGACAAAAATCTATTGCCATATTTGTGTGCTTTGTGGATCCCCTTTGAAATATTGCCAACTACTTTTTCTTTCCAGTAAAACCACCTGGAGCTGTGCTTTGCCGTGACAATTACAGCTTCTCTCACTGGACGTAAGTATTTGGGATATATTAGGAATCTCCCACATCTGTTGACAGATCTGTGTTCCTCTACGGTCTTTATTCCCTTTCTATAATCTGAAATGGAAATATACTTTGACTAGGCTGATTTGGTCTTCTCCACTTTTTCAATTGCTCTAATAATGAGGTACAATGGGATGAGTGGCCTCCTAATGTTCAATAAGCTTCTATGGTTCCAACTGGACTATAATTGTCCCCCTGCTGGCTGTTGGCCGAAGATTACATGCTGTCCCTTTATAGCTGCACTCTGGTTCACTTGAGCTATTGTGTTATCAATGGTTAACTGTAATCTTTCAGTCTCTTGATCCCTAGCTTCACTATAATACCATCACAAATCATGTCATCATGCAGAATATCAAAGGCACACTTTCTGGACAAACACTATTAAGGTTGTTATGAAACTGTTCACTGATTTGTTTTCTTCTTGTTTCCTTTGGTTGAATTTAACTCTTTGAAAAATTAGGTTTCTGCAGGCTATAAATTGTTTTTTTTTAAATCAACCGCACACTGGGGTAATTTTCACCTTTACTGTTTGGGTGGCAAACCAGCAGATCGAATTGTCTAGTCATTATAGAACCCGCCTGATTTACATTGAAATCCACTGTACCCCTTTACCACCCAAGTGGGGAAGGTGTCTCATAAATACCACCATCATTCTTGCACAGTTAAAAAGAGTGAAAAATGCCAAAGATCTGTGGTCTTTCCAGTCCACTTCTTCTGTAACTCCGATGGGAGTGCCAATATTTTGTTAAAGTCCGGATACTCCTTCCCTAAGGGCTTCCATGAGGCCAAGGAAAGGCCGGAGTCTCTGCCCATCTCAAATGAGCACAGCACCATTGAAAGGGAGGTGGTCTGCTGGGGGTGGGAGGGCGAGGGCAGGGGGGAATGGGTGAGGATTACCAGGCTGGAAATTTGGAAATTTCCATGTTCCCACCCTGGCTGGACATCAACACACCAATATGCTGACTGAGAGCAGGTTGACCCAGCCTGTCAAATGGAGGAAGTGGGACCCAGCTCCATGTCAAAGCCTGGGACTTGCTCTGCACCCTGAAGCTATAAAGGGAGCCAGTGGGTGTTATTCAGCCTCTTTCCAGGGGAGGTCCCATTATTTGCCCCGGAATTGGTATATTCCAATTCAGCGTGTGGTCCTCCTGGGTTAGGTGGGTGTCCAGGGTGGGCCTCTAATGAAACAGGTGCATGATTCCAACATTTAAGTTATGTGATGTCTCCCTGATCCTGGTGGAGACAGTACCGGTGGTCATGCATGAGTGCATTCTAGCATCCAGGGTGCAGGGACTATGGATTTTTGGCCCCTTTTTATTTTCTCCCCCATCGAGTATATTGGTGTGTTAATCTGATGCAATTCTTCTTTCTTATAGAAGCCTGCAGAAATTCTAATTCTTTTCAATCACTTTATCTATTATAGCCATTCAGCTGGCTTACTGAAATAAAACTTATCTGGGTGAGGAGTGGGGGACGGGGGTGGTTATGGAAAGAATCCATTTATTTGTTCTTTTTAAATCTCATCTTCTATCTATTTGCAGGTTTTGTTTTTCTCCAAATCATTCTTCTGCCTGGTTCCAAATTCTCTCTGTTTATCAAGATTTCTAGTTGACTCAAAGAACAACAGCCTCTGACAGTCCGATGCATTGTGGGTTCTTTCTGAATGGATTCAAATGTATGACATCTCAAGAACATAACTTCATTTATATGTGTTCCAGCAGCTTTTTAGCTTCCACCTAAGTCATGAAAACTACGGGGCTGAAATTCAGGTGCCCCAAAAAGGCCCATTACCACCGGAATGCGGCGGCCAGGTGGCGGAGTCGAGCTGCCACCGACTTCCGGTCCAGTGGCCATTGGCAGCGAAATTTAGCTAGGTCATTTTTCCAGCAGTGATGACTTTTGCCCTGCTGCCCCCACTTCTGCTGTGGTACTGTGCTTGCGGCTGTGATAACGCAATCACAGCTGCCGCTCTTCCCAATATTCACTATAAAAAAACCTACCTGTTTCCTGACGGTGCCCCCGACAGCTTTTTGAGTCGAAGCATTTTGCCAGGCTGCTCAAGACCGCCAGCGGAGGAGAAAGGAGTTTTGGTGGGATCGGAATTTTATGGAGTTGTAACAAATTGTTGGGAGTTCCAAAACATGTTATGGACTTGTGAGAACTTTTGCCGACTTTTGGAAAGTTTTTTACTTGCCATGATTACTAGTGGTCTGGGGGCTTCATTCTGTACGCGACAGAGGCCTCCTAGTGAGGGTTGAGCCTGCAGAAGCAATGGGATCATTGTCCACATTGTGAGAGACAGGGAGGCACGCAGGAGAAGGCAGCGCCATCACCAATGGGTCCAGAGGCAGCGGGCAAGGGAAGAAGCAGCCATGGCTGCCCAGTATGGAGAAGGGCCTGGAGATGGGCGCAGACCTCAAGGCAAAGAGGTTGGCCAGGAAGGAGCTGGTGTCAGGAGCAGGACCTTCTGCACCAGATAGTGGGCGCGGAGCTAGATGCTTACCAGCTTCAGCCTGCAGTGACTGAGGACCATCAACATCAACAGGATGAGGGAGAAGGCAATCAGCCAGCTGCCATCGGAGGGGACCAGCAGAGACCTGGGGGAAGGAGGTCCTGCCATGCTAGGGTGTACCGACATCAGTTTTCATTCCTGGAGTTAAGCGATGAGCAATGTCTGAGAAAATTCAGATTTAGAAAGGACATCCTCAGGGAGTTGTGCAATCTCCTGTGGGCAGATCTGCAGCTTCAGACAAGGTTGAGGACAGGTCTCAGCATTGAAACAAAAGTCACCATAGCGCTGAACATCTACGCAACTGTCTCTTTCCAGTCTGCAATTGCAGATATTTCTAATATCTCACAGTTCTCCGCCCATCGCTCCATCCGACAAGTGACCGATGCTCTCTATAAGAGAAGAGTCCAATACATATCATTCCTGATGAGCAGAGAGAAGCAGGTGGAGTGGCAGGCTGAATTTGTCCGGATTGCAGGATTCCCCAGGGTGCAGGGGGCCATCGACTGCACACACATCAGTCTGAGGGCGCCAGAAACCCATGCGGAGACTTTTATGAACAGAAAGGGATTCCACTCCCTGAATGTCCAGCTGGTGTACGACCACCAGTGCAGGATCATGGCAGTTGATGCCCGGTGTCATGTATATAACCACAATGTAACACCACTGTACTACTGTATACACTCAACCTAGATGCACACCTTGATCACAAGGGGTGAACTTGTGGGAGACATTCCTTACCTGATCACACAGGTATAAAAAGGGAGATCCCACGCAGGATCATCGTTTTTGGAGTCCTGTGAATAAAGAGTTCAGGTCACAGAGTGACCTTGTCCCCAGAATGTGCTTCGTGTGGTTTCATACTGTAGAGTAAGGACTTTACATTAGCGACGAGAAACTGGAATTCACGACCCATGAGAATGGCCACTGGTAGCACAGAGGAACGATACTGTGTTGGGGAAGACTGGGATGATTTTGTCGAGAGGTTTCAGTAAAGCTTTGTTACGAAAGAATGGCTGGGGGATGCAGCGGCTGACAAGCGAAGGGCTCATCTTTTGACCAGCTGCGGACCAAAGACTGACGCGCTCATGATGGACTTACTAGCACCTGAAAAGCCGGCGGACAAAACCTTTGAAGAACTTAGCAAATTGATCGGGAAGCACCTCAAACCGGCGAGTAGCATACATATGGCTCGACACAGATTCTACACCCACCGACGTCATGAAGGACAGAGCATACCGGACTTCGTAGCGGACCTCCGGCGTTTGGCCAGCCTCTGTAAGTTCACAGACGCCTGCAGGGTGGAGATGTTAAGGGACTTCTTTATCGAGGTCATCGGTCATGCGGGAATTTTCCGCAAATTAATTGAGACCAAGGATTTGACCTTGGAAGCGGCGGTGTTGATAGCTCAAACTTTCATGGCGGGGGAGGAAGAGACAAAAATAATATATGCGCGCAATTCTGCCTCAGGGAGTCAACATCATCAATGTGACTCAGAGCCCCGCAGGCAGGCAGGGGAAGTCTGACACTCCCCAGGCAGCAATAGACCCCAGAGTAGGATTTCAACAGAGACAATGGCAGGCTGAACGGACATTCATGCCATCACAGTGGACAATGCGGCCCGGGATGGGGCCATTGACACCCACCAATAGGGTACTTAAGAGCAGTAAAAGGGACAGTCAGCGTGGAATGCCTGGCCATAGTTCCTTTGTTCCCAACAATGGAAACTTTAACTCATGCTGGAGGTGTGGGGGAAAACACTCAGCTAGATCTTGCAGATTTAAACAGTTTGTCTGCAGGAACTGCAATCTCAGTGGCCACTTAGCTCGAATGTGCAGGAAGTCTGCAACCAGACTAATATATGGGGCGGATGGACCAGAAGAGGGTTCTTTGAGGCCGGATGACTTTTGGGTCAAATCAATGGACGCCGAGGTTCAGCGGGTCCATGTGGCGAATATTCACAGTTCATGCACCAAAACTCCACCAATGACGATGCGGGTTTTATTAAACGGTATCCCAGTACGCATGGAGCTGGACACTGGGGCCAGCCAGTCACTCATGGGCGTTCAGCAATTTGAGAAGCTATGGCCACTTAAAGCCAGTAGACCCAAATTAGCATGTATTGACACACAATTATGGACTTACACTAAAGAAATCATTCCTCTACTAGGCAGTGCATTGTTGGCTGTCACACACAATGGGTTAGTGAATCGGCTGCCGCTCTGGATTGTCCCGGGCAATGGTCCCGCACTGTTGGGGAGGAACTGGTTAGCTGAGATGAATTGGAAATGGGGGAATGTTCACGCAATGTCATCTGTGGAGCGAAGTTCGTGCTCACAAGTCCTACAACAATTCGATTCACTATTCCAACCTGGCGTCGGGACTTTCAAAGGCACTAAAGTAGTGATACACATCACCCCGGACGCCAGGCCAGTGCACCACAAAGCCAGAGCGGTGCCGTATGTGATGCGGGAAAAGATCGAGAGCGAATTGGACCGGCTGTTGAGAGAGGGCATCATCTCGCCTGTTGAATTCAGCGATTGGGCGAGCCCCTACGTACTAAAAGCGGATGGCTCTGTCAGGATCTGTGGCGATTACAAGGCCACCATCAATCAGGTGTCCCTACAAGATCAATACCCGCTCCCGAGAGCGGAGGACCTCTTCGCCACGCTAGCAGGCAGCAAGCTGTTCACCAAGTTGGGCCTCACTTCAGCTTATATGACCCAGGAACTGGCCGACGAATTTAAACTACTGACCACCATCACCACGCACAAGGGACTGTTCATTTATAACAGGTGCCCGTTTGGCATTCGATCAGCGGCCGCGATTTTTCAACGAAACATGGAAAGCCTGCTTAAATCCATTCCTGGAATGATCGTATTCCAGGACGACATCCTCATTACGGGTTGAGACACCGAGGAACACCTCCACAACCTGGATGAGGTGCTACACCGACTGGACCGGGTAGGCCTGCGACTCAAGAAGTCTAAATGTGTGTTCTTAGCTCCTGAGGTTGAGATTCTGGGCAGGAGGGTTGCTGCAGATGGGATTCGGCCCATCAAATCCAAAACTGAGGCAATTCGACGAGCACCCAGGCCCTGCAACACATAGGAGTTGCGTTCATTCCTGGGACTGTTGAACTATTTCGGGAACTTTCTGCCGAACTTGAGCACATTGTTGGAGCTGCTCACGTGCTCCTGCGTAAGGGTTGCGATTGGTTTTGGGGGGACTGTCAGGAACGGGATTTTGATCGGGCACGAAACCTACTTTGTTCAAACAAGTTGTTGACCCTGTACGACCCCTGTTAAAAAATTGGTTCTGACATATGATGCATCGTTCTATGGGGTTGGATGCGTGTTGCAGCAGGGCAATGCTGAGGGTCAACTACAACCTGTGGCTTATGCCTCCAGGTCGCTCTCTCAAGCAGAATGGGGATATGGGATGGTCGAGAAGGAAACGCTTGCATGTGTCTATGGTGTAAAAAAAATGCATCAGTACCTCTTTGGTATGAAGTTTGAATTAGAGACGGACCACAAGCCATTAACATCCCTGTTGTCAGACAGCAAGGCTATCAATGCCAATGCATCAGCTCGCATACAGCGATGGGCTTATGACTACTCCATCCGGCACTAACCCGGCACTGAAAATTGCGCTAACGCGCTCAGCAGGCTTCCACTGGCCACCACTGAGGGGGCAGCGGAGCAAAGCGCCGAGATTGTCATGGCTGTCGATGCCTTTGACAGCACAAGCTCCCCCATCACAGCCCACCAGATCAAAATCTGGACCAACAGAGATACCCTCCTATCCCTGATTAAGAAATGTGTCCTGACTGGGGATTGGGCTCCCGCACACGAAGCATGCCCTGAGGAGGTCAGCCCGTTCCACAGACGGATGGATGAGCTCTCCATTCAAGCCGACTGCCTACTATGGGGCACCGGGTAGTTATGCCCCAGAAGGGCAGGGAGGCACTCATCAGGGAACTCCACAGCGAGCACCCAGGCATTGTGCGGATGAAGGCCATTGCCTGGTCACACGTTTGGTGGCCTGGAATTGATTCAGACCTGGAACATTGTGTTTGCAGGTGCACGACGCGTGCCCAGCTGGGTAATGCCCCCAGAGAGGCCCCGCTCAGCCCATGCCCTGGCCCACCAGGCCATGGTCACGCATTCAAGTTGACTACGTGGGCCCGTTCATGGATAAGATGTTCCTTATTGTGGTAGATGCATACTCGAAATGGATGGAGTGCATCATTCTGAATTCATGCGGTGGAGGAGGATTTCCTGGAGTGCATAAGGGATGGTTTTCTAGACCAATATGTCGAGGAACCAACTAGGGGGGAGGCCATCTTAGACTGGGTGTTGTGTAATGAGAGAGGATTAATTAGCAATCTCATTGTGCGAGGCCCCTTGGGGAAGAGTGACCATAATATGGTGGAATTCTGCATTAGGATGGAGAATGAAACAGTTAATTCAGAGACCATGGTCCAGAACTTAAAGAAGGGTAACTTTGAAGGTATGAGGCGTTAATTGGCTAGGATAGATTGGCGAATGATACTTAAGGGGTTGACTGTGGATGGGCAATGGCAGACATTTAGAGACCGCATGGATGAACTACAACAATTGTACATTCCTGTCTGACGTAAAAATAAAAAAGGGAAGGTGGCTCAACCGTGGCTATCAAGGGAAATCAGGGATAGTATTAAAGCCAAGGAAGTGGCATACAAATTGGCCAGAAATAGCAGCAAACCCGGGGACTGGGAGAAATTTAGAACTCAGCAGAGGAGGACAAAGGATTTGATTAGGGCAGGGAAAATGGAGTACGAGAAAAAGCTTGCAAGGAACATTAAGGCGGATTGCAAAAGTTTCTATAGGTATGTAAAGAGAAAAAGGTTAGTAAAGACAAACATAGGTCCCCTGCAGTCAGAATCAGGGGAAGTCATAACGGGGAACAAAGAAATGGCAGACCAATTGAACAAGTACTTTGGTTCGGTATTCACTAAGGAGGGCACCAACAACCTTCCGGATATAAAAGGGGTCAGAGGGTCTAGTAAGGAGGAGGAACTGAGGGAAATCTTTATTAGTCGGGAAATTGTGTTGGGGAAATTGATGGGATTGAAGGCCGATAAATCTCCAGGGCCTGATGGACTGCATCCCAGAGTACTTAAGGAGGTGGCCTTGGAAATAGCAGATGCATTGACAGTCATTTTCCAACATTCCATTGACTCTGGATCAGTTCCTATGGAGTGGAGGGTAGCCAATGTAACCCTACTTTTTAAAAAAGGAGGGAGAGAGAAAACAGGGAATTATAGACCGGTCAGCCTGACCTCAGTAGTGGGTAAAATGATGGAATCAATTATTAAGGATGTTATAGCAGTGCATTTGGAAAATGGTGACATGATAGGTCCAAGTCAGCATGGATTTGTGAAAGGGAAATCATGCTTGACAAATCTTCTGGAATTTTTTGAGGATGTTTCCAGTAAAGTGGACAAAGGAGAACCAGTTGATGTGATATATTTGGACTTTCAGAAGGCTTTCGACAAGGTCCCACACAAGAGATTAATGTGCAAAGTTAAAGCACATGGGATTGGGGTTAGTGTACTGACGTGGATTGAGAACTGGTTGTCAGACAGGAAGCAAAGAGTAGGAGTAAATGGGTACTTTTCAGAATGGCAGGCAGTGACTAGTGTGGTACCGCAAGGTTCTGTGCTGGGGCCCCAGCTGTTTACACTGTACATTAAGACGAGGGGATTAAATGTAGTATCTCCAAATTTGCGGATGACACTAAGTTGGGTGGCAGTGTGAGCTGCGAGGAGGATGCTATGAGGCTGCAGAGTGACTTGGATAGGTGAGTGGGCAAATGCATGGCAGATGAAGCATAATGTGGATAAATGTGAGGTTATCCACTTTGGTGGTAAAAACAGAGAGACAGACTATTATCTGAATGGTGACAGATTAGGAAAAGGGGAGGTGCAATGAGACCTGGGTGTCATGGTACATCAGTCATTGAAGGTTGGCATGCAGGTACAGCAGGCGGTTAAGAAAGCAAATGGCATGTTGGCCTTCATAGCGAGGGGATTTGAGTACAGGGGCAGGGAGGTGTTGCTACAGTTGTACAGGGCCTTGGTGAGGCCACACCTGGAGTATTGTGTACAGTTTTGGTCTCCTAACTTGAGGAAGGACATTCTTGCTATTGAGGGAGTGCAGCGAAGATTCACCAGACTGATTCCCGGGATGGTGGGACTGACCTATCAAGAAAGACTGGATCAACTGGGCTTGTATTCACTGGAGTTCAGAAGAATGAGAGGGGACCTCATAGAAACGTTTAAAATTCTGACGGTTTTAGACAGGTTAGATGCAGGAAGAATGTTCCCGATGTTGGGGAAGTCCAGAACCAGGGGTCACAGTCTAAGGATAAGGGGTAAGCCATTTAGGACCGAGATGAGGAGAAACTTCTTCACCCAGAGAGTGGTGAACCTGTGGAATTCTCTATCACAGAAAGTAGTTGAGGCCAATTCACTAAATACATTCAAAAGGGAGTTAGATGAAGTCCTTACTACTCGGGGATCAAGGGATATGGCGAGAAAGCAGGAACGGGGTACTGAAGTTGCATGTTCAGCCATGAACTCATTGAATGGCGGTGCAGGCTAGAAGGGCTGAATGGCCTACTCCTGCACCTATTTTCTATGCTTCTATGTTTCTATGTCATCCACCACTGTGGAAAACCTATGTGCAATCTTTGCAACCCATGGCTTGCCGGACATCCTGGTTAGTGATAATGGCCCATGTTTCACAAGCTACGAATTCCGAGAGTTTATGTCGAGCAATGGCATCAACCATGTCAGGACTGCACCGTTCAAGCCGGCCTCCAATGGCCAGGTGGAACGTGAGGTCCAAATCATTAAGCAAGGTATGCTCAGGATTCACGGATCCTCCCTACAATGCCGCCTATCGCGTTTCCTGCTGGCCTATAGATCCCAACCGCACTCGCTCACGGGGGTCCTGCCCGCAGAGCTACTAATGAAACGGACACTCAAAACTCGGTTGTCCCTCATTCACCCAGTCCTGACCGACATAGTTGAGGTCAAGCGCAAGCCAGAAAACGAGTACCATGACCGTAATTCGAGGGGGAGATGTACAGAAATAAATGATCCTGTATTCGTCCTCAATCACGCCATGGGGCCCAAATGGCTTGAGGGCACTGTAATTGACAAAGACAGGAATAGGTTCATCGTGATAAAACTCAACAATGGTCAGATATGCCGCAAGCATCTGGGCCAAGTAAAAAAAAGGTTCAGCATCGACACGGAGGAACCTGAAGAAGTCCATGAGATGGAGATCACAACACCGCTAGTGAACGAGCAACAAGAACAATCAGAAGCGGACAGCACGGACAGGCCGGAATCACCACAGGTGACAGACACTCACGTCAGTGTCCAACAACCAGAGCCACAACTGTGGCGCTCCACGAGGGAGCGTAAACCAGCTGAAAGACTAAACCTATGATTCCAATAAGACTCTTGGGGAGAGGTGATGTCATGTATGTAACCACAATGTAACACCACTGCATTACTGTATACACTCAACCTAGATGCACAAGGGGTGAACTTGCAGGAGACACTCCTTACCTGATCACACAGGAATAAAAAGGGAGGTCCCACGCAGGGTCATCATTTTTGGAGTCCTGTGAATAAAGGGTTAAGGTCACAGAGTGACCTTGTCCCCAGAATGTGCCTTGTGTGGTTTCATACTGTAAAGTAAGGACTTTACACCTGGTATCCAGGCAGCAGCTACGATTCCTTCATCATGCGCCAGAGCACTGTGCCCGCCGTCTTCTCGGGCCCAAACCAGGATTGTGGATGACTGCTTGGTGACAAGGGATATCCCCTGTCCACTTGGCTGCTGACACCCCTTCGAAATTCCAGGACTGCTGGCGAACATTCCTACAACGACGCTCATTCCGCCACTAGGTGCATAATTGAGCACTGCATCGGGATCCTCACACAGAGGTTCCGATGCCTAACCCGCTCTGGAGGAGCATTGCAGTACCCACCTGAGTGGGTCTCTCTATTCATGATCGTCTGCTGCATGCTTCACAACCTGGCAATCATGAGGGGCCAGCCGCTGGAGGTTGATCCAGCAGTACCACCTCAGGAGGAGGCACAGCAGCAGGAGGAGGAGGTGCAGGAGGATGACCAGGATGCCATCGCCAGCCTACCTGCAAGGGAAGTGCAGACCCATCTCATTGCTGCACATTTCAGATGATCTAATGCCCACATGACCCTTCATCTTCATTTTTCAATGGCCATGCCAATGAGTCCCTTCATCCATCATTGCCCACCATCAAATTATACTGCTGGCCAGATATAGGGACATAAAATAAAAAATTATTACATCATAAAAAACAGTGCAAAAATCTAACATAACATCATTTCTCACCCTTGTGCATTTCCTTATAACCCCCCTTATGCTTGCCTATCCTACTACTATGCCGCAGTGTTTCCCCTCATGGCTGCCTCATGGATCTGGGAAGGCTGCTGTGTTTCCTGTGTGGAAACTAAAGATGTCCTTCTAGGATGCTCTAGCCCAGCTCTGGCCCTGGAAGAGGCCGGCTGAAGGTTGGTCAGCACCCTCCTTGGAAGGTTCAGTCAGCCTTGGCTTGGGCAAATCCATGGTTGGAGGCACTGGCGGAGTGGCAGGTCTGTGGCCAGGAATGATGTGATTCTGAGAGAGCACATCATCAGGATCCTGGTCCCAGGAGCCTGAGTCAATCACCGGGGGCAGCACATTACCACCGTCACCAATCTGAGGGAGCTCAGGTTGGTGGTGTGCCACCACACCGGAAGATCCCCCATGGCTCGTGGTGGACCCAGCCGCGAAGACAACACTAAGGTGTCGGGTGGCATCCAGCTGAGACTGCATGAGAGCTGTCACAGTCTCAAAGCCACCAGAGATGACAGCAGTTAGACACTCCATGGCCTGATGCCCAGAGGGCATAAGAAAATCTGCGCTTCCAGGGCTGCGGCCATACTCTCCAAAGCAGCACCGATATGCTCGTTCCCTTGCACCTGTGCTGTAATGCCATCTGCCACATCACCAAAGACTTGCAGCATCACAGCCGTATCCACATGGAGTCCACCATCGCCTGCACACTGGCAACGATGGGCTCCATGGAGTACGCAGAGCTGTTGACAATGCGGGAGGTGGACTCCTCCACTCTCTTGACCACTTCCGACAGCCTGTCTGGCACGCTTGCTGCTGCCCCCAAAATCTGGGAATACATGGCCTCCACCCTTCTTTCATAAGCCCCGACATCGATGGGCTCGTCTGCGTCCTCCTCAGCAGAACTCTGGTGCGGACTCACCCCCCAGAGCTGATATGTCTTTATTATATAGTATATATAATATATATTTGAGGTTCACATTAGAGAGAAGGTCACTTTGTGACCAGTTATTTTTATTTTAGTATTGAAGTGATGAAGGTGGGTGGAGTTTTTCTTTTTATATTTGAAAGTCTAGGTTAGGAGTGTCTCTTATAAGTTTACTACCTAGTGGTTAGTGTTCTCATGGTGTACAACTTAGGTCAGTTTATACATGGATTACAATGACAGTTGAATACATGACATCACCTCCCCCCCAAAGTTGCCAATGATATGTCTTTACTATATAGTATAAATGTACAAGAGGCCCATACTGGAGAGAAGGTCACTCTGTGATCAGTTACCTTTATTCTAGTACTGAAGTGATGAAGGTGGGTGGAGCTTCCCCTTCTATATCTGAAAGTCCAGGTTAGGAGTGTCTCCCACAAGTTCACCACCTAGTGGTCAGCGTTCTCATGGTGTACAACTTAGGTCAGTTTATACATGGATTACAATGACAATTAAATACATGACAAGAGCGATGGCACCTGAGGTTCCCTCTGCCCATCACCATGCTGCCCCGGTGCAACACCCAGAGGAGGCCCATCTGCTATCTCCATTAAATCCGACCGCATACTCCCAGTATCTGAGCTGGCGCGCGTGAGTAGAAGCAGTGACGCTGTTCTGCCAGCAGTGTCCCCCTCATCCTCTGCCTCATCTAAGTGCTCGCCAACAGATAGAGGGGGCTCCAGGTTGTCATCTAGGCTTGAGGCCCCAATGTCCTTTAGGGTATCAGGATCACCATGGCTTTCTGTCCCTTCCAGGCTCTCGT
This sequence comes from Pristiophorus japonicus, assembly GCF_044704955.1. Classification (NCBI taxonomy): domain Eukaryota; kingdom Metazoa; phylum Chordata; class Chondrichthyes; family Pristiophoridae; genus Pristiophorus; species Pristiophorus japonicus. Next base: position 73,986,471 of record NC_091978.1, read on the forward strand.
CCAGGCCTTGCCTTCCACTCTCCATCTCATCATTTGCAAGGTTTTGGCTTTCAGTCCCCTCAAGGCTGTCCTCCTCCATTGCACTCCCACTCGCACCAGTGCTAGGACCCGCTCGTTGGGTCTCACTCGACCTCTCATCTGAAAGCATAAATGGCACAAGGGATGCCGTGAGGGGGAGGTAGGGGATTGCCACATGGAGGTTGAAACTAGAACACTTTCAGAAGGAAAGACACAGTATGCGCTGGCGCTTTCAGGGAAAGATAGCATTAAAGGAGGCTGTCACTCCCCATGCTGCCCGCAGCGGAATCGGCATTGTCAGTACTGGTGGCCACAGGGAATGCAGCATGTCTGCCTACTAGTGCCTCTACCCTCTCCTCCAAAGGTGTGAGGAGTTGAAGCTGGGGCTTACCATCACCAGTCCTCCTCTGTTCTATGCTGTCTTATGGCTTTTTCTATCTTGTGCAGTGTTGGGGTTTTACTGAGGTGGTAAAACCTCACCTGCTCCATGACGACATGACGACATTGATCCTTATCAATGGATTCATTACAGACTCACTCCATGTCCGGACCGGGGTCAAACAGGGCAGCGTCATCACCCCAACCCTCTTCTCAACCTTCCTCACTGCCATACTCCACCTCACAGTCAACAAGCTCCCCGCTGGAGTGGAACTCAACTACAGAACCAGTGGGAACCTGTTCAACCTTCGCCATCTCCAGGCCAGATCCAAGACCACCCCAACCTCTGTCGTCGAGCTACAGTATGTGGACGACACCTGCATCTGCACATATACAGAGGCTGAACTCCAGGACATAGTCGACGTATTTACTAGGGCGTACGAAAGCATGGGCCTTACGCTAAACATCATAAGAGAAAGGTCCTCCACCAGCCTGTCCTCACTGCACAGCACCACCCCCCAGTCATCAAGATCTCCAGCGCATTCCTGGAGAACGTGGACCATTTCCCATACCTCGGGAGCTTCTTATCAACAAGAGCAGACATTGACGACGAGATTCAACATCACCTCCAGTGCGCCAATACAGCCTTCGGCTGCCTGAGGAAAAGAGTGTTTGAAGACCAGGCCCTCAAAACTGCCACCAAGCTCATGGTCTACAGGGCTGTAGTAATACCCGCCCTCCTGTATGGCTCAGTGACAAGGACCATGTACAGTAGACACCTCAAGTCGCTGGAGAAAAACCACCAATGACGTCTCCGCAAGATCCTAAAAATCCCCTGGAAGAACAGACTCAACAACGTTAGTGTCCTTGACTAGGCCAACATCCCCAGCATTGAAGCACTGACCACACTCGATCAGCTCCGCTGGGCAGGCCACATGTCGGCATACCAAATATGAGACTCCCAAAGCAAGCGCTCCACTCCGAATTCCTTCACAGCAAACAAGCCAAAGGTGGGCAGAGGAAACGTTACAAGGACACCCTCAAAGCCTCCCTGATAAAGTGCAACATCCCCACTGACACCTGGGAATCCCTGGCCAAAGACTGCCCTAAGTGGAGGAAGTGCATCCGGGAGGGCGCTGAGCATCTTGAGTCTCATCGCCGAGCGCATGCAGAAAACAAGTGCAGGCAGCGGAAAAAGCGTGCGGCAAACTTGTCCCACCCACCCTTCCTCTCAACGACTATCTGTCCCACCTGTGACAGGGACTGTGGTTCTCGTATTGGACTGTTCAGCCATCTAAGGACTCATATTAAGAGTGGAAACACAGAAACATAGAAAATAGTTGCAGGAATAGGCCATTCGGCCCTTCGAGCCTGCACCACCATTCAATAATATCATGGCTGATCATTCCCTCAGTACCCCTTTCCTGCTTTCTCTCCATACCCTTTGATCTCTTTAGCCGTAAGGGCCATATCTAACTCCCTCTTGAATATATCCAATGAACTGGCATCAACAACTCTGCGGCAAGGAATTCCACAGGTTAACAACTCTCTGAGTGAAGAAATTTCTCCTCATCTCAGTCCTAAATGGCCTACCCATTATCCTAAGACTATGTCCCCTGGTTCTGGACTTCCCTAACATCGGGAACATTCTTCCCGCATCTAACCTGTCCAGTGCCATCAGAATCTTATACGTTTCTATGAGATCCCCTCTCATCCTTCTAAACTCCAGTGAATAAAGGCCCAGTTGATCCAGTCTCTCCTCATATGTCAGTCCAGCCATCCCTGGAATCAGTCTGGTGAACCTTCGCTGCACTCCCTCAGTAGCAAGAATGTCCTTCCTCAGATTAGGAGACCAAAACTGAACACAATATTCCAGGTGAGGCCTCATCAAGGCTCTGTACAACTGCAGTAAGACCTCCCTGCTGCTATACTCAAATCCCCTAGCTATGAAGGCCAACATGCCATTTGCCTTCTTCAGCGCCTGCTGTACCTGCATGCCAACTTTCAATGACTGATGAACCATGACACCCAGGTCTCGTTGTACCTACCCTTTTCCTGATCTGCCGCCATTCAGATAATATTCTGTCTTTGTGTTTTTGTCACCAAAGTGGATAACCTCACATTTATCCACATTATACTGCATCTACCATGCATTTGCCCACTCACCTAACCTGTCCAACTCACCCCGCAGCCTCTTAGCATCCTCCTCACAGCTCACACCACCTCCCAGTTTCAATCAAGGAAGCAAGTCTTCCTTGATTCCGAGGGACTGCCTATGATGATGATGTTCTATGTGGTTGTGTGCAACCTTGGCCTGCAAAAAATGGTTGCTGAGTAGCAGTGCCATAAGGTCTCAGAAATGAGTGCACAACTGTGTGTCCCTGACATGCAGCTGTAACTGTGACATGAAAGGGAGCCTCCATTGTGAGTACACACACAAATATATATCGGCCTCATCAGTGAAATGCTGTTTCAGTGACTATATAGTGAAGGTGGGAAATAAAGCAGGATGAAGGACAGGCTCGCAGATGGAAGGTCAGCAGTTGGTGGAACAGGTACTCACTTTCATCAGATGAATGATGTCGTTCAGCCTTTTTCGTCATTGGGTGACCGTCCCCTCATGTATGGAGGTCCCTGAGACATCCACAGCTATCTTGCGTCAGGCATTGGTGAACAATTCCTGGCTCAGTCTCCCTGCATTGGGGTACCGGACTTACCTCCTTCCCTCCACAGCCTGCATCAGTGTCTCCAGTTCTCTGTCTAAAAAATGGGTTGCCTTCCTTGCTACAGCTCCAGCAGGTCCAGCAGACATGTCCTCCAGTCAAATGCCTTCCCTCCTCAGGGTCTAGCTGCAAACCTTGGCCTTTAAGAAGGTCAGGGAGCAGCTGACTCAATAAGGACTCATGAGCAGAAGGTGAATTTCCCTGTGGAAATGCCGCTCCAACCTCCCCACCCACACCACTGCAAAGTCTCAATTCCTGCCGGCCAATATTGCTGGGCGCCATTTAAAAAAAAATATCTGAATTTAGGTCAGATTCTCAACTCAAAAATAGCAGCTGTAATGGAGGCCAAAAAGGTAGATGTGCCCCCTTTCAAACAGACCTGAATTTCAGACCCTATAACTCTGCATTGCCCAAACTGAATTGCACCAGCTTGGTCTAACTTTAAGAGACTCAGTACTCCCTCTACTGGTCTTTATTTACATTATGGCTGCATGACACTGCCTAACCCAGCGATCTCTTTTGCATCAGCAAAATACTGTGGATGCTAGAATCTGAAATAAAAACAGAAAATTCTGGAAATCTCAGCGGGTCAGGCAGCATCTGTGGAGAGAGAAACAGAGTTAACATTCCGGGTCAATGACCGTTCGTCAGATTCTCGCTCGAACTGAACTCCTCCCTCTGGCCTCTTATCCACTCTAGATTTCTTTTGCATGTTAGCTGTTTAATCCTCAATATTTCCTTCAATGATGCTGCCTTGATATCTGTGTATTATTCTAACAAAAGCAATACAAGTTAAGGGCAGTTTTATCGACATAGCTCTATGATAATTGGGTTCAAATATTGAGACTCTGTCCCATATATTCTGAATCCATGATCCACCGCCATAATTGCTATGACATGTCTTGTTTGCCAGATAAATAGTCCTGACACTGACCTTGTCAAAATCCTGGGGTTAACTCATTTCAATATAGCTAGGTGTGTCCCGTCAAAGATTGACCAGTTATGTCAGGAGGCCCAGAAAATACATGGGGAGAGGGACAGAGGAAGCACTTAAGGAAGCAGCATGCAGGATTTAAAGCTAAATAACTTGCAGTCACTTATGGTTTGCACTATTAAATGCTGCTGTTTAACAATCATAAGTGGCATCATTTTTGAGGTTCATACTCTGAGGAGACCTCTTACATGAGCCTAGCAGGAAGAACAAAATAGACAGCAAGCAACTCATTACATTTCTCATTCTTCTTGTCGTCATAGAAGCTGGATGCAAGAAAGATGCTGCAGAGACAGGAAAGGAAGCAGTAACAGAACCTTCAACAACTGACATTGAGCAGAAATGTTTGCACTTTGTCATGATTTCTATATTACAATGCTAGAAGATCATTCCTCAAAATAGCTCTGGAATTAAGTCTCTGTGTTCTGGGGGACATGTGTAAAATGAGCAGCCACTAAATCCCAGATGCACTGCATTGTGGAGGAGCCCTCTATGATGCGGCCACAAAGGATGGCACTGAGCTCTGCTGTCATTCCAACCATCTGCTGCACATCTTCAATAAGAAGAATGAGAAATGTAATGGGTTGCTTGCTGTTGAGTTTCTTAGCATTAAATCCTACATTAGATGTCAGCTGAGACTCAGTGGTAGCACACTTGCCTCTGAGTCAGAATCCAGAGACTTGAGCACAAAAATCTAGGCTGACACTCCAATGTTAGTACTGAGGGGGTGCTGCACTGTCGAAGGTGCTGTCTTTCGGATGAGATGTTAAAACTGAGACCCTATCTACCTCTCAGGTGGACATAAAAGTACCTATGGCACTATTTCAAAGAAGAGCAGGGTAGATCTCCCCAGTGTCAAGGCCAATATTTATCCCTCAACCAATATCACTAAAAAATAGATTATCTGATTATTATCTCATTGCTGTTTGTGGAACTGCTGCCTGTGCGCAGATTGGCTGTCACGTTTTCCTACATTACAACAGTGACTACACTTCAAAAAGTATTTAATTGGATGTAAAGCACTTTGGGATGACCTGAGGTCTTGAAAGGCGCTATATATACATACAAGTCTTTCTTCTTTCTTTCCTTCCAGTGTATATAAGTCACTTAAATCAGTTAGCAGCTCACAGTAATATAAATGCAAGTCTTATTTTCTTCTTTGTACACTTTGATGGTTGGGTATCCGCAGGAGTGTCTAGGACTCCTGCATCGGGATTCCTGGGTTTCTTGGTGTTCTTGCTCCTCTTCTTCCTCCAATAAATAAATCATAAAGAGAGGAATCCTCACAGGGGAAAAACATTTTGCAGCCTTTCCCTGAATTTTAGTGAAAATTCTCCAAACAAGAATTAATCTATGCGAGATTTCCAAATGAAGCTAGAAGCCTAAAAATTAAAGAGCAAAAGAAATTTTTGACGAAAGACCTGTCCTAAAAAAAAAAAAAATTTTGAGCCTCTGTTTTGCAGCACAATGAAATGTAGCAATTCACCTCGAAGATCTCAGCATCAGTCTTCCTCAGCTGCTGTTCTAAGTTACCCCCTGTGTTATTTATAGTGGCAGAGCTTAGATCGGCAGATCCTAGAGCATAAATGATGCTCACTCTCAGCGTGGCAGAAAATGGGCAGCAGTGGATGGGTCATTAGCTACACACACCGCTTACTTTTCCTCTCTATTGATGTCAAAGAAAGCTGGTGGCAGCACACTCACACATTTTATGGTGAGCTATACTGTCGTCTTGCCACTTATACCTGCTCACCCCGATTACCACCCGAGTTAACATCATCCCTTTACTCTTCTCAAACTTGGTGGTATTGTGCACAATGAGCTTTGGCCTTTCACCTAGACATTGCAAATGAAAGAAAAACAGACTCTATTAAATCAGACTTAGACTGTGTTGAAGGTCTTAGATGCTCTCCTCTTCAGCAATACAGTCATTTTTCATTTTTGCTAAAGTGAAGAAATAGTGAAGTGACAACACAGTTGTAAAATATTATCTGGTGAGAGTAATCCTGCATGATCAACTTTGCCATTCATCAAGCTTCAGGCTCAATCCTCCCAGCAAACACAAACATGTCAGTAATTGCACACAATCCTTCAATGTGTCCGGCAACCATTACGTTTGATAAAAGGAGCTAATAGTTGAAAAGCATCTAAAGAAATCACAAATGAGATTGAAAGTGAACATCTCTATGCAGGAGCCTTAGGGTGCAAAGATATGTTTGATGTTGATTGATGTGCCTGAACTTTTACATTCCATAACAGATCAGTGCAACATTTGTTCTTCTTCAGATATTTTATCAGAATTAGAGTTGGGCTTTCTTGCCTAAAGTGGCTGTTTCTGATAGATTAAGTATTTGGATTTTCTTTACTCACAAATTGCACAATCATTGTTTCCCGTACCTTTACTGGGTTAATCAATTGGCTTGTATATTTACTAGTATGGCCACAACAATTTTGGGTAGGCAATGTGCCTCTCCAAGCAGTATGAAGAACATAGCGTGTAAACCCTATGCCAGCTTCAAAACACCCCACCTCCCCCCCACCCATACCATTGCTACTGGGTAAAAGTGAGGTTAAAATCGGGCCGTAAGAGAGAAGATGAGATAATGGGCTCAAAATTGCTTTGCATTGCGCCTGTTTATCCCCCAATTCCACAGCCAACCTCTCCCCCACCCCCAAGCCCACCCCAAACCAGGGCTTGGTTTGGAGGGCCACTGCCAGTGAGGCATGCAGCTGTGAATTGATTTTTCTCATCGGGCGAGCTGTCTGTGGAAGTGTGATGAGCATCAGCAGCTTGTCCTGAGGCTCGAGGACCAATTTCTTTCAATCCCGGACCGCTTGGGCCTTTAGGCCTCCGAAACGGGGCGGCTGAGATGCCACACCAATATCCTTCTCAAAATCTTTGTTTTCAACCATACCTTCAATATAAATGCAAATTGATGTTGTGGTTACTAGGCGATGCCAAACTTTGGGTTTAACAGTTTGCAAGAAGAAGGCACTACTAGAAAAAGAGCAGAGGTCTACAATATTGTGATACAGGGGAAAATTGAGTTAGAGATGATGTGATATAAGACATGAAAGATATTGTATTAGGGGGAGTATGAGGATAGAATATTAGAAAATATTAAAAAGAACAGTAAAATATTCTACAAACATATCAACAAAAAGAAAATTGTTCAATGCGAGGTGTGACCCTGAGAAGAGAGGGTAAGTGGAAATTGACAGGAATAGTTTTTCATTTTAACATTTACCAAGGAGAAGGATAAAGTGTAGGAGATAACTCCTGAATTAGTTAAAAGTGGGATGAAAAATATTACAATAAATAAAAGGAAATATTAGAGAAGTTAGTTCAGTTAAAGGAAAACAGAGCACTGGGACTTGATGGGATACATTCAAGGATCCTGAGGGAAATAGGGGAAGAAATTATATTTCAGGATTCTATTAAGAGTGGATATATGCTGAAGACTGAAGAGTTGAAAAGAAAATACCAATTTTCAAAAAGGGAGATAAAGCCGACCTGAGTAATTACAGGCTAGTTAGTTTAAAACCGGGGAAAATGTTGGTATTTTTAATTAAAGATGAAATTGCTAAATATCTAAATGAATATAAACTATTTAAAAGCATGCAGCATGGACTTCAGAAGGGAAGATTGTACTTGACAAACCAAGTAAAAATTCTTTGATGTGATGAAAAATATATTGGATGGAAGAAATGCGATGGATGTGGTGTATATGGACCTTCAGAAAGCCTTCCCATACAGAAGACTATTGGAGAATGGATATGGAATTAGGGGCAGGTTAGGAAATTGCATTAAGAACTGATTAAAAGGGAGGAAATAGAGAGTAGGAGTTAAGGACAGTTTTTCAGAGTGGTTGGTAGTGGATAGAGATGTCCTATACTGTCTGCGGCTGCTTCTGTTTAGTGTGTACCTAAATTATTTAGACGTAGTGCGAGAGGGAGTGGTGTCCAAATTTGCAGATGATAATAAAATATGGTGCATAATAAATAATTCTCAACACCAAAGGAAACTGCAAGGGGAAATTGATAACATGACCAGGCACACCAACAACAACACCAACCTTCTCTACAATCAACTGATGCTGCACAGGACAGAGGGTATCAGCACCTGACCACATTGCTGCCCAGGAGGCCAGGGATGGCCTGACCATGGCCAGATTTACTTTACTTGACGCTGTACACCCTGGCTGCCACATGATGCACCAGGTTGGCACTACTCCACACCAACACATTAAAGCATCCCTACAATGTCCAAGCGATTCCTTTCACACTCATTACCATTGTGGAGGGTATTGTTATGTCTCACCATTTACTGCAACTCACTAAGCCACTTTCAAAGGTGCACACAGATCTGTCCAAGAAGGCAAAGTGGTGAAAATAAAGATTTCAATGTTTGACAACACATTAACAGAAAGTTTACATGAACATTGGCTAAAAAATTGAAGCCCCTACTCTTGTATGTTGTTAGTTGGTGTGATTGGACTAGGAAGAGCGTGAGTGCAAGGGGTGGCTAGTGAGATGGGAAAGTGATAATGTAGATAGAGACAGAGGGATGGGTGGAGGTGCAAGGTAAGTTGGTGCGAGCAAGGATGTGCAAGGGTAGGGTAGGGAAGGCAGAGTGATGGGGATGTGATGAGTGGCACTGTAGGATGAGGTTGAGTGGGGCTTTGCAATAACATTTTGTTATCTACTTAGATCATTGAAAGGTTTACGCCACTGCAGCCAGGTCATCCTGACGACATCCCTGCTTGTGCCCTACTGTACAATGTGCAACCAGGCTGCGTGGGTCTCCTGGGGAGGTCTCTTCTGCCCATTGGAAGGGAAAAGAACCTCCCTGCGTGCTGTGACTCCCTCCCTAAACATATGGAGGGAGTCATGGGAGAATCTGGGTGCAGCCGAGCACCTTTGTGCAGCGGGTGTCAGTGTTTGCAGCAGCTTAATACTGTGGAACACTGACAGCACAATTGTCGAACTAAATTTAGACATGGTCCCTTTAACGAAGTCGGCTGATGACGTCACCAGACGATGTAACCAAATGATGTCACCAGACCCGCTTCCTTTTAATTGGCAAAGAACCTAACTGTGCAGGCTTAACAAGCCCCATCAACGTAAAATTACTTGAGAGAGCGGGCTACAACCAACACCGGACCAGAACCTCACTAAAGATCTTGGCTGCCCCGGACTCGCGTCAGTCGGCGAAATCACGGCCAGTGAATCTGAGACGGTAGATTTTAGATTAAAAAAAAAGTAATAATTATGCTGTGATTGGAGGCAGTGTGAATAATGTGGAAGAGCAGAAGGATTTGGGGGGGTTGGTTCACAAGACTTTAAAAACAGAAGTTGCATGTTCAGCCATGAACTCAATGAATGGCGGTGCAGGCTCGAAGGGCTGAATGGCCTACTCCTGCACCTATTTTCTATGTTTCTATGTTTCTATCTCAAGTAAGATTAAGAGTAGGAGTAGGAAAAGACCGATGTTAGGCCTCTGGAATACATTGCCGGCTAGTGTGGTGGTGTTGACTCTCTGTGTGCCTGCAAGAGGGAGCTAGAGCAGTTCCTGACAGGGGCAGAGATCGCATCATGCAAAAAACAAGTGTCTTTATAGATAATACTTGGTCCATGTGATCTCCTGGACTGGTTTTGATCACGTGAGGGGGTTGGGGAAGAATTTTCCGGAGTATTTTTCCTGTGTTGGTCCTGGTTTCTTTCCTTTTTATTTGCCTTTCTCAGGAGATTACCTGGCAGGAGCGGGCAGTGGGGGGGAGGGGGAGGGGAGAGAGGGCATGGGAAGCGCTGATGGAATACTTGGGTAGATTTTGAGGCTTCCTACGCAGAGGTAGTGCCATGGGGTATGATTCACCGCCCCATTCCTGTTGATGATGTGGCTAACACCCTATCCCCAAAGGCCCACCTGAGTCCTTGATGAATATGCCAATCACGGTCCTAGAACATACATAGGACTCCATTACCATCTTAGGACTCAAATGGGCGGAGTGTGCGCCGTACACACTATGTACAGTTTCAGCTGGAGGCCCAACAGGAGAGGAGTCCCAAAAGTAACTTTCAGTTTATTGTTGTCGGGCCGGGATGAGCAGGCCTGCTCCTTTGTGCTTTGCAAATGCAATCTGGGCTGCAGCTGCAGCAGATCCCCCCCACTCCCCACCCCCCCACCCTCGCCACCTCTCTGAAATCGGACACCCCGCGGACATACCTTCTATTTTCCAGGCTTGGAGGCTGGTCTGGCCACACAATATTATGGCAGCCAAGAGTCAGTAGGCTGCTCTGGGGTGCTCATTCTCTGCCTGCAACCTGCCAGTTGTATGTTGATGAGGTTTGGCTCTCAAAATGTTCCTAACCTCCTGTTGGGACTATCAAGCTCTTCCAGCCAAGCCAAGCAACTGAGCATCACTCTGGGGTAAAATCTACCCCACTGGGGTTTATGGTAAGTGGTTTTGTTGAAATCTAAATGTTGAGATGTAATGGTGAATAGATATAAAACCTAAATAAGATCACTGTTGGAGTACAGTGTGTAGTTTTCTGCTCTATATTATAGAACTGATGTTGAGGCACTAGAGAGGGTACAGTGCAGATTCACTAGGATGCTGTCTTGTATAAGGAAATACAAATATAAAGAAAATCTTGAAAAATTGGGGCTTTTTCATTAGAATGGGGCATTAAGGGCTGTTTAAAATTATGAAGGGATTAGACACAGAGTAGATGGAAACAGACCGGTTACAATGGAACAAAGATGTAAGATTAAATGTAAGAGATTTAGGACAGAGAGCAGGCAAAACATTTTTAGACAGTGTTGTGAGGCTATGGATTGCACAATCGGAGATGTGATTGAAGCAGAGACCATGGCCGGGAAGTTCCTCAGAGCTACTCTCGCTCCGCTGCTTGGCCGTAACTTGGCTGGAAGTGGAGATTTCTGCCCTACTTTCAGTACAGTTCAGTACGGCAGAACAGGAGCAGCTTCAAGGATATTCCAGGCCCATGACAACTTTTAAGATAGGTGATTGAAGGAAAGAGGGATAAAAGGGTATGGGAATAGAGTGAGCGCATGGGATAAAGACTACTGATCATACCAACACGGACTAGTTGGGCTGAACGGCCTGTTTCCACATTGTAATTTTTATATAATTTTACGAATTACATATAATTCTATGCAGGAGGGAAAACAGAGAAAAGTAGCACTGGCAATTACCAATAAAATAGAAAAGCAAAAAAGTGAACAAAGATGGATATTACTCCTCTTGGTTGGACTTCAAAACATGTATTTCAATTAATAAAGTCATAAAATAGAAACATACCACAAGGTTATTTGTTTCTAAACTCAATAAATTCACCAACTTAAGTCACATTTGGTTTACATGACAACTGGCAATGGTCCAAATTTTCAAAATTTATGCCTTGTTTTATTTTAATCAAAATATTTGAAGTCTTGAATGAACTCCAAATTTTGATTACATGCAACAAGATGTTACTCATATCAGAAAAATGATTTACAGTTTTATTAGGTATAACATTAAAAGGTCTCTTATTCTCAAAGTGGCCTTTCCAATGAGTTAATTGTTAACTTAAGTTGTGAGGGCTAAATTTCCTGTTCCATTATGCTGATGTAGCCTAGCAACGCGGGGACAAAGATCAGGTGGAGAGTAGTTCGGTTAACTCCCTGCCACCCAACTCCACTTCTCTGATTTCCCTCTGGAAGTGATGTCAGCATCCAATTCATCTGGCCAAACATGGGTAACATATTGTAATTATATGCAAATGATGGGAGTACAGCATGCAACATATTTCCTATTATTCGCAGCGCAGCAATTCTGGACACCAAGCGTTCCTGGACTCCAGCATTGCTGGGAAGCCACATTGCGAGGGCAATTGAAACATTTAAGGGCTGTTTTGCCTAACAAAATCAACAGGGTTCAATGAAATGAAATATAATACTGTGACACAATTTTCAAAAAACATCTGTACTCATATTCATTGTGGAAAACACATTGTTTTAGTTTGCTATTTATACAATCCAACATCATCTTCCTTCTTGCTTTCACTTCTTTCACTATTGAAATCAAGACTTACTGTACTCTCCCCCACTCTGATTGATTTTTTCATGTGACCTCAATACCATGAAATCTCTTCCCTCCCTCAATCTTCCCTTCCTCTTACAATCTACAGGCTTTAAAAACCCATATTTGGCATCAGCTATTTCATGATTGAACTTATTTTCTAACTTGCTCTTTTCAAACTTGGTGGTTTCTCGCACTGTGGGTATTGGGTCTTCATCTCAGTTTCTCATTCATAACAAAAGTAATAATTAAAAGCAAAATTTGTTACTGTAGTTCATATTTAACCAATCACATCACATTAGTAACAGACATGTTAATGAGTTCATATGAAATGCCTTTGTACATTATTTTAACAAACTAGTTTATTATAAATTGGTTAACACATTTGTTAAACCAGCAGTAAGAGGCGCTTCATACATGTGCATTAATATGTTCATTAATTATGTCATGCAACATAATTTCAACCTCTATATCTCTGACTTTCTACAGAATTCAGCTGCAGTCTTATTATCTCACTTTTGCCTGAAGCTTATTATAAGTAGGTCCCAGAACTTTGTTTCTTGTTTACAAGTCCTTGCTTACTTTTCCTTCAGGCTTAGTACCTTATTTGGTTGCAGCTTGTTCTATTCTTGAAATTGATCTCCTTTCAAGTATTTAAACCAATGGATGAGTAAAATAATCTAGATTTGGAATTTTGACTCAGTGTCATCTGAACCCACCAAATAAGAAACAGAACCTTGGGACTGTTGCTCTGATTTTCTGATTAAGAACCCAATGTATTAATCAGGTGTACAATGCAATAATATTAACTCTTTGGCCTCATTTTCACATCATGTAATTATTCACCATTAATATCTAGGCCTGGTTCAAAAAGCTGCAGCACAAAGTCAATCTCAAATCTACTTTCTGGGTTTGGTAATGCATCTGAATCTGGCTCTACATCAGCTAGTTATTAAGAAAAAAAGGATGAAATAGGAATGAACCATAGATCTTTTTGGACGAAAGGGATGCTAATTTCATGTTTTTACAAGATCAGCAACATAAAGTTGTTACAAAATGTAAACCTGCCACACTCATTATTTCTAAAACAAAAAACACAGTTTTATTCAATATATCATACATTTTCAATATCCTACCCTATAGCACTTGTTCTTTTTAGAATTTGATTCAATTTTTCTTGATTACACCATGTTCTAGAATCTGGACAAGAACTCAGGTACGAAATTCAGGGGGGCCAAATTTCAGGATCTCAAAGAGACCCATTACTGCCTGTTTGTGGCGGCCATTTCGAAAAATCGAATGGCCACCGCTTTGGGGTCAACAGCCCGACCTGACCTAAATTCAGGTCGGGATTTTTCAGCCTGGACCCCATACTTCCCAAGTGGTATCACCGCCAGTAAAATGAATAAAACAACAATAAAATACTTACCTAGCAATTTTCACCTCACTCTGTGGATCCCCCACGATGCAGTGCCCTCTGTCGGTGCACCTCTGCAGAGTGATTGCGGGCCCTTCAGCATGGCGACCCTTAAAGGGAAGGGCCCACTGCCTCGGCCGCAGTTCAAGAATTTTTGCTGACTGACTTGCCGATCGGCCAGCAAAATACTGGCCCCGAGTTTGGTCGAAATCCTCTCTGGTGGCGCAGTGACCAAAGTTAAAAAATAGCCAGAATCTCTCCCCTTTAATGGAGGAGAGAGAGCGTGATGAGGTACACGCGCTGTGACATCACCACACTGATTGACAGTTGTGGGCCGGCCTTCTGACCCATTTTCAGCCAGTCAGCCTGGCTTTGAGTCGAAGGTCCTACCCCATTATGATCCAATTCCTGCAGGACTTTGAAAAAAATTCATAGTCCTGAAAATGGATCAACTCACCGGACCAAGAGTTCCAACGGTAACTACCAGCTAAAAACTCATAGGTGTGCCAGCTTTCTAGCCCACCTGAATTTCTACCCCTTCATCTCTCTATATATTTTTATATGATTTCTAAATTGGCTTTATTGTTCTTAGTCCTTGAATTTTGTGTCGTTCTTTCTCCAAATGCTTGCCTGTTCTGAGACTGCTAGTAATTTTTCCCAAATCATCGCCTCTCCTGAAGATGCTGGTTCTTACTGGGATAAGATTCCATAGGTGCTGGCAGTCCTCCAATACAGTAGGCAAGTGGTTATTCATCTACGAACATAGAAGTTGAATGTTGACAATGTGGGCATCACGTTCTTACTCTTATCTCATGTGTACATGCAGCTATGTTTCAGCATGGATCACTGGATAATATTTGAATGTGGAAGGACTGGAAACCCTAACTAATTTTGCCCTGCTCAAACCCTGGGTGCAGAGACAAATTAGTATCCAACTGTTGCCCCAGCTGCATTCAGCTAACTTAGCACCAGCCAGTTATTGAACATGGGACCTTGTTGGCCTGCAGGGCTCAGTACAATACCAGACGGTGCCATCAGTAATTTCTTGCATTCTGCCTGAGGAAGGATTGTGCCGCCAGTGGGTTTGTTGTAATTTTGCAACATTTGAGTTCACAGCTTCATAAGTGAAAGGATCTCTCACTTCTCTGAGACCTGACACTTTTATGCTTCAACACAAAAGCAGAAGAACAAATAGTGCCAATAATTCCGTCATTTTCATGAATTCAAGTAGTTTCTGTTTCCTAAATCTATTACAAATTGTGTGTGATGGAATGATTTTAACCATATGTATGACTGTGAGACCGAGACCATGTCCAGGTGGAGATGTTGCCTGGGTTATACTTAGCGCGAGTAAACTCACACCATGTTTCTTTTTATTTTCTTGGAACAACAGAGGCAGACAGATGCAATACAGCTGCAGAATGTTATAGAGATGAAATGAAGAATTCATATGATCTCCTCATCCACTTTCTATCGGTCTCCTTGTGCCACGTATCATCTGTAGTTGATAAGGTGTAAAGGGGAAGAAGGAACCAAACCTACTTTGGAGGCTCTAATAATATCATTCTGAAAGCAGCCACAAGTAGGTGCAGGGAAAAGGTCTGGAATAACTCTCTCTCTGATTCTCACTATTTCTGTCAAGAAAACCCGGTCACTGCTTCCATTCTCTTGTGATGCAGCCTGGCTGATTTAGGACCTCACATTGTGAGTGTAGATCAACAGTGTTACTGCTAATGGGAAAATCTTCTATGACATCTCACTCTACACTTCAATAGTGTAGCTGAGCTATGTACTTTCCTCTCCAATAGTGACTTTCTTAAGTGCAAACAAAAATTATTTATGATAGCGAGCCATTTTCAAGTTTATTTGCATCAATTAAAGCACACTCTTTGGGTTTGGTTGGCACAATTGGCTAAGCATGTTATTCTTTCATTCTTGAATTTACTTTTGAATTCAGCTTCAACTTGTTATAGAGCGTAGTTACCCGAAATGAAATTAATTTGGACAATCTTCACACATTTCTGTAGGGCATGATCCACAGCACAAAAAACTGCTAAGAAATCTCACTCAGAAATGCCAGAGAAATGTTATACTTGTGCAGTAGAGAGTGCTCACCTGAGGTTCAACTTGAGTATTGGGCAGAACAGATAGAATTTTGTTCTGGATCTGGTCATGCTATATCTACTCTAGTTTCTTAAAATGAAAAAGTGTTCAGTTCCCCAGTACTAAATTCCTCGGGTTGATTTTGACTTTTGGGCAATAGAGCGGCAGAGCACATGGGTCGGCCACCCCGTCTGGCGGCGAAGAGGTCCCCGCGATTTTGAGGCCTTGGCCTCATTTGTTGTGTCTCTGCACCTTGTTACAAACTCACACGAGGCATGGATATATCAGGCATGGTCACTCTGTGACCTTCACTTTATTCCCAGGACTAAAGAGTGCTGATCTTGGGTGGGACCTCCCCTTTTATACCTGGAAGCCCAGGTGAGGAGCTCACTCCCTGTGGTCAGGGTGTGCATTACAAGGGTACAGGTACAGTATGCATGAGTTACAGTTGCATACTTATAGTCATTGCAAGATGGTGAAATATATGACATCATTTAAATTTGGCAGACAAACTACGGGGTGCCAAACAGGGCAGAGGTGGCTGCCAGCGGGGGAGGGGTGCGATTGCAAAGGTTGGGGGCCCCAGGGTGGCAGCAGCCCAGATTATTTCAAATAATTCGACACTTAGCTTTAGTGGGCCTCTTCCATTCCATCACCCCTGGAACTGGTCGGAGTGTGCATGATGCAGGCGCTGACCAATTCTGACTTAAAATGCCAATCAAGGTCTTATTTATGTCATAGGACACTGATTTCCATATTAAAAGCAGCCTATCACTGGAAACAGGAGGGCGCCTTGGACACCCGGCAGTAGGTACTTTTCAAAATGGACCCGGTTGCATCACCGGTATGATCAGGGCGGTAAGGCTACGACCCCATTTTGAGGCTGTTGCCGCTTGATTAAAACCAGGCGAAGGCAGTGAAAATCGACTCGTTTCAGTTCATGAGCACACATGCAAAACAAAATTTACCAAAAATGTAAAATGTTAAATAGAGGCTCACTGGAAATTTTACAGAGCAGATTCATTTATTAACATTGGCAGAGTAGACATTAGACTTCACATTCACAGAAAATATTTCTTAAATAATAGCAATCGCCAATGTTCATTTGAAATTTTGACCAACAAAGACATCTGCAAACATCTGGCAAAGAAACTTGAGAATACAGTACTATGAAGTGAATAAGCAGGAAACCTCTAATGTATATAATGTTTCCATGACAAATAAACAAAGATTCGTTTGGTTATTTGAGCATGTATTTAATGCACACAAAGTGGAAGAAATGCTTGCAATTTATTTACAAAATCTGTGGTCATTTTTAATTTCCAACTGTTGCCTTTCACTGTATTTGACAGGTCAAGTTTAAATTTCATCTATAATTTACAAAATGCATTTGTAATACAGAGATTTATAGAAACAGAATATGAAAACAATATTAATATTATAAATTAACTGGAACAATTGAGAAAGAAAATCCAGATGTTAGTTGGTAATTGCATCAATAATTTTAATCACATTTGTTGATCTCCTATTCTGTGGTTCATGAATAAAACTACCAATAGTTTTAAAATAGGTAAAACAAGTATTTTTTTTCAATGGTGTTATTCTTGAAGTATTTGTATTTGGTTTGCTCTTCATATCAATTTAATTTCTTCACTCAGTGGTCGCACTCTCACCTCTGAGCCAGAGCTTGTGAATTCAAACTCCACTCCAGAGACTTGAGCACCTAATCTAGGCTGACACTTCAGTGCTGTACTCAGGGAATATTGCACTGCTGGTGATGCTGGCTTTTGGATTAGATATTAAACTGAGGTCCTGGCTGCCATCTTAGGTAGATGTAAAAGATCTCATGGCACTATTCAAAGAAGAGCAGTGAAGGTCTCCTGATTCTCTGGCTACCATCAACCAACACCACTAAAGCAGGTGATCTGGTCATTTATCTCATATGCTATTTATGGGATCTTGCTGTGTGAAAATTGACAGTTGCATTTCTCTACATTACAACATTAACTATATTTCAAACCTACTTGATTGACTGTGTAGCACATTGGGACATCCTGAGGACATGAAAAGGATGATATAAATGCAAGTCTTTCCTTCTAATATTTGGCTTACAATTCTCAGTTTACATTTATACTCAATGTTTTAAAACAAAAGTATGAATCAATAAAAAAAACAACACATTTATAAAGCTCCTTTAATGTAATAACGTCCCAAGGTGTCCCGAGAATCTTTTAAGATAATATTTTTGCTTTATAACATAATTCTTTGTGCAAAATTACCTTTGTGTATGCTTTTAAATTGTTATTCAACAACATAACTTGTAATTAACCTTCTTTGAAAAAGGAAGTGAGGGAAGGAAATAAGGGGGAGAAATTCATATTCTTTGTGCCACACGTTAGGTGCTAAGGTGCTGTTGACAGCTGTAATGACAGCTGATGCTAGTTCTAGCGCCACACGCCATATTGGTGTTGCCGGCAGTGCTGCCAATAATCTTGATCGCCAGTAAGCTCACAATGATAGAGATTGTGACATCAGTGAGTGTGCAATACTCACTGTGTGCCCAATCTCCCAGCTTCATTTTAGTAATTGTGCTTACTGGCTGGAGAAAACAATGACAATAGTGGATAATCAAGGGGTTATAGGGAGGGAGGAACTTAATACAATCACTATCACTAAAGAAGAAGTACTCGGTAAAATGATGGGACTAAAGGCGGACAAGACCCCTGGACCTGATGGTTTACAGCCTAGGGTCTTAAAAGAAGTGGCTGCAGAGATAGTGCATGCATTGGTTGTAACCTACCAAAATTCCCTGGATTCTGGGGTGATCCCAGCAGATTGGAAAACCTCAAACATAATGCCTCTATTTTAAAAAGGTGGCAGACAAAAAGCAGGAAATTATAGACCAGTTAGCCTAACATCTGTCATTGGAAAAATGCTGGACTCCATTATTAAGGAAGCAGTAGAGAGACATTTGGAAAAGCAAGATTCAATCAAGCTGAGTCAGCATGGTTTATGAAAGGGAAATCATGTTTGACAAATTTGCTGGTGTTCTTTGAGGATGTAAAGAGCAGGGTGGATAAGGAGGAATCAGTGGATGTGGTGTATTTGGATTTCCAGAAGGCATTCGATAGATGCCACATAAGAGTTGCTGCACAAGATAAAAGTTCACGGGGTTGGGGGTAATACATTAGCATGGATAGAGGATTGGTTAGCTAACAGAAAGCAGAGAGTTGGAATAAATGAGACATTTTCCGGTTGGCAAACAGTGACTAGTGGGGTGCCGCAGGGCTCGATGCTGGGTCCTCAACCATTTACAATCTATATTAAATGACTTGGATGAAGGGACCGAGTATAAAGTAGGCAAGTTTCCTGATGGTACAAAGATGGGTGGGAAAGCAAATTGTGAGGAGAACTCAAAAAATTTGCAAAGGGATATAGACAGGCTATGTGAGTGGGCAAAAATCTGGCAGATGGAGTATAATGTGGGAAAATGTGAGGTTATCCACTTTGGCAGAAAAAATAGAAAGCAAATTATAATTTAAGTGGAGAAAAATTGCAAAGTTCTGCAGTACAGACAGACCTGGGGGTCCTTGTACATGAAACACAAAAAGTTAGTATGCAGATATAGCAATTAATCAGGAAGGCAAATGGAATGTTGGCCTTTATTGCAAGGGGGATAGAGTATAAAAGCAGAGAAGTCCTGCTACAACTGTACAGGGTATTGGTGAGGCCACACCTGGAGTACTGCGTACAGTTTTGGTCTCTGTATTTAAGGAAGGATATACTTGCATTGGAGGCTTTTCAGAGAAGGTTCACTAGGTTGATTCCAGAGATGAGGGGATTGACTTATGAAGATAGGTTGAGTATGTTGGACCTGTACACATTGGAGTTCAGAAGAATGAGAGATGATCTTATTGAAACATATAAGATAATGAAGGGGCTCGACAATGTGGATACAGAGAGGATATTTCCACATATAGGGGAAACTAAAACTAGGTGACATAGGGCTAGAATCTCTACTTTTGTGCTTATCGCTCAAAAATGGGCGATATTTCCGGCGTGGGCGGTAAAAAAGAATTTTCAGATCACCGGCTACTCGCCCATTCTCAAAGCACCTAGTCTCCATTTTTGAAAATGGGTGTTACCGTGAGCAATATGAAATGGGTGTTAGCGTTAAATTTTTTTGACCTTCTGCCGTAACGTGTCGCCGTCCTTAGCAATGGAATGTTAACGCTCGATTCCCGCAATTCAGGAGGTCAAGGGTCATCATGACATACGCAGAAGAGGAGACAGAGAGAAAGGGAGCTCAGAGGCACTGAAAGCATGTGTGGCTGTAGTGCGTGCTTGTCTGGCTGTTGTAGGAGGCACGAGGGAGATTCACCAGCAGCAAAAAGCCTACTAAGCACCAAGAACATAGTTGGCACCAAGTTTTTGTCCAATAAATAAGATATAACATGGAAGGGATGGAAGAGGCCCTGGAGCTGGTAGGCAGGAACACTGGTGGCAGAGGGCTCCCAGTGGTCCCGGAGCGCGGCACTGCACCCCAAGGTGCCGCACCCCCATTGCCAACCACACATGAGAGCCAGCAGCAACATCTAGCTTCTGGCTCAGAGCACATTCCCACCTCGGGACCATTCTCTCCCATATCAATCTAAGCAGTGTTTCAGCTGTTACCACCCACCCCGTTCCCCCCCCACAATGAAGCATCGCCTGAGGAGCTCCTCGGCCAAGCGGCTTAGAGTCAGGAGGGGAAGGGGTAGAGGTGGGGAGGAGAAACATCAGGGGCGTTGGAGGGGGGGAGGGGGTGGTGGGCGGGAAGGGTTGGTTTGTACAGAAATACTGATGATTTCAGACTAATGTTTAGTTTAAATGTTTTTTATTTAACAAAACCTTGTAGCGCATTGGCTCAGATGGTGATTCCTAAGATCAAAGGGTATAATTACATTTAACTTCAATCAACTTAAACTTTAACTGTCACCAAGGTGATGCCCACCAATGATGTATCAACTGCACACCCAGCAGTGTGTCAGCCTTGCAAATAACGTTCTTTCAGGCACAGAGTGAGAGAGCTCTAGGATTCTCCAGAATTGCAAACTTCCCCAAGGTGCAGAGAGCAATAAACTGTACGCATATCGTGATGCGAGGATGCAGAGATTTTCAGGAACTCTTGCAGCTATCATGCCACCATGGGCCCTTTCATGCGGACTGCAGGCAGGCGGGGGCATGGCTTCAGCGTCAGCCTGATTGTCTGGGCCAATGTCAGCATCCGGCTCCTCGTCGTCCTCTTTCTCGCTATGTTGAGGTGGACCATCAAACTCATCAGGCAATTCTTGTCCCCTCCTGATAGCCAAGTTGTGCAGCATGGAGCGCACCACCATGAATTGAGCTACCTGCTCAGGGTGGTATTGGAGCTCGCCTCCTGAGTGGTCCAGGCATCTAAAGTGTTGCTTCAGCACTCCAATTGTTTTCTCCACGATATTGCGAGTTGCTCTGTGGCTCTCATTGTATCGCTTCTCTGCTTCAGTGTGGGTGTCACACAGGGAGGTCATCAGATAGGTGGCAAGGCCATATCCTTTGTCACCAAGGATCCAGCATTGACCTTGTGGCTGATTGTTAAACAAGTCAGATACAGTGCTCTCACGCAAGATGTGAGCATCATGGATGCTGCCCGGAAATTGAGCATTCACTGTCAGTATAATTTGCTGATGGTTGACAAACAGTTGGACATTCAGGGAGTGGAATCCCTTGCAGTTCCTGAAAATCTCTGCATCCTCGCATCACGATATGCGTACAGTCTATTGCTCCCTGCACCTTGGGGAAGTTTGCAATTCTGGAGAATCCTAGAGCCCTCTCATTCTGTGCCTCCCTGGTCATAGGGAAGCTGATCAAGTCCCTCCTGCGTGCGTACAGGGCTTCAGTGACCTGTCTAATGCAGCGATGTGTAAAATGTCTGCAGCTGTGGCCTGAAAAGAACCCGAGGCATAAAACGACAGTGCCGTGGTGACTTTGACCTCAACGGACAGTGCAGTACTGATGATGCTAGCAGGCTGCAGATCTGCCCTTACCAGCTGGCATATCTCAGTGATAACCTCTTTGGTTAGGTGGTGTCGGGTAACTCGAGGTAAGAATGCTTCTCCTTGTACTTGCAGGGAGTGTAACATCTGGTCCTCTTCATCAGTCTGTCACATCTTACATTGGGCACATCATGCAGTGGAGCGTTCCTTTGGTGATGTCGAGTCTGCTGGTCACCAAGAGAGGGTGGGAAAGGATAGGCCCCATTGCAGTAGCTCTCTGTTTTCCACCGATTGGTCACAAACAAGGAATGTCCTGATGAAGACACCTATTTAATTCCAAGTGTGGTCAAGATGTTTGTAGAGATGTTCACATCAACTCCAACGACCTGCAGAGTACATCTGAACTCCGCCGAGGTTGAAGCGCAGCAGCCTTTTAAAGGACACGACATGTGATCGAGAACATGGCATCCATAACGCTGTGATTAGTTCCGGTTAGTTCCACTTTTTCTGGGCGTTTTTTGTGCGAGCGATATTGTGGCCGATATGTGTGCGAGGTGGTGAAATTTACGCTGGCCGATCTCATGGCTGCTAGTTTCAGTAAATATGCTCTTTACGACA
Source organism: Pristiophorus japonicus (assembly GCF_044704955.1). Taxonomy (NCBI): domain Eukaryota; kingdom Metazoa; phylum Chordata; class Chondrichthyes; family Pristiophoridae; genus Pristiophorus; species Pristiophorus japonicus. Next base: position 74,008,817 of record NC_091978.1, read on the forward strand.
AAAAAATGTGGGTGGGCAGTATTATTGAATCTCGGTGTTAAATCAGTGCGGAAATTAACGCTGGGCGATATTATGGGTGTTGAGTTCGCCCATTCTGATGATTCCACCCAAAATAGGTGGGCAGGCGGTAATATTTTTTCCTGCCGTTAAGCACATGGGGAAAGTAACGCTCGGCGATAAGTTTCCGGAAAATGCCTGTCAGTTTCCATTTTGTGCCAAAATGGGCGATATATGGGCATTTCAGCGGTAAAATAGGTGTTAAGTAGGCATTAAGCATGCAAAAAAAGTGGAGGTTCTAGCCCATAGTCTCAGAATAAGAGGCCACCCATTTAAAACTGAGATGAGGAGGAATCTCTTCTCCCAGAGAGTTATAAATCTATGGAATTCTTTGCCCCAGAGAGTTGTGCAGGCTGGGTCATTGAATATATTTAAAGTGGAGATAAACAGATTTTTGAGCGATAAGCGAGTAAAGGGTTATGGGGAACCGGCAGGGAAGTGGAGCTGAGTCCATGATCAGATCAGCCATGATCTTGTTGAATGACAGAGCAGGCTCGAGTGGCCAAATTTCTTACTCCTGCTCCTATTTCTTATGTTCTTACGTTCTTATGTTCAGGTGGCATGAAGCTGGCTCCAGTGACAATATTTAAAAGGAACACCACCAATCACTTGCACCTGTCAGGTTTGTGATGGTTGAGTGGCTGTGTGCTACATTCTGCTAGTGGAAGAGTTTTCCTGAGTCATTTCAAGGTTCTTTGGTATCAGGGAGTGCGCTGCCGGTAACCTCGATCGCCAGGGAGTTCGCCATGATGGAGATCGTGACATCTGTGTGTGTGCAACGCTCACTTGATGCCCGATCTCCAACAATGGATTTAGCCACTTAGATTAATGGCAGCACAGTACAATGACAGGGAGAGCTGGTGTCTACCAGCAGGCTGCAGCAGCATTATTGAAAGGCACCATCCCCGATCAGCAGTACCTGACAGTGTTATGCAGTTCATTTCCTGTTTGTTACTTCTTGCAACTGAAGCAGCTCTCTTTAGTTATTCCATGTTTTTTGGGGAGTGTTCATTCAATTGAAGAAGTCACTCACTATTTGTTAAAAGCTTCTTATCATAACACTTCTTCACAGTCATGCGGGCTGTGGGAAAGCGGGATTACCTCAGGAGGACAACGAAGTAGAGGTAGATGAGGAGGAGGGCAGGAAGGAGAACGAGGAGGAGGAGGAACAGGAGTGAAGGTGGATGCTGCGAGACAATTAGCTTTCTGGAAGGGCTGTCTGTGACTGACTCATCAGGCTCCAATTCGCATGAGTGAAACCCCAGATCCCCGTAGCTCACCACATCCCCAGCATACCATCCCTGTCTCATGGCATCCTCCTAGGAGCAAAGGTGAAATGAGAGCGACCATAAAATATGTCAAACACCATTAATAAATGCATCTATAAACATATCACATGACTTATAATAATTAATGACCCTTGTGCCTACCATAGTTGAATAGCTGTCATTGTATGCAAGGTGTGAGATATGGGTGTGAGTGTTGCTATGTAGAGATTGTTGGTGGGGATATCATGCATTGAGCAGTGTGTGAAGCTTGTGGTATAGATGGTGGTATGTAACATTTTTTGAAGCCTTTACCCACCCTGACCGTCCATGTGAACTTGTTAAAATTCCTCCTGCACTGGGTGTGGGTCCTGGGGAGTCCTGTTGGGCCACCTCTGCCAAACATGGCCTGGCAGACTTGTGGCGCAAGCCTCCTGCTAGTTGGTACAGAACCGCCCGCATTATCTTCACCGCTAAAACCAATGCCTCCAAAGCGTCCTCGGAAAACCCCCAGGCTCTCTCCCTGGGGCAGCGATCTGCCAACAGCATTTGTAAATAAGTGCTCCTTCTTATGGTTGTTGAGGCAGCTGCACACCCAACAATACTGAGAGTGAGGTGCAGCAGCATACCCTTGAAGTAGTGGAAATAGCCTATGACAATCATTACTTGCGTTTAGACTGCCCCCAATATCGGTAGACCTTTTCAGTGTAATACTAATTAACTTAGGATTTTAGACAAGAATCATGATTGCAATCATTGTAATGAGGAGTGAGGACAAGCTTTGCATATAGTCTAGATGGAAATTCAACTGACGCTACCTAATCATTTTGGGCTAGAAATTAATTCTTGCACAGTAATGGGCAGTATATTTAGGAAAGTTGGAGAATTAGTGTCATGTATGTATGCTTGGGGTTACTAGCCACAGGTTTCGCCATATGCAGTTCTGCCAAACGACGATACAATCTTGTTTACAGTACTTGCTGAGTTCCGATTTTTCGATGATATCTGCTTTAAGTTTTTGTCCATCATCATGTATGCCTGGGCAATCGTGATGGCCTTGTTCAAATCCGGCGTCTCCGCCGCCAGTAACTTACGCAGGATCACCTCGTGGTTGATGCCGATTACAAAGAAGTCCAGCAGCATGTCTCCCAATGCGTTTTCGAACTTACATGGTCTTACGTCTTACTTCAGCAACGAATTCCAACACATCCTGGCCCTCAGAATGAGCGTGCTTGTAGAATCGATATCATGAGATGATGATGCCTTCTTCTAGTTTGAGATGATCACGTACCAGAGCACACAATTTCTCGTAGTCCTTGTCCATTGGACTTGCAGGCAAGAGAAGATTCTTTATGAATCCATAGATTTTCGGACCGCAAACCGTGAGGAAGACCGCCCTGCGCCTAACTGCCTCAGTGGGTTCCTCCATTTTGTTGGCCATGAAGTACTGGTCCAGGCAAGCTACAAAATCTGCCCAGTCCTCTCCCTCCATGAATCTCTCCAGAATTCCAATTGTGCTCATTTTTGCATGCGACGGTTCTTAAGTTACATCGCCAAATGTTATGTATGTAATAACTCGATAGTCTGAATGCTATAAACTAACACAGATACAAACCTGGATCTGTTTTATAAGGGCCCAAAGTGATTACATTACATGATGGCTTGCCTTTTATACCTGGGTCGCACAAACTTGCGTACAGCCCAATGACCTCCGACAGTAGGAATGAATCTGATTTCACTGTGTTGGTGTTGTGAGGGCAATCATCGGCCTCATCAATGTTAGTTTAAACAGTACATTTGTAAAGGCTGTTCGAGACTGGGGCATCTCCAGCACGTGTGTCTGTAACTGAGCAAGCGTGCTGCGACACACCATGTGGAGGATGATGACCAGTATAGCACGGATCCGGATACGCAATCGGAGATACCAGAGAAGGAAGTGTATGGAATGTATTCGTTCCTAACAAAGAGTCAACCGATAATGATTAATGTGAAGCTTAACGGTGTGCCGGTACCGATGGAATTGGACACGGGTGCGAGTCAATCATTAATGAGCCAGAGGACATTAGACAAGCTGTGGGATACTAAGGCTGTGAGGACTAAGCTGAGTCCAGTCAATGCCAAGTTGCATGCGTACACTAAAGAACTCATAACGGTGATTGGCAGTGCAGTAGTCAAGGTGTCTTATGATGATGTGGTTCATGATTTACCGTTATGGATTGTTCCAGGCAATGGTGCAATGCTGTTTGGCAGGAATTGGCTAGAAAAAATCAAATGGAATTGGAACGATATCGAAGCGTTGTCGTCGAAGGATGATACTCCATGTGCTCAAGTGCTGAGCAAGTTCCCCTCGCTGTTTGAACCAGGCATCGGCAATTTCATGGGAGCCAAGGTACAGAGCCACATGTTTTGGATGTAAAACCCGTCCATCATAAAGCTCGGACGATTCCGTACATGATGAGGGAGAAGGTCGAAATCGAATTGAACAAACTCCAGCGTGAAGGGGGTCATACCACCGATTGAATTTAATTAATGGGCCAGCCCCATTGTTCCTGTGTTGAGTGATGGCACTGTCAGGATTTGTGGAGACTACAAGGTTACGATCAATCGAGTTCCAAAACAGGATCAATACTGATACGTCCTTACGATATAGTATAAATGCACACGAGGCCCATGCTTGAGAGAAACATAGAAACATAGAAACATAGAAAATAGGTGCAGGAGTAGGCCATTCGGCCCTTCGAGCCTGCACCGCCATTCAATGAGTTCATGGCTGAACATGCAACCTCAGTACCCCATTCCTGCTTTCTCACCATACCCCTTCATCCCCCTAGTAGTAAGGACTATATCTAACTCCTTTTTGAATAGATTTAGTGAATTGGCCTCAACAACTTTCTGTGGTAGAGAATTCCACAGGTTCACCACTCTCTGGGTGAAGAAGTTTCTCCTCATCTCAGTCCTAAATGGCTTACCTCTTATCCTTAGACTGTGACCCCTGGTTCTGGACTTCCCCAACATTGGGAACATTCTTCCTGCATCTAACCTGTCTGAACCCGTCAGAATTTTAAACGTTTCTATGAGATCCCCTCTCATTCTTCTGAACTCCAGTGAATACAAGCCCAGTTGATCCAGTCTTTCTTGATATGTCAGTCCCGCCATCCCAGGAATCAGTCTGGTGAACCTTCGCTGCACTCCCTCAATAGCAAGAATGTCCTTCCTCAAGTTAGGAGACCAAAACTGTACACAATACTCCAGGTGTGGCCTCACCAAGGCCCTGTACAACTGTAGCAATACCTCCCTGTCCCTGTACTCAAATCCCCTCGCTATGAAGGCCAACATGCCATTTTCTTTCTTAACCGCCTGCTGTACCTGCATGCCAACCTTCAATGACTGATATACCATGACACCCAGGTCTCGTTGCACCTCCCCTTTTCCTAATCTGTCACCATTCAGATAATAGTCTGTGTCTCTGTTTTTACCACCAAAGTGGATAACCTCACATTTATCCACATTATACTTCATCTGCCATGCATTTGCGCACTCACCTAACCTATCCAAGTCACTCTGCAGCCTCATAGCATCCTCCTCGCAGCTCACACTGCCACCCAACTTAATGTCATCTGCAAATTTGGAGATACTACATTTAATCCCCTCGTCTAAATCATTAATGTACAATGTAAACAGCTGGGGCCCCAGCACAGAACCTTGCGGTACCACACTAGTCACTGCCTGCCATTCTGAAAAGTACCCATTTACTCCTACTCTTTGCTTCCTGTCTGACAACCAGTTCTCAATCCATGTCAGCACACTACCCCCAATCCCATGTTCTTTAACTTTGCACATTAATCTCTTGTGTGGGACCTTATCGAAAGCCTTCTGAAAGTCCAAATATACCACATTAACTGGTTCCCCCTTGTCCACTTTACTGGAAACATCCTCAAAAAATTCCAGAAGATTTGTCAAGTATGATTTCCCTTTCACAAATCCATGCTGACTTGGACCTATCATGTCACCTCTTTCCAAATGCGCTGCTATGACATCCTTAATAATTGATTCCATCATTTTACCCACTACTGAGGTCAGGCTGACCGGTCTATAATTCCCTGTTTTCTCTCTCCCTCCTTTTTTAAAAAGTGGGGTTACATTGGCTACCCTCCACTCCATAGGAACTGATCCAGAGTCAATGGAATGTTGGAAAATGACTGTCACTGCATCCGCTATTTCCAAGGCCACCTCCTTAAGTACTCTGGGATGCAGTCCATCAGGCCCTGGGGATTTATCGGCCTTCAATCCCATCAATTTCCCCAACACAATTTCCTGACTAATAAGGATTTCCCTCAGTTCCTCCTTCTTACTAGACCCTCTGACCCCTTTTATATCCGGAAGGTTGTTTGTGTTCTCCTTAGTGAATACCGAACCAAAGTACTTGTTCAATTGGTCTGCCATTTCTTTGTTCCCCATTATGACTTCCCCTGATTCGGACTGCAGGGGACCTACGTTTGTCTTTAATAACCTTTTTCTCTTTACATATCTATAGAAACTTTTGCAGTCTGTCTTAATGTTCCCTGCAAGCTTCCTCTCGTACTCTATTTTCCCTGCCCTAATCAAACCCTCTGTGACCTGTCCTTTATTCCTTAGCACTCAAGTGATGAAGGTGGGTGGAGCTTCCCCTTTTATACCTGAAGGTCCAGGTTAGGAGTGTCTCCCACCTACTGGTCATTGTTCTCACAGTGTACAACTTAGGTCAGATTATACATGTGTTACAATGCTGGTTGAATACATGACATCACCTCCCCCCCAAAGTCTTATTGGGATCACAGGTTGAGTTTCTCTATTGGTTTACGCTCTCTTGTGGAGCGCCTGAGTTGGGGCTGGCCTGAGTGTCTGCTGTTTGCGGTGCCTCAGGCCTATCCAGACTGCCCACAGTGATTGGGCTCTCCTCCCTTTGGTTCCGGTGTTCGGTCACCTGTGGTGGAGTGAACTCTACATTCTGTTCTTCCTCTGCTTCTTCTATGGGGTTGCTGAACCTCCTTTTTGTTTGATCCACGTGTTTGTGGCAGATTTGTCCATTGGTAAGTTTAACTACCAGAATCCTATTTCCCTCTTTGGCAATCACAGTGCCTGCGAGCCATTTGGGCCCTGCAGCGTAGTTGAGGACAAAAACAGGATCATTTACATCAATACATCGCGCCCTTGCATTCCTGTCATGGTAGTCATATTGTGGCTGGCGCCTGCTCTCAACAATGTCTTTCATGGTAGGGTGTATAAGGGATAGCCGGGTTTTGAGCATCCTTTTCATTAGCAGCTCTGTGGATGGAACCCCTGTGAGCGAGTGTGGTCGGGATCTATAGGCCAACAGGAGGCGTGATAAGTGTGTTTGTAGGGAACCCCCTTGGATTCTGAGCATCCCCTGTTTGATTATCTGCACTGCTCGTTCTGCCTGGCCGTTTGAGGCCGGTTTGAATGGTGCCGTTCTGACATGGTTAATTCCATTGCCTGCCATGAAGTCCTGGAATTCAGTGCTTGTGAAGCATGGGCCATTGTCGCTGACCAAGACGTCCGGTAGACCGTGGGCGGCAAACATTGCCCGTAGACTTTCTACCGTGGCAGAGGCTGTGCTTGAATTTAAAATGACACACTCGATCCATTTGGAGTAGGCGTCTACTACAACCAAAAACATTTTTCCCATGAAAGCACCTGTGTAGTCCACATGGATGCATGACCAAGGCTTGGCGGGCCATGGCCAGGGGCTAAGGGGAGCTTCCCTGGGCACATTGCCCAGCTGGGCACACGTGTTGCACCTGCGAACACAAAGTTCCAGATCTGCATCTATCACTGGCCACCAAACATGTGACGTGGCAATTGCCTTCATCATGACAATGCCTGGGTGCTCATTGTGGAGTTCTCTGATGAACACCTCTCTGCCCATCTGGGGCATGACTACGCGGTTTCCCCACAGTAGGCAATCGGCCTGAATCGAGAGTTCATACCTGCGCCTGTGAAATGGTTTAAATTCCTCAGGGCATGCCCTGTACGTGGCTGCCCATTCCCCATTCAGGACACATTTCTTGACTAGAGACAATAGCGGGTCTCTATTTGTCCAGACTTTAATCTGACGGGCTGTCACGGGTGAGCCTTCGCTTCCGAAAGCTTCAACAGCCATGACCATCTCAGCAGCATGCTCGGTAGCCCCCTCAGTGGTGGCTAGTGGGAGCCTGCTGAGTGCATCGGCGCAGTTTTCGGTGCCCGGTCTGTGCCGAATTGTATAGTCATAGGCAGCTAACGTGAGTGCCCACCTCTGTATGCGGGCTGATGCGTTTGCATTTATGGCCTTGTTGTCGGCCAAAAGGGACGTTAGGGGTTTGTGATCTGTCTCCAGCTCAAATTTCCTGCCAAACAGGTACTGGTGCATTTTCTTTACAGCATATACACATGCAAGCGCTTCCTTTTCTGCCATCCCGTAGCCCCTTTCTGCCTGGGACAGACTCTGGAGGCATAAGCTACCGGTTGTAACTGACCCTTGGCATTAACATGCTGCAACACAGACCCGACACCATAGGACGACGCATCGCACGTTAACACAAGTTTCTTACATGGGTCGTATAGTGTTAACAGAGTGTTGGAACATAACAAATTGCGTGCTCTATTAAAAGCCCTTTCCTGGGTGTAACCCCAGACCCAATCGTGACCTTTGCGTAGGAGCACGTGTAACGGCTCTAGCAGCGTGCTCAATTTGGGAAGAAAGTTACCAAAATAGTTCAGGAGCCCCAGGAACGAACGCAGCTCCATCGTGTTACGGGGTCTGGGTGCTCTCTGGATCGCTTCCATCTTGGACGCAGTAGGGCTGATCCCGTCTGCTGCTACCCTCATCCTCAGGAATTCTACCTCTGGAGCTAGGAAGGCACACTTCGCCTTTTTCAGTCGCAGCCCTACCCGGTCCAGTCTGCGTAGCACCTCCGCTAGGTTGTGGAGGTGTTTTTCAGTATCGTAACCCGTGATGAGGATGTCGTCCTGAAAAACCACCGTCCCTGGAAACGACTTGAGGAGGCTTTCCATATTTCGTTGGAAGATCCCAGCGGCCGAGCGATTCCCGAACGGACATCTGTTGTACTCAAACAACCCCTTGTGTGTCGTGATGGTGGTCAACTTCTTCGACTCACTCGCCAGCTCCTGGGTCATGTAAGCTGAGATCAGGTCCAATTTTGAAAAAAATTTGCCACCGGATAGCGTCGCAAAGTGGTCCTCTGCTCTCGGTAGCAGGTACTGGTCTTGGAGTGACACCCGATTGATGGTGGCCTTGTAATCATCACATATCCTGACCGACCCATCCGCCTTGAGCACCGGCACGATCGGGCTCGCCCAGTCACTGAATTCGACTGGCGAGATGATGTCTTCCCTCAGCAGGTGGTCCAATTCGCCTTCTATCTTTTCCCGCATCACGTACGGCATCGCTCTGGCCTTGTGATGTACTGGCCTGGCATCCGGGTTTATGTGAATCACTACCTTGACCCCCATGAAAGTGCCGATGCCGGGTTGAAATAATGGGTCAAATTTTTCCAGGACCTGTGAGCATGATACTCGCTCCACAAAGGAAATTGCATTGACATCGCTCCATTTCCAGTTCATGACAGCAAGCCAACTCCTCCACAGTAGTGCGGGGCCATCCCCTGGGACAATCCAGAGTGGCAACCTGTTCTCCGAATCTTTGTGGGTCACGACTACCGTGGCGCTGCCCAGCACCGGAATGATCTGCTTTGTATAAGTTCGTAGCTGTGTGTCAATCGGCGATAATTTTGGCCTCCTGGCCTTGGACGCCCACAACTTTTCGAACTGTTTGATACTCATCAGGGACTGGCTGGCCCCCGTGTCTAGCTCCATTAATACTGGGATGCCATTGAGGAGCACTTTCATCATTATCGGTGGCGTCCTGGTGTACGAACTGTATACGTGCTCCACATGAACTCGCTGAAGTTCAGCTTCCAGCGATTTCCCCAGCGTTCACTTCTGCAATTTCTACAGGTATTTTGCTCATCTCTGCAAACTCCGGCTGAGTGTGTGCCTCCAACATGAGCTGTTGTTTGAAACAAAAGGTCCCTTGCCAGTCGATCGTCCCTGACTGCCCCTGTGACTGTCCTTGAATGCGCCATTAACAGGTGTTGATGGCCCCATTACTGGCCGCATTGTCCCTTGCAATGGCGTGAATCGCCATTCAGCTTGCCATTGTCTCTGTCGAACTCCCCCTCTGGGTTCAACGACATGTTGAGGCATGCCCGATTGTCCTTGTCTGCCTGGAGAACTGTGTGCTGCTTTAATAATGTAGAATCTCTGTCCCAACCATCCCTTAACGCAGTACCTCTCGTCTGTTCTGCTAATGACCATGCTCGCTTGGTTTAAATCCCAGTTTCTCGTCGCCATTGATATGTCCTTACTATACAGTATAAATGCATCCGAGGCCCATGCTTGAGAGAAGGTCAGTCTGTGACCTGTCCTTTATTCCTTAGCACTCAAGTGATGAAGGTGGGTGGAGCTTCCCCTTTTATACCTGAAGGTCCAGGTTAGGAGTGTCTCCCACCTAGTGGTCATTGTTCTCACAGTGTACAACTTAGGTCAGATTATACATGGGTTACAATGCTGGTTGAATATATGACAAATACCCGTTACCATAGGCTGACGATCTGTTTGCTACGCTAGCCGGGGGGAATTCATTTACTAAACTGGATCTGAAGTCGGCCTACATGAGACAGGAGCTGGTCGAGACGTCGAAGAAACTTACATGCATCAACACTCATAAAAGACTGTTTATCTACAACAGGTGTCTTTTTGGAATTCGCTCATTTGCAGCCATATTTCAGAAGAACATGGAGAGTCTACTGAAGGCCGTTCCTAGAGCCGTCGTGATCCAAGATGACATCCCGGTCGCAGGTTGTGACACCTGAACAACCTGGAAGAGGTTCTACATCGTCTGGACAAAGTGGGACTTAAACTGAAACGTTCAAAGTGCGTCTTCATGGCACCAGAAGTCGAATTCCTGGGGAGGAAAATTGCTGCTGACGGCATCAGGCCTACGGACTCAAAAACCAAGGCCATCAAAAATGGACCCAAGCCTCAGAATGTGACGGAGCTATGTTCATTCCTTGGTCTACTCAACTACTTCGGTAATTTCCTACCTAGATTGAGCACTTCATTAGAGCCACTGCACATGCTGCTAAGAAAAGGCGACAACTGGGTTTGGGGTGCGTCTCAAGATAGAGCTTTTGAGAAAGCTACTAATCTGCTTTGTTATAACAAGCTGCTGGTACATTATGATCTGTGTAAGCGTCTAGAATTGGCCTGTGATGCTTCGTCATATGGAACTGGTTGCGTGCTCTAACAAGTTAATGAGTCGGGTAAACTACAACCTTTGCATATGCTTCTAAAAGTTTGTCAAAGGCGGAAAGAGCCTACAGCATGGTAGAAAAAAAAGCATTAGCCTGTGTGTATGAAGTTAAAAAGATGCATCAGTACTTGTTTGGTCTTCGGTTTGAACTGGAAACAGATCACAAGCCAATCATTTCATTGTTTTTGAAAAACAAAGGTATAAATACCAACGCATCTTCCCGCATCCAGAGGTGGGCACTGACATTATCTGCCTATGATTATGACATTTGCCATAGACCTGGCACTGAGAATTGTACCGATGCACTGGGCTGTCTGCCATTGCCCACCCGGAGGTGGAGACGGCACAACTTGCAGACCTACTGTTCGTTATGGATGCTTTTGAAAGTGAAGGAACCCCTATCATGGCTCAACAAGTTAAGACCTGGATCAGCCTTGTCCCGATATTATCGGTTGTGAAACGTTGTGTCCTTAGTGGTGATTGGTCTGCCACACCCAAGCAAATGGGTGCTGAGTCTAAACCTTACAACTGTCGCAAAGCCGAACTATCCATTCAGTCAGATTGTTTACTGTGGGGTAATAGTGTTGTTATGCCGAAGAAAGGCAGAGAGAAATTTGTACATGATCTACATAGCACTCATCCCGGTATTGTCATGATGAAAGCCATTGCCAGGTCTCATGTATGGTGGCCTGGAATTGAATCTGATCTGGAGTCATGTGTGTATCAATGCAACACTTGCATGCAGCTAAGTAAAGCACCAGCAGAAACGCCGCTGAGTCTGTTGTCGTGGCCATCTAAACCACGGTCCAGGATCCACATTGACTTTGCAGGTCCCTTCCTGGGAAAGATATTTTTGATTTTAGTGGATGCATATTCCAAGTGGATAGAGTGTATAATCATGTCATCCAGTACATTCACAGCTACTATTGAGAGCCTTCGTGCCATGTTTGCCACTCATGGTCTGCCCGACATCGTTGTGATTGATAACGGACCTTGCTTCACTAGTCTGGAGTTTCAAGAGTTCATGAAACTCAATGGTATCAAACATGTGAGGTCAGCACCATTCAAACCCCCATCTAATGGTCAAGCAGAGCGTGCTGTCCAAATCATCAAGCAGAGTATGAAACGTGTAACTCAAGATTCACTGCAGACTCGCTTGTCATGCATATTGTTTCGTTACAGGACAAGACCCCACACGCTTACCGGGGTCCCTCTGCTTAACTATTGGTGAAGAGAGGTCTCAAGACCAAGCTCTCTCTTGTCCACTCTGACTTGAATAATCATGTTGAATACAGATATCAAAGTCAGCAGTGGTATCATAATCACGCTGCTGTGTCACGCGATATTTCTGTTAACGATCCTGTGTATGTACTAAATTATGGTGAAGGTCCCAAATGGATCGCCGGTACTGTTACGGCCAAGGAGGGCAACAGAATGTTTATTGTCAAGCTCAAGAATGGGCAAACATGCAGGAAACATGTTGATCAGATAAAGCTGTGGCACACGGATGAACCGGAACAGTCTGAGGAAGACACAATCAGTGACCAACCAACCTACCCTCAGTCATCAGAGGACTCCGCTGACATCAATGAATCTGTACTTTCAATCCCTGACATGGTCATTGTCACTCCCATCAGATCGGCTACCCAGCCCCCAGCCAGAACAGACTCAGAACGCTCGCCCAAGGCTGGAGTTGAACTGAGATGATCAACTCAGGAGCGGAAAGCCCCGAACCGTCTCAATTTGTAAAAAGACTGTTACTAATATCTTAAAAGGGGATATTGTCATGTATGTATACTTGGAGTTACTAGTCACCAGGTGACGCCACTGTCAGAGGTCATTGGGCTGTACTCACGTGTGTGCGGCCCAGGTATAAAAGGCAAGCCATCATGTAATGTAATCACTTTGGACCCTAATAAAGTAGAGCCAGGTTTGTACCTGTGTTAGTTTACAGTATTCAGTCTATCGAGTTATTACATACATAACACTTAACACCAGGCGTTAATGCTTTAGATTGCATGCAACATTCGTGCTCACTGCTCAAATAAATGAGTCCTCAAGTTTTTAAGCCCAAGCTCATTGGCGTTACACTCAAAGGGTGCAGTCTAATCGCAAGGCATGATTGCCACAGGCTTTTTCCAGTTCTTTAAAGGGGAGGTTCATTGATGATGCAGAACCTCATTCTCAGCATTGCTAACTGTGCAGCTACCTCAACAAGCAACAGCAGGTCAAGGAGAAGGAGTCGGAGGACTGAAGCAACTATACCCATGGCTGATCCATGCCTCAGGGAGAGTGCCTGCAGATTCTGCGATCAAGATGGTGTTCGCTGTGGAGAGACGGAGGACAATGCTCTAACCAGTAAGTGGCAGGAGGCCCACGCTTCAAGTCTTCCGCACCATGTGAAGAGAGGTAACGCAGCACGTCTCGGGCAGCACCGTGGTCCCCAGGATCCACACACAGTGCAGGAAGAAATTTAACGATCTTGCTTGGGTGGTCAGGGTGAGTGAATGCTTCTACAAATGCTATATAACACCATCTGAACCATAGTCTTCATGCACTGCCCAAAGCACCACATCCACAGCACTCTCCCACCAACAATATCTACATACCAACACTCACACCCATATCTCATACCTGGCACACAATGACAGCTATTCAACTATGGCAGGGACATTACCCAAACACATTGCTCCACATTCACTCACACACTTTCCTTTCTCTTGCAGGCCTTGTGGTTCACAACAGGAGGGAGCAGGAGCACACAGGGAGGAACAAGGCAACACCTAACCAATGTCTGCACTGGAAAATACAATGCTGCAGATTATTGGGTGCCAGGTGATGGGCACTGTGGCCACTGGTGAAGTTGACCCCCTTGGGGACAACAACAGCACGTTCATCCCTACTGTTTCTTCTCACATCCCATTTACTCCTTACCCCACAAGCATTTTGCATTATGCTGTATGCATGTGTTTCTCCCTTCCTTTCCCGCTCCCCTCACCTTAATCTGTATAGTGGACAAGGGAGAACCAGTGGATGTGGTGTATTTGGACTTTCAAAAGGCTTTTGACAAGGTCCCACACAAGAGTTTGGTGTGCAAAATTAAAGCACATAATTGTACTGTCTGTAAGCTTGTAATGTTTGTAGCTCCACACTGTGAATGTAGACGTATTGTGTACTACAACTGCAGAGTTAATAATAAACAGAACCAGGCAGATTCCGGAGGCTTCCGAGAGAGCTGCCTGCCATGTTAGGAGCTGTGTGTGCTGTGCTCTGTGAATATATCACATTTGGCGATGAGATGGGATTTTTTAGGATGATTTAAAGCTTAAATTTTGTCAGGGAAGGATTCAGCCAGCCGACAGAGAGACTTTAGAAGTTTCTGTCTTTGGAAAAAAGCTACAAAATCCGAGGTAAAATACAGCACAAGGTGTGAACAGCTAAAGATTAAAATGGCAGGTGTAATTGGACATTTAGGGGAATATAGACACGACCGGGAACATTTTAAAGCGTATGTGGATCGGCTAGAAATGTATTTCACTGCAAATAACATAATCGATGTTCCAGACAATGCAGTCCAGAACCGGGATGTGTTGGAACATAAAAAAGCGATCTTCTTATCGGAGGCGGGTCCAGCATTGTACGAAACCCTTGTAAATCTGCTTGTGACTGACGAGCCAAAGGACACAGCGCTTAAAGAGATTTTAATGAAGCTGGAGCAGCACTATAACCCCAAACCGTTAGAAATTGCTGAAAGCTATCATTTCGGGATTCAGAATCAAAAGACTGATGAAAGTATCAGTGATTACATCATAGCATTAAAAAAGCTATCGATGCACTGTAATTTTGGAAACTTTCAAAACCAAGCATTACGGGATTGTTTTGTTTGTGGGGTGAAAAATGATGCGATCAGAAGGAAGTTATTGACGACAGATGACTTGACTTTTGAGATTGCTTGTCAGACAGCGAGGTCGATGGGCATGGCCGAACAATATTCCCGAGAATTAAATAAAAATTACGGTCGTCAGTCAACTGAGGTAAATCACCTGCAGGTTCAAAGTAAAAGATGGTGGGGGCCCAAAGTCTCAGAAACTGGAAATTCTAACAGCATCGAAGTCATGCTATAGGTGCCTGGGACAACACATTGCTCAAAGTTGTCCATACATGAAGGTAGAGTGTTTCTTCTGCAGGAAGATTGGGCATCTTGCGAAGGCATGCCGACAGAAGGGTAAACCAGTTTTTAAAGATATAAGTCCAGCGTTCAAAGCTATGAGTAGAAATCCCAAGAGACTACATAGCATGGAAGAACAATAACAGGACGAGGAGATGAGGAGATGTTAGAGTTACATGTCATCAGGAGCACGAGGTTAACGGACAGCGATTCGGAAAGCATCAAAATCCACATAGATTTTGCGGGATTCAAGATACCAATGGAAATTGACATGGGTGCATCCATGAGTGTAGTCACTGTACCTTGACAAATTGCATGATTTCCAACTGGAGAAATCCAAGATAGAGCTGCAAGGCTACTCGGGAGAGAAAATTCCTGTGGTAGGTCGTATCACCGTACCGGTGAAATATAAAGATCAATTTCAGAACTTGCCTCTTATAGTAGTGAAAGGAGACAAGCCTGCCTTACTAGGAAGAAATTGGTTGAGCTCACTGAAGCTGGATTGGAGTAAGATTTTCTGTGTGGAAGCGAGATTTTCATCAACGGATGAGGTTATCAAGAAGTATCTGAAAGTGTTCTGCGAAACGGGCAGTCCGATACAAGGCTTCAAGGCGAGTGTCAGGGTACAGAAGGACGCTAGATCGGTTTACTACAAGCTATGTTCTGTACCATATGCACTCAAGGAAAAAGTTGAGCAAGAACTCAAAAGACTAGAGACTGAAAACATTATTTGTAAGATAGATCAATGTAATTGGGCTACACCCATTGCTGTTGTACCTAAGTCCGATGGTAAGGTAAGATTGTGTGGTGATTATAAAGTAATCGTAAACCAGGTTCGAGAAGATACATTGCCGAATATAGAAGATTTGTTTACAACACTGACAGGTGGTCAGATCTTCTCAAAACTGGATCTTACGAATGCCTACTTGCAGCTTGAACTAGATGAGGAGTCCAAGTCATGTTTGACTATAAATACTCATCTAGGCCTATATCAATTTAATAGGCTGCCGTTTGGAGTGTCTTCCGCCCCTGCCATATTCTAAGGGGTGATGAACCAGATTTTGCAAGGTATTGAAGGGGTAGTATGTTATTTGGATGACATACTAATTTCAGCACCAAATAGGCAAATTCATAATAACATATTGAATGAAGTCCTCAAATGGCTAGAGAAGCACAGAGTACGAGTGTCTGCTCGTAAGTGTGAGTTATTTAAAAACTCAGTGGAGTACTTAGGGTACAGATTAGACAAAGATGGTTTACATCCGACCAAGGAAAAACTGGTTGCAATCAAAAGTGCACCCACTCCCAGGAATGTCACTGAACTTCGTTCATTCTTGGATCTTTTGAACTATTATGGGAAGTTCCTACCAAATTTGTCTACAGTATTACATCTACTGAATGAACTTTTGAAAAAACAGGTCCATTGGAAGTGGTCAAAAGAATGCGATACAGCATTCAAGGAGTGTAAAAGCAAATTGGTAGAGAGCACCATGTTAGTTCACTATGACACATCTAAGGAGATTAAGCTAGCATGTGATGTCTCTCCATATGGAGTTGGGGCAGTGATCTCTCATGTATCATGTAGTTGGGAGGAGAGACCAATTGCTTTTGCTTCACGCACTCTCAGTGGCAGTGAGAGTAATTTTGCACAAATTGAAAGGGAAGCTTTGGCATTAATTTTTGGGGTCAAGAAGTTTCACAAATACTTGTATGGTTGTAAGTTATGGACCATAAGCCCCGAACAGCAATCCTCCATCCAAAGTCCCCAGTTCCAACATTAGCTGCAGCCCGAATTCAGAGATGGGCTTTGATTTTGTCAGCATATACATATGATATTGAATACAGACGATCAGCTGATCACAGTAATGCTGATGCAATGTCTAGATTGCCTTCCTCATCACAGGTTATACCTGATAGGGAAGAAGTGTTTTATTTTTCATACATTGATGAACTGCCAGTCACAGCCGAAGAGATTGGTAGAGCAACCAAATGTGACCCAGTGATGTCAAAGGTGTATGAGTATATTGCAAATGGATGACCAAACCAGGTAACAGACAAAGACACACATCCATTCTTCATTCGTAGGAATGAATTATCAGTCGATAAAAATTGTATCATGCGGGGTGCAAGAGTGGTTATACCAAATAAATTCAGGTCCAAATTATTAGGAGACCTCCATGACCAGCACCTGGGAATGTACTTGACCAAGAGTTTTGCATGCAGTTATTTATGGTGGCCAGGTCTTGATAAAGATATAGAGTACATCGTGAGTCAGTGTACGACATGTCAATCGGTAAACAAGCAACCACCACCAGTACCAGTACAACCATGGAAATGGCCTCCCAGGGTGTGGCAAAGGCTACATGTTGATTTTGCTGAGTTAGAAGGACAACAATTGTTCATTGTGATTGATAGCCATTCGAAGTGGGTTTAGGTGTTTTCAATATGGAAAATAACAAATAAAACATTGGACATTTTACGAAAATTATTTTCTTCATTTGGTCTCCCTGAAGAAATTGTTTCAGATAATGGACCACAATTTCATTCAGAAGAATTTGCACAATTCACGAGCAAAAATGGTGTGAAACATACCCAAGATCCCACCATACCACTCTGCTTCGAATGGTGCAGCAGAGCGCACTGTACAAATTGTAAAACGTGCCCTCATAAAACAAATGTTAGATCCAAATCCAAGGAAACGACAGTTGTCATTGGATCACAAATTGGCTAATCTTTTGATTACATATCACAATACTCCTCATACAACTACTGGTAGAACACCAGCAGAGTTGTTTCTCAAACGACAGCCACGAACCAGATTCTCGTTGTTAAAGCCAAATTTGGCACAGTCCATAGAAGAGACACAATTAAGACAGAAAGAAAATCATGATAGAGGTAGAGTAAAAGAGAGAAGTGTGAAATTAAACCAGAAGGTGAGAGTGAAGAACCATCACCATAAATGGTTAAAGTGGTTACCAGGAAGAATGGTGAAGATATGTGGTCCTCGCACATATTTGGTAAAGATGTTTGATAATGGACAAATTAAATTTGTTCATATTGATCATATTTTACCTGCAGACATGGAAGGAGTTGAAGGTGGGAATGATTCAATTATTTCTGACTCATCAGATAGTATTGATACACCAGTAGCAAATCCTAAATCCAAAGTACTGGAAACAAATCCAGGAGAGAATCAGAATGAAAGTCTGAGTCCGAGTCAGGAAAACAAAGAGCCTGAAGTTAGAGTGAGTTCAAATGAAAATCAAGGAAATTCCGTGGAGGAAAACGTTCCTCAGGATGAGCCTCGAATGAGTGTGAAATCGATACCATGTTTGGAAGGTTCTGTTCGAGAGCGAAGTATCCTCTTCGAAACAGAAAACAAGTGGTAAAGTTACATTTGTAGATATGGAAAAAAATAAGTTTATATCCTGTGTTATGTATAAACATGAAAGTTATGTATGATGTTTGTTATAATAACTTCTTCATTAAGGAAGGAGAAGTGTAATGTCTGTAAGCTTGTAATGTTTGTAGCTCCACACTGTGGATGTGGACGTATTGTATACTACAACTGCAGAGTTAATAATAAAGAGTACCAGGCAGATTCCGGAGGCTTCCGAGAGAGCTGCCTGCCATGTTAGGAGCTGTGTGTGCTGTACTCTGTGAATATATCACAATGATATTGGGGGTAATGTACTGACGTGGATAAAGAACTGGTTGGCAGACAGGAAGCAGAGTGTCGGGATAAACGGGTCCTTTTCAGAATGGCAGACAATAACTAGTGGGGTGCCGCATGGCTCAGTGCTGGGACCCCAGCTATTTACAATATACATTAATGATTTAGATGAAGGAATTAAGTGTAAAACTCCAAGTTTGCAGATGACACTAAGCTGGGTGGCGGTGTGAGCTGTGAGGAGGATGCTAAGAGGCTGCAGGGTGACTTGGACAGGTTAGGTGAGTGGGTAAATGCATGGCAGATGCAGTATAATGTGGATAAATGTGAGGTTATCCACATTGGGGGCAAAAACACGAAGGCAGAATATTAATTGAATGGTGGCAGATTAGGAAAAGGGGAGGTGCAACGAGACCTGGGTATCATGGTACATCAGTCATTGAAAGTTGGCATACAGGTACAGCAGGCAGTGAAGAAGGCAAATGGTATGTTGGCCTTCATAGCTAGGGGATTTGAGAATAGGAGCAGGGAGGTCTTACTGCAGTTGTACAGAGCCTTGGTGAGGCCTCACCTGGAATATTGTGTTCAGTTTTGGTCTCCTAATCTGAGGAAGGACATTCTTGCTATTGAGGGAGTGCAGCGAAGTTTCACCAGACTGATTCATGGGATGGCAGGACTGACATATGAGGAGAGATTGGATCGACTGGGCCTGTATTCACTGGAGTTTAGAAGGATGAGCGGGGATCTCATAGAAACATATAAAATTCTGTCGGGACTGGACAGTTTAGATGCAGGGAGAATGTTCCCGATGTTGGGGAAGTCCAGAACCAGGGGACACAGTCTAAGGATAAAGGGTAAGCCATTTAAGACCGAGATGAGGAGAAACGTCTTCACTCAGAGAGTTGTTAACCTGTGGAATTCCCTACCGCAGAGAGTTGTTGATGCCAGTTCATTGAATATATTCAAGAGGGAGTTAGATATGGCCCTTACGGCTATAGGGATCAAGGGGTATTGAGAGAAAGCAGGAAAGGGGTACTGAGGTGGATGATCAGCCATGATCTTATTGAATGGTGGTGCAGGCTCGAAGGGCCGAATGGCCTACTCCTGCACCTATTTTCTATGTTTCTATGTTTCTATGTTTCTATGACTCTTGTGCCCTTACGCTTTCAGATAATGAGCTAACACCTGAGTAGCCTGTCTCTGAGGGCACTGTAGAGAGTGAGGCAGGAGAAGAGGAGGAGGAAGAACATACCATGTGCACCCGCAGGCACCAGCTCAGATACTTGTGCTACATGTTATTTAGAGGCTAATATAGTAGTGGGATATGCACAGAGTGAGGCACTGGGGATAAGTGGGATAGGGTAGCTTGGGTGCCTGCTCCCCAGAGGGTGAGTTTGTGCATGAGTTCTGCTGCACAGGACTCAGATGAGATCTTCGATGGGGAGGTATTTAGAAGAAGGGTAATAGGCATGCACACGAAGATGATAGGCGTAATGGCAATTGTGCCTGAGAGTCTCTCAGCAAGGATAAGGATCGTGGAGGAGTCCCCCTCCAACATAGCATAAGGCTCTGTGCACAACATGGAGTCCATCATTTCCAATCTGCAAAGAATGGTAGACTCCTAGAGAGATCATGGCCAGACCTGATGCTGCGTGTGATGGGCGATCTGGCAGCTTCCATTGCAGCACAGGTAGAAGCAACGCAATGTCTTCGTGCTGTAATGCAGTCTATGCTTGGTGGCATCCAATCTCAGACTGCTCTCATGCAATCTCAGCTTGATGCCACACAAGCTCTGGCTGCTGCCATCATAGCTGTGTCTACAATCATCAACCAGGGGTGTCACGGTGTCTCAGCAGGTCAACAATCTGTGCTCAAACTGATTGCGAGGGATGCTGAGGTGCTGGCCTGGGGGACTGGCAGTGGGTCAGTGGAACAGGAACCTACTGTCCTCTCTCAGAATGATAACATTCCTAATTCCACCACTGCCACTCTACCATTGCCTTTGTCGCTGCTTATCATACCGCCAGCCCATGCTGAGGTGGTGCAGTCTACAGCCAGGCCTTCCAGAGCCAGAGCTGGTTGAGAGCATCCTGTAAGGCCTTCTGAAGTCTCCCACATGGACACTCAGCAGTCTTCCACCAGCCTTGCTGCAGCCATTGGGCCAACACTTCATAGGAGCACTAGAGTAGGCAAAGGCACAGTATCGAGAGGCACTAAGGGATTGCACAAGGATGAATTGTTAAGATTTTTATTGTAATTATATGTTCACTGATTATTGATAAATTCATTTTAATTCAGTTTGGATTCTTTGTGCTACGTCTCATTTCAGCTTTGCACTGAGATATGGCCTGTGGCAGGGATGGAATGATGGGACTGTGGTCAGCAATGGAGATCTGCGGTTTAATTCATTCAAATCGCAGTCTGATGAGGTGGTCACAGACCACCCTTCCGGAAGGCCGATTGAGTGGCTGCCTCCTCCCTCATTCCTCTTCGTTTTCCTCCTCCTCCTCCTCCTCTCCCTCTTCCTCCTTCTGACGTGATCTCGCAATCCCTGGTGGCAGGGGCTGGACCCTCATGATGGCCAAGTTGTGGAGCATGCAGCAGACTAGGGTTCCTCCTGAGCGGTCAAGGCAGCGGAACTGTTGTTGAAGTTCCCCGATGATCTGCTTGATGATGTTCCTGGTAACAGCATGGCTCTCATTATACGAGTGCTGGGCAGCAGTGTTGGGGTTGCGGAGGGGAGTCATGAACCAGGGTGGAGAACAGATAGCCCTCATAGTCAACCAGCCAGCTGTAAGCTTGACCTGGTGCCTGGAAGAGTGCTGGACACCGGTCTGGTGCAGGATGAAGGCACTGTGGCTGCTGCCAGAATCGCAGACATTGACATTGAAGATTCACTGTATGTGGTGACACACCAACTGCACATTGAGTGAGTACTTTGCCGTTACGGAAGATCTTAAGATTGTTAGGTGGTACCTGCAAATCGATGTGGGTGTAGTGCACCATGGGGAATCCTGCTATCCTGGCAAAACCATATGCACACTTATCCTGCTTCTCTCTGGTGATGGGGAAGGAGATGTAGTCCCTTTTCCTACTGTAGAGAGCCTCTGTGACCACACAAATGCAACGATGGACAGCGAACTACGAGATGTTAGCTAGGTCTCCTGTTTCAGACTGGAAGGATCTGCTGGTGAAGAAATTGAGGGCAATGGTGACCTTGGCTGCCACAGAGAGAGCCGTGGTCACCCTGATCTAAGGCTGGAGGTCTGGTTGCAGGAGGTGTCAGATTTCTGTGATCACCTCCTTGGTGAAGCGGAGCCTTCTGATTAACTGCTCCTCGCTTAACTGTAGGTAGGAGAAGTGCTGTCGGAATACTCTCGGAGAGTAAGGTCTCCTGTTGAGAGTCTTGTTGGCCCTCTTCCTTCCTCTGGCCAAACGTTCCAGTCTTTCTCGTTGCCTCCGCTCCCTCCACTGTAGATCCTGGTTGGGGAGGTTGACTACCAGTACAGCCTCCATTAATGTAAAAATGATTTTTCAAAGCTTAAATATAGCTACTTTTTAGTTGCCATAACACTCTTGATACTAAATAACCTTGAAATCACAGAATGAGACTATTGCACAATGTTAAATTGACAAGAAAGCACTGTTGGTCCCTTCGAGGACGAGACCGGGAAATTAGTAATGGGGAACATGGAGTTGGCAGAAACTCTGAACAAATATTTTGTATCAGTCTTTACGGTAGAGGCCACTAACAATATTCCAACAGTAGATAGTCAAGGGGCTATAGGAGGGGGAGGAACTTAACACAATCACAATCACTAAGGAGGTGGTACTCAGTAAGATAATGGGACTAAAGGTGGATAAATCCCCTGGACCTGATGGCTTGCATCCTATGGTCTTAAGAGAAGTAGCGGCAGGGATTGTGGATGCATTGGTTGTAATTTACCAAAATTCCCTGGATTCTGGGGAGGTCCCAGCAGATTGGAAAACTGCAAATGTAACGCCCCTATTTAAAAAAGGAGGCAGACAAAAAGCAGGAAACTAGACCAGTTAGCCTAACATCTGTGGTTGGGAAAATATTAAAGTCCACTATTAAAGACGCAATAGCAGGGCATTTGGAAAAGCAAAATTCGGTCAGGCAGAGTCAGCATGGATTTATGTAGGGGAAGTCATGTTTGACAAATTTGCTAGAATTCTTTGAGGATGTAACGAACAGGGTGGATAAAGGGGAACCAGTGGATGTGGTGTATTTGGACTTCCAGAAGGCATTTAACCACATTTTTCCTAACAAACAGAAAACAGAGAGTCAGGATAAATGGTTCATTCTCGGATTGGCAATTAGTAACCAGTGGGGTGCCACAGGGATCAGTGCTGGGACCCCAACTATTTACAATCTATATTAATGATTTGGAGAAAGGGACTGAGTGTAACGTAGCCAAGTTTGCTGACAATACAAAGATGGGAGGAAAAGCAATGTGTGAGGAGGACACAAAAAATCTGCAAAAGGACATAGACAGGCTAAGTCAGTGGGCAAAAATTTGGCAGATGGAGTATAATGTTGGAAAGAGTGAGGTCATGCACTTTGGCAGAAAAAAACCAAAGAGCAAGTTATTATTTAAATGGAGGAAGATTGCAAACTGTTGCAGTACAGCGGGACCTGGGGTGCATGAAACACAAAAGGTTAGTATGCAGGTACAGCAAGTGATCAGGAAGGCCAATGGAATCTTGGCCTTTATTGCAAAGGGGATGGAGTATAAAAGCAGGGAAGTCTTGCTACAGTTGTACAGGGTATTGGTGAGGCCACACCTGGAATACTGCGTGCAGTTTTGGTTTCCATATTTACAAAAGGATATACTTGCTTTGGAGGCAGTTCAGAGAAGGTTCACAAGGTTGATTCCGGAGATGAGGGGGTTGACTTATGAGGAAAGGTTGAGTAGGTTGGGCCTCTACTCATTAGAATTCAGAAGAACGAGAGGTGATATTATCGAAACGTATAAGATTATGAGGGGGCTTGACCAGGTGCATGCAGAGAGGATGTTTCTACTGATAGGGGAGACTAGAACTAGAGGGCATAATCTTAGAATAAATTTCTTCTCTCGGATGGTTGTGGATCTGTGGAATTCGCTGCCTCAGAGAGCCTTGGAAGCTGGGACATTGAATACATTTAAAACAGAAATAGACAGTTTCTTAAACGATAAGGCAATAAGGGGTTATAGAGAGCGGGCAGGCAAGTAGACCTGAGTCCATGATCGGATCAGCCATGATTGTATTGAATGGCGGAGCAGGCTTGAGGGCCCGTATGGCCTACTCCTGCCCCTATTTCTTATGTTCTTATGTTATGAAATTGCACTAATCTACAGCTGCGACTCATTGCTGATGATCCCTGTTACTGATTCCTTCATGCACTAAGGTTGGTGATGAAAATCAATTTTGCAGATTGGGCAGTCAGTGAGCATTGCACATTCACTGACATCACGATCCACCTGCCGTTGAGGCTCCCAGCGATAACTGTTTGTGGTGGCATTGGAGGGGGGAGGGGGGTGGGATTTGGCATGCAGCACTGGATTCGTCTTGCCCCAGCGATAATGCTCCAGCTTCCCATTAGCACCAAATTTTTCCCCTTTTAGTCGGAACACTGCCCATTCCTTGGCTTTAATGAATTTCTAGCCCCTAGTGTTGAAGGATAAGACTGGAGCAGTGAGGCTAATAAATATACTAAATCTAGTCATTTGCATACTAGCAAAAGAAAAATATGTATTTTTTTATTAGTTCATGGTATGTGGGTGTCACTGTCAAGGCCAGCATTTATTGTCCACCCCTAATTGCCCTTGATGATGGTGAGCCACCTTCTTGAATCACTGCAGTCTGTGACGTGAAGATATTCCTCCGGTGAGTATATCTCTTTGTAACAGTTTGGTACAACTGAGTAGCTTGCTAGACCATTTCAGAGGGTAGTTAAGAGTAAACCACATTTTTGTGGGATTGAAGTCAAATATTACGTAAGGACAGCAGATTTCCTTCCGAAAGGACATTAGTGAACCAAATGGGTTTTTACATCAATCCTGTATTTTCATGCTCACCATTACGGACACTAGCTTTTTATTCCAGATTTATTTAATTAACTGAAATTAAGTTCTCCAGCTGTTGTGTTGGGATTTGAACTCATGTTTCTGGATCATTAGTCCAGGACTCTGGATTACTAGTCTAATAACATAACCACTATGCTACAGTACCCGATTACAATATCCTCAAAGCTGCAAGATTATCATAAAAACCCAACTAGTTCACTAATGGCCTTCAGATCTGGCCTACATGTGACTCCAGTGCTACTCTTAAAACCACCCGGTTAGAAACACAGGAACAGGAGTAGACCATTCAGCCCCTCAAGCTTTTTTCGCCATTCAATGAGATTGTGGCTGATCTACATCCTAACTCCATTCACCCCCTTTACTCCATATCTCTTAATACCCTTGGCTCACAAAAATCTATAGATCTCAGATTGAAAATTATTAATTGAGCTGGTATCTACTGCTTTTCGTGACACAAATGCAATAAACAGGCCAATGGCAGAAATATCAGATTGAACCAGGAGAAGACTTAGGCAATGCCAACCAATTTGACCCTGCAATGTCCTCCTCACCAACAACTGGGAGACAGGTGCCTAAGTTGGAAAAACTGTCCCACAGATGAATCAATAAAATCTTATCCCACTGTGGGATAAGCTGAAAAGTAAAAAAAAAATCAAGACGTCATAATTGCCCCATTTTGCGATGACTGTTAGTGCCTCCGGAGGGTGCGAAACACTTTTCGTCTCGGGGGTGGGCGGGGAAACGCATTACCGGCTCCAGGGAAATTGCTATCATGGGTAGCACCCTGGGCCGCTGCGCAACCAGCGATGACATCATCGCTGTGCATGCCAAATCCCTAGCGCTGCACGTCGACCCCTTTCCGCACCGTGGTGGATATTGCCCCATGCCCAGCGAGGCTGGTGCAAGCGGGTGTCAGCACCAGCCTCGTGGGTCGCGAACTGGGCCGACATCCACTCGCGGGACAGAAGTCGCAAGTTCCCCAGCGCCGCCACCTTGGCGGTTTTACCGACTCACTAGTCAGCTCCAATTCTTATCTCCTAGCGTGGTCCGAGTCACCATCATGCAGCCCGGTACTCTGTTTTGGGTGATGGACTGCAGCCCTGGTACCATGCTGCCCTGATGGCCTAGTGGTGGCCTTCCGAGGCTGTGCAGCGGCCCTCTTTGCGTAGCGCTGCCAATCGCACCCCGTTAGCACTGCTGGATCCGCCCCAAGAGGAAGTGGAGCAGGCGAATTGCGCTACACTTCCTCTGAGGGGTGGTAAGACCAATTCAGTGGGCGGGCGTGACTTCCGCGCCGGGCGCAGGAAGGCATGCCCCCAGCAGGTTTCAGTCCCCAATCAGGGCTGTGGACAATTTCATACCCCCCCATCTCTTTAACATTGGGTTTGAATCCCATAATGTCTCATTTGTATTCAGATCAGCCAAGGCCAAGGAAATTTCTTGCTGATTACCACCTATCATTCCTCCCTCAACAGATGAATCAGTACTGCTCCATGTTGACACCACTTGGAGGAAGCATTGAAAGAAGAAAGGATATAAAATGTACTTTAATGTCCACTACCAAGGGTTCTCAGTATCACCACTGGCTGAGCCCTGAAAGACTGCTGTCAGATTGGGCCTGCATAAGGCTTCATCAATAAACTTCCCTCTATCATAAGGTCAGAAGTGGGGATGTTTTCTGATGACTGTGCAGTGTTTATTTCCATTTGCAACTCCCCAGATAATGAAGCAGTCCATGTCCGCATGCTGCAAGACCTGGACGATATTCAGGCTTGGGCTGATAAGTGGCAAGTAATATTTGTGCCACAAAAGTGCCAGGCAATGACTATCTCCAACAAGAGTCTTTGACATTCAATGACATTACCATCGGCAAATCCCCCACTATCAACATCTGGTGGTCACCATTGACCAGAACCTTAACTGGACCAGCCACATAAATAATGTGACTACAAGCAATATTCCCTCTAATTCTTTTGTACTGAGTGAGCCACATATTCCTTTGAGCGTGTGAGCATTTGTCCATGGGAAAATGTTACAAAACAATTTTGACAACAACAACTTTGACAACAACTTTTACAACAACAACTTTATAAACAGCAATGATACCAACAGCAACCACATAAAAGCATATATAAAGTAATGCCATATTGTCAGGAGCAGGACGGTGTGACCTCAAGCGAGACAGTTATGGGGACTCAGGAGGTCGTGACGGAGGTGCTTGACCTTGCTCTTGTCCAACAGGTTTGAGGCTTTTACTCCCTGTGTGGATGAGAACAGGGACTGCAGGGAGGATGAGCAAACTGAACACAGCACTGTTGTACAGGGGGCTATTCAAGTGGGGGGAGTAATAAGAAACGTGTAGTGGTAGGGGACAGTATCATTAGGGGGATAGATACGGTTCTCTGCAGCCGAGAGCATGAGTCCTGAAGGCTTTGTGTTGTCTGCTCGGTACTAGAGTTAAGGACATCTCCTCAGGGCTGAATAGGAACTTGGAATGGGAGGGGCAAGATCCAGTTGTCGTGGTCCATGTAAGTACCAACGACAGAGGTTGGACAAACAAGGAGGTTCTGCTGAGGGATTATGAGCAGCTAGGGACCAAATTAAAGAGCAGAACCATAAAGGTAAAAATCTCTGGATTACTACCTGAGCCACATGCAAATTTGCATAGGGTAAATAAGATCAGATAGTTAGTCACGTGGCTCAAAGACTGGTGTGGGAAAAATGGGTTTTGGTTCGTGGGACACTGACACCAGTACTGGGGTAAGAGGGAGCTGTTCCATTGGGATGGGCTCCACTTAGACCATGCTGGGACTAGGGTCCTGGTGAATCAAATAACTTGGGCTGCAGAGAGGGCTTTAATTAGTCAGGGGGAGGATTCAGGTGAGTGGAAATTTAAAAAGTCAAAGAATAAGGAGAAGGCAATAGAGCAGGGTAGCACTGGGGGAAATGAAAACTAGAGAGTGCCAGGAAGGGATAGAATGTATAAACATAAAGGTGAATCAGAAAGTGGGGTCAAAGCAGGAAAAAAATGGTAAAAAAGCAAATTTAAAAGCTCTTTATCTGAATGCATGCAGCATTTGTAACAAAATAGATGAGTTGACAGCACAAATAGATACAAATGGGTATGATCTGATAGCCATTACAGAGACGTGGTTGCAAGATGACCTGGTCTTGGAACTAAATATTCAGGGATTTTTTTACAATTTGGAAGGACAGACAGAAAGGAAAAGGAGGTGGGGTAGCACTGTTAATAAAGGATGAGATCAGTGTGTTAGTGAGAAACGATATTGGCTCAGAAGATCAAGATGTTGAATTAGTTTGTATGGAGCTAAAGAAAAATAAGAGGAAAAAGTCGCTGGTGGGCGTAGTGTATAAGGCCCCTAACAGTAGCTACATTGTTGGACGGAGTATCAATCAAGAAATAATGGAAGTTTGTAAAAAAGAAACGGCAAAAATCATGGGTAATTTTAACCTTCATATTGATTGGACAAAGCAAATTGGCCAGGATAGCATTGAGGAAGAGTTCATAGAGTGTATCCGGGATAGTTTCCTTGAACAACATATTGCAGAACCAAACAGGGAGCAGGCTCTCTTAAATCTGGTATTGTGTAATGATCTCCCGGTAAAGAATCCTCGGAGAATGAGGACCATAATATGGTTGAATTTCAAATTCAGTTGGAGGGTGAGGAAGTTGGCTCTCAAACCAGTGTCCTAAGCTTAAATAAACAAGACTACAAAGGTATGAAGGCAGAGTTCGCTAAAGTGGACTGGGAAAATAGATTAAAGGATGGGACGGTTGATGAGCAGTGGCAAACATTTAAGGAGATATTTTATAACTCGCAACAAAAATATATCCCAATTAGAAGGAAAGACTGTAAGAGAAGGGATAACCATCCGTGGCTAACGAAGGAAATAAGGGATGATATCAAATTGAAAACAAGGGCATACAATGTGACCAAGACTAGTGGGAGGCCAGAGGATTGGGAAACTTTTAAAAGCCAGCAAAGAATGACTAAAAAAATGGTAAAGAGAGGAAAGATAGATTATGAAAGTAAACTAGCATGGAATATAAAACCAGATATAAGAGTTTCTACAGGTATGTAAAAAGGAAAAAAGTGGCTGAAGTAAATTTTGGCCCCCTAGAGGTTGAGAATGGAGAACAGGGAAATGGCAGAGACATTGAATAAATATTTTGTATCGGTCTTCACGGTAGAAGGCACTAAAAACATTCCAATCTTAATCAAGGGGCTATAGGGAGGGAAGAACTTAGTATAATCACTATCACTAAAGAAGTAGTACTAGGTAAAATAATGCGATTAAAGGCGGACAAGTCCCCTGGTCCTGATGGTTTACATCCTGGGGTCTTAAAAGAATTGGCTGCAGAGATACTGGATGCATTGGTTGTAATCTACCAAAATGCCCTGGATTCTGGGGAGGTCCCAGCGGATTGGAAAACCGCAAATGTAATGCTCCTATTTAAAACAGGAGGCAGACAAAAAGCAGGAAACTATCGACCAGTTAGCCTAACATCTGTCATTGGGAAAATGCTGGAGTCCATTATTAAGGAAGCAGTAGCAGGACATTTGGAAAAGCATAATTCAATCAAGCAGAGTCAGCATGGTTTCATGAAAGGGAAATCATGTTTGACAAATTTGTTAGAGTTTGTTGAGGATGTTACGAGCAAGGTGGATAAGGGGAACCAGTGGATGTGGTGTATTTGGATTTCCAAAAGGCATTCGATAAGGTGCCACATAAAAGGTTACTGCACAAGATAAAAGCTCACGGGGTTGGGGGTAATATATTAGCATGGATAGAGGATTGGCTAACTAACAGAAAACAGAGAGTTGGGATAAATGGTTCATTCTTGGATTGGCAAACAGTAACTAGTGGGGTGCTATAGGGATTGGTGCTGGGACCACAACTATTTACAATCTATACTAATGACTTGGATGAAGGGACCGAGTGTAATGTAACCAAGTTTTCTGATGATACAAAGATAGGTGGGAAAGTAAATTGTGAGGAGGACACAAATAATCTGCAGAAGGATATAGACAGACTAAGTGAGTGGGCAAAAATTTGGCAAATGGTGTATAATGTGGGAAAATGTGAGGTTATCTACTTTGGCAGAAAAAATAGAAAAGCAAATTATAACTTAAATGGAGAAAAATTGCCAAGTGCTGCAGTACAGACGGACCTGGGGGTCCTTGTACATGAAACACAAAAAGTTAGTATGCAAGTACAGCAATTAATCAGGAAGGCAAATGGAATGTTGGCCTTTATTGCAAGGGGGATAGAGTATAAAATCAGAGAAGTCCTGCTACAACTGTACAGGGTATTGGTGAGGCCACACTTGGAGTACTGCGTACAGTTTTGGTCTCTGAATTTAAGGAAGGATATACTTGCATTGGAGGCAGTTCAGAAAAGGTTCACTAGGTTGATTCCGGAGAAGAGGGGGTTGACTAATGAAGATAGGTTGAGTAGTTTGGGCCTGTACTCATTGGAGTTCAGAAGAATGAGAGGTGATCTTATTGAACTATATAAGATAATGAGGGGGCTCAACAAGGTGGATGCAGAGAGGATATTTTCACTCATTGGAGATATGAAAATTAGTGGACATTGTCTCAGAATAGTTGTCCGCCCATTTAAAACTGAGATGAGGGGGAATTTCTTCTCTCAGTGGGTTGTAAATCTATGGAATTTTCTGCCGCAGAGAGGTGTGGAGGCTGGATTATTGACTATATTTAAAGTGGAGATAGACAGATTTTTGAGTGATAAGGGAATAAAGGGTTATGGGGAGTGGGCAGGGAAGTGGAGCTGAGTCCATGATCAGATCAGCCATGATCTTATTAAATGGCGGAGCAGGCTCGAAGGACCAAATTGCCTATTCCTGCTCCTATTCCTTGTGTTCTTATGTTCTTATGGAACCTCACCAATATATATTCTGGGCAAAGTTTCACACATCCCATGCTACCTCAATCAGGTCAATCAGTCACTTATTAATCCATCTGAATTACAGGAGCAGCTTTAACATCTCATCCCAAAAACAAATAGACTGGATATTGTTGGTGGAAGGAAAACACTTTGAATCATAGAATCATAGAACTTTGCAGCACAGAGGAGGCCATTTGGTCCATCGTGTCCCGCTGGCCGACAAAGAGCCATCCAGCCAAATCCCACTTTCCAGCTCTTGGTCTGTAGCCCTGTAGATTATGACACTTCAAGTGCACATCCAAATACTTTTTAAATGTCGTGAGAGTTTCTGTCTCTATCACCCTTTCAGGTAGTGAGTTCCAGACCCCCATCTTTGGGTGAAGAAATTTTCACTCAAATCCCCTCTAAACCTCCTACCAAATACTTTAAATCTATGCCCCCCTGGTTGTGGATCCCTTTGCGAAGGGAAATAGGTTCTTGCTATCCACTCTATCCAGGCCCCTCATAATTATATACACGTCAGTAAGTTTTCCCCTCAGCCACCTCGGTTCCAAAGAAAACAACCTCAGCCTATCCAATTTTTCCTCATAGCTAAAATTCTCCAGTCTAGGTAACATGCTCGTAAATCTCCTCTGTACCCTCTCTAGTGCAATCACATCTTTCCTGTAATGTGATGACCAGAACTGCATGCAGTGCTGTAGCTGAGGTCTAACTAATGTTTTATACAGTTCAAGCATAACCTCCCTGCTCTTGTCTTCTATATATCAGCTAATAAAGGCAAGTATTCTATATGCCTTATTAACTACCTTATCTACCTGGCCTGCCATCTTCAGGGATCTGTGGACATGTACTCCAAGGTCCCTTTGTTCCTCTACACTTCTCAGTCTCCTACCATTTAATGTGTATTTCCTTGCCTTGTTAGCCCTCCCCAAATGCATTACCTCACACTTCTCCGTATTGAATTCCATTTGCCACTTTTCTGCCCACCTGAGCAATCTATTGATATCTTCCTGCAGTCTGCAGCTTTCTTCTTCATCATCAGCCACACAGCCAATTTTAGTATCATCTGCAAATTTATTAATCATACCCCCTACATTCAAATCTAACTCATTGATATATACCACAAAAGGCAAGGGACCGAGTACTGAGCCCTGCGGAGCCCCACTGGAAACAGCCTTCCAGTCACAAAGCATACTAGTCTATAATTCTATGATTCTATGATCATAGATGCCAATATCCAACCAATGAATCCATGTAACATTAAGAAAGAGCTGAAAGCTCCAGCCACAGTAAATGCTATGGACTCTGATAACGTCCTGGCTGTAGTGCTGAAGAGCTGCACATCAGAACTAGCTGATCCCCTTGGCACACTATTCAATGCAAATGTGTTTTTTTTTATCCATTCTCGGGGTGTGGGAATCGCTGGCAAGGCTGGCATTTATTGCCTGTCCCTAACTGTTATAAGAAGGTGTTGCTGGGCCCAGTTCTTGAGCTGCTGCATGTAGCAATTTTACTCCAGGCCCAAGTTATCAATCCTTCACCTACAAATATACTCTAACATTGTAGTCACGTAACTGAAGGTTTTGATTGCATGCCAGATGATTGTATCAAGTGAAGCTTAATCCAAACGTCACCGTTCAGCCATGCATTTAAGAGAGTACCCCCCAGCAATCTGTGCTAAATTAAATAAATGTATGGAGAAAATGCATGTAATCAAGAAGTATGGAGCCAGTAACATGGGTGGGCTTCATGATAAGAAAAATCTGTGGTCAGATTTTCATATTCATCAGTCCTATATACTTAAATAAAGCAATAAAGGAACACTTCCAGGTACCAATAATTGAAGACATAGGGCTAGACTTTACACTATAATCACTATCGCCCAAAAATGGATGATATTTCCAGCCTGAGTTCTTTTTTTCAGGATCGCTGGAATATCGCCCCTTTTAAAAACCGTTAGTTTCGCCTTTTTCATTTGGGTGATAGCCTTAGCGACGTGAAATGGACCTTAGCGATACTTTCAGTTGTGCAAGGCTGACATCCATAGCAACAGCCATTCTGTGCATGCGTGTTTTTTTTTTAGCAAAGAACTTTTCCCGCGATTCGGGAGATCAGGGGTCATCTGTGCATGCTTAGAAGAGTGAAGGAGAGGAGAGAGAGAAGGAAAGAGAAGGGAAGCTGTCTGTTGAGGTAAAAAATGTCTAGTGATAGCAGTATGCAGCAGGAGGAGCTGTCAGAGTGAAGGAGGGCGAGTGCCTTCTCCGATGAGGCCAATGAGGCCCTTGTTAATGAGGTGAAGAATGGGTGGGGCCAATTAACCCGGCATGGGCGTGGAAAGCCTCCCCCCCAGACATATCAAAAAACATGGGGTGATATCACCGCCATTGTATCATCTGTGCATAAGAACATAAGAACATAAGAATTAGGAACAGGAGTAGGCCATCTAGCCCCTCGAGCCTGCTCCGCCATTCAACAAGATCATGGCTGATCTGGCCGTGGACTCAGCTCCACTTACCCGCCCGCTCTCCATAACCCTTAATTCCCTTATTGGTTAAAAATCTATCTATCTGCGACTTGAATACATTCAATGAGCTAGCCTCAACTGCTTCCTTGGGCAGAGAATCCCACAGATTCACAACCCTCTGGGAGAAGAAATTCCTTCTCAACTCGGTTTTAAATTGGCCCATGATAGGCATGAGGCAGACCAGTGCCATAAGAGGTGGAACAGCCTGGTTGCTTTGGCAAGAGTAAATATTAAATTATTACATTTTAAATTGTAACGATGCACGAACTTATTAATTAGACTGTAAATCTGCCAGATTGTAATTAAGCTGCGTAATCTTGAGTAGCTTCCCTGCTAAGATTTGGACTGGGGTCGGAACCTGCGCCCTTTAAGTCTAATTTTGCTGAGGTGCCTTACATTTAATCAACAGTATTAATTATTATTATTTAAAGGAATGACTGGAAACAGACAAATCGCAAACATTCGGCATTTTTACCACTTTGTGTGCTGTGAGCAAGTCTTTAATTTGGGCACCGTCTCCTTTTTGGTTACGTTGGTGGATAGAAACATAGAAAAATAGAAAATAGGTGCAGGAGTAGGCCATTCGGCCCTTCTAGCCTGCACCGCCATTCAATGAGTTCATGGCTGAACATGCAACTTCAGTACCCCATTCCTGCTTTCTTGCCATACCCCTTGATCCCCCTAGTTGTAAGGACTACATCTAACTCCTTTTTGAATATATTTAGTGAATTGGCCTCAACAACTTTCTGTGGTAGAGAATTCCACAGGTTCACCACTCTCTGGGTGAAGAAGTTTCTCCTCATCTCGGTCCTAAATGGCTTACCCCTTATCCTTAGACTGTGACCCCTGGTTCTGGACTTCCCCAACATTGGGAACATTCTTCCTGCATCTAACCTGTCTAAACCCATCAGAATTTTAAACGTTTCTAAGAGGTCCCCTCTCATTCTTCTGAATTCCAGTGAATACAAGCCCAGTTGATTTAGTCTTTCTTGATAGGTCAGTCCTGCCATCCCGTGAATCAGTCTGGTGAACCTTCGCTGCACTCCCTCAATAGCAAGAATGTCCTTCCTCAGGTTAGGAGATCAAAACTGTACACAATACTCCAGGTGTGGCCTCACCAAGGCCCTGTACAACTGTAGCAACACCTCCCTGCCCCTGTACTCAAATCCCCTCGCTATGAAGGCCAACATGCCATTTGCTTTCTTAACCGCCTGCTGTACCTGCATGCCGGCCTTCAATGACTGATGTACCATGTCTCTTTGCACCTCCCCTTTTCCTAATCTGTCACCATTCAGATAATAGTCTGTCTCTCTGTTTTTACCACCAAAGTGGACAACCTCACATTTATCCACATTATACTTCATCTGCCATGCATTTGCCCACTCACCTAACCTATCCAAGTCACTCTGCAGCCTCAAAGCATCCTCCTCGCAGCTCACACTGCCACCTAACTTAGTGTCATCTGCAAATTTGGAGATACTACATTTAATCCCCTCGTCTAAATCATTAATATACAGTGTAAACAGCTGGGGCCCCAGAACAGAACCTTGCGGTACCCCACTACTCACCGCCTGCCATTCTGAAAAGTACCCATTTACTCCTACTCTTTGCTTCCTGGCTGACAACCATTTCTCAATCCAAGTCAGCACACTACCCCCAATCCCATGTGCTTTAACTTTGCACATTAATCTCTTGTGTGGAACCTTGTTGAAAGCCTTCTGAAAGTCCAAATATACCACATCAAATGGTTCTCCCTTGTCCACTCTACTGGAAACATCCTCAAAAAATTCCAGAAGATTTGTCAAGCATGATTTCCCTTTCACAAATCCATGCTGACTTGGACCTATCATGTCATCTCTTTCCAAATGCACTGCTATGACATCCTTAATAATTGATTCCATCATCTTACCCACTACCGATGTCAGGCTGACCGGTCTATAATTCCCTGTTTTCTCTCTCCCTCCTTTTTTAAAAAGTGGGGTTACATTGGCTACCCTCTACTCCATAGGAAGTGATCCAGAGTCTATGGAATGTTGGAAAATGACTGTCAATGCATCCACTATTTCCAAGGCCACCTCCTTAAGTACTCTGGGATGCAGTCCATCAGGTCCTGGGGATTTATCGGCCTTCAATCCCATCAATTTCCCCAACACAATTTCCCGACTAATAAGGATTTCCCTCAGTTCCTCCTCCTTACTAGACCCTCTGACCCTTCTTATATCCGGAATGTTGTTAGTGTCCTCCTTAGTGAATACCAAACCAAAGTACTTGTTCAATTGGTCCGCCATTTCTTTGTTCCCCGTTATGACTTCCCCTGATTCTGACTGCAGGGGACCTACATTTGTCTTTACTAACCTTTTTTTCTTTACATATCTATAGAAACTTTTGCAATCCGTCTTAATGTTCCCTGCAAGCTTCTTCTCATACTCCATTTTCCCTGCCCTAATCAAACCCTTTGTCCTCCTCTGCTGAGTTCTAAATTTCTCCCAGTCTCCAGGTTCGCTGCTATTTCTGGCGAATTTGTATGCCACTTCCTTGGCTTTAATACTATCCCTGATTTCCCTTGATAGCCACAGTTGACCCACCTTCGCTTTTTTATTTTATGCCAGACAGGAATGTACAATTGTTGTAGTTCATCCATGCGGTCTCTAAATGTCTGCCATTGCCCATCCACAGTCAGCCCCTCAAGTATCATTCGCCAATCAATCCGAGCCAATTCACACCTCATACCTTCAAAGTTACCCTTCTTTAATGGATGGGGCACGACTGAGCACTGAGGGGTTTGGTCACCTTTACCCAGACTGTGTGAGTCTCTCCAGCTGCTGTCAGTCACACAGTGACCCAGCCTGGACTGGGGGAGAGCTGCCCTGGCTCACTGTCTGCCCTGGTACACCTTGTGACATTAGCTCCGGCCACATGGAGGTCTCTGAGCACAGCCCATGGACACAGTGCCCCCTCCCATTACAGTCCTGTCATTGCCGAGCTCACCAGCGGTCCTGATTTCCCCCACCTTGGGAACCTCCATCGATTCAAATAAACTGCCTACCTCCCCTCAGGCGCTGAATGACACGGCCCATGGATGGGGCCCTTCCTGGAGATTGTACGTGAGATTTTTGGTGTCAAGCATTAGTTCATAAACACGATCTTATTAAATATTTTCTCTGAACATAGATGTTATAAACATATATCCATTGTGGATACAAACCATATTAGCATATAACATTAAAGTTATGGATGAATAGAATGTGGGGTGACTAATTGGGCATTACAATATCTATTGTGTTTCCGTAATAGTACCTAATCAATTATCTTATGCCATGCTCTTGTCATGTTTGCAGAGGAAGATATCTAAGAATCATGCAGAGTAGAGGAGGATTGGAGGAGGGCCTGCTGAGCTGCACCCGCTCATTGACTTGGAGGAACGTGCTGCAGCACTAGTGGGCACCCACAATCATTCTGCCACCAGTGTTGGTGCAGATTCCGTTGTTGCGCCACGTGAGTAATGTGTAAAGCAGTGGTAATAAACGTAATTTAATAGCATGTCATTATAATATATAAATTATGTAATGTTATGCATGCAGCCTCTGTACTCTCATGCAAATCATATGTAACGTCGCTCATTTACATTTATTGCAGCAGTGTTGCTCCTCCTACATATGCCAGTGCAGCGCAAGCATTCTCATGTCTTCCCTTCTCTTCTAATAACCTCAATTATGTTTTGCAGCTCCCCAGGCGCAAAGGGAGGCCCTTGCACCAACACCTTTAGCGTTGCAGGTCATCATCACCACAGGTGGCGAACAGGAAACTGAGGAGGAGGAAGAAACTGAGACAGAGTTGTCATCTGCGGTACCTGCGGCCACGTCATCCTCAACGGATGAAGTAGCAGGGCCAAGCGGCTTGCAGCAGGCCACTCCAAGGCCTCCAGTGGAGGTTGAGTTGGCGAGGTCAGCACGCCTTGCAGCAGGCAGATGCAAATAAGAACACAGTCTCACTGTCAAGGGCAAGCGTTGACATAGATCGAGAGCTCCTCCAGGCGCTTGGTGGGTTGACCGGCAACATTGCCACACTGTCTGCGTGAATAATGGAGGACATGGAGCGGATAGTTGCGGCAATGGGGCGAATGACCAACTCTTATTCCTTGCAGCATGCGATAGTTTCGGGAGAAGGCACTGCACCCCAAGGTGCCGCACCACCAACCACCACGTCAGATGCGAGAATAACTTCCTTCTGACTCTGAAGATATTTCTTCGCAAACATCTTCTCCTCCAGCCACTGAGGTAATTCTGCTGATGTCACCACCGCCCTCCGCCCTCTCCCCCCAAAGCAACAGGCCTTAAGGTGCTCTGCTGCAAGACGTCTTGGTCCCATTACTCGGGGAGTTAATGGAAAACAGGGGGATTATGACAAGGGGGGGGTCAAGGTGCAGGAGGGAAGCATGGTGTTGGGGGTGGTGGGAGGGTGTTGTTATATTGTTCTGTTAAAAATGTTGTTGACTGTTGGGGGTGAGGGGGTGGGGGGTTGGGGTGGTTATATAAGTTTATTTAAAAAAATTAAAATGATGTGTTCAATTATTAAACATTTTTATTTAAGTTTACAATTGTTGTTGAGTGTCTTCTAATAATGTAAGGTAAAACATCAATACATTGGTTGGAAATAATGGCCATGGCCAAGCCAGGCCAGGCAAGGATGAAATGTAATGTAACTGTAAGTGTCACCAATGTAACTTCATGCAAAGCGTTCATTTATGAGTTACTGATGCAAGAGTTTTGCAGCTGCATAACTACCACGGGGCTTTTCCAGTGTTGTGGGAAGGTGTCAGGGCATGGGTCCAATGCCAGGCTGATTGTCCTCTCCGAGGCACTCGTCCTCCTCCTCATCATCTTCCTCTTTTGCCTCCCCTCTCCCTGAGATGGACTGGCGGTCCCATCTGGCAATTGTTGTCCTCTCCTGATAGCTAGGTTATGCAACATGCAGCACACCACAATGAATTCAGCGACCTGCTCAGGGTGGTATTGTAGGTTGCCTTCTGAGTGGTCCAGGCATCTGAAGCACTGCTTCAGCACTCCAATTGTCTTTTCGACGATATTGCGTGTAGAGATATGGCTTTCATTGTAGTACTTCTCGGCTTTCATCTGGGGATTTCTTAGAGGGTTCATGAGCCAGCTGGCAAGGCCATATCCTTTATCCAACCGTGACCTTGTGGCTGACTCTTAAACAGGTCAGAGACAGTGCTCTCACGCAAGATGTGCGCATCATGGATGCTCCCTGGAAAATTTGCATTTACTGCCATGATTATTTGCTTGTGGTCGACAACGAGCTGTACATTCAGGGAGTGGAATCCCTTTCGGTTCTGAAACACCTCTGCCTCCTGTAAAGGTGCTCGCAGGGTGATGTGCGTACAATCTATTGCTCCCTGCACCTTGGGGAAGTTTGCTATTCTCGAGAAATCCAAAGCCATCTCACTCTGTGCCTCCCTGGTCATAGGGAAGTTTATAAAGTCCATCCTATAAATGTAAAGGGCTTCAGTCACCTGTCGAATGCAGCAATGTGTGGCGTGCTGAGAGATACCACAAATGTCGGTAGTTGAGGCCTGCTGCGTAGAGCCCGATGCGTAGAAGGAAAGTGTCGCAGTAACCTTAACCTCAATGGGCAGTGCGGTCTTGTTGGTGCTGGTAGGCTGCAGATCACCCTTAATTAGCTGGCATATTTTACTGATGACCTCCTTTCGGAAGCTCAGCTTTCTAACGCAAATCCAGGTATGATCGCTTATCCATGTAAATGCATTGGGTGTGAGGTCTCCTCCTCCTCCTCAGAAGTCTGCCACCTATTTGATTGGGCACATAATGCTCTTCAATAAACCTTTTCCCATCTCTATTCTACAGCATGTGATTAGTTATCAATACTGCTTGAGAAATTACAGGCCCCATCACTATAAATGCCATTAATTTGTCCTCAACAAGTACAAATGTGATTAGTTGATTGGCAAGAGTCAAAAACGCCCTTAAAATCACTCACAAATTGCTTCTCCTGACAAGCACTTCAAGCATTCTTTTATTAATGATCCTCCGAGTTACAAAATGGCATCTGTAGTGCCGAGTTAAGGTCAGGTGATTGCAGCTTTTCTTCAGCGTCTTTTCGGGCCAGCGATCATTTGGGTGAATTATGGACGAAATGCCGAAGGTAGAACTCGGTGATAATCTGGGCCATACTTGGGCACTAGTTTCCATTATAATCAGTATTCTTGGCCTTGCACGAGGATGATGTCATTTAAAAAAAAAAATAGGCTGGGCGATGCAGCTCATTCATGTGTGCCGAAAGTTGGGCCGGCGATAAATGGGCTATAATCGGGCGCTAGTTTCCACTTTTCAGCAAATATGGGTGATAGCCTACATCTCAGTGCTTATATAGGTGCTAAATGGGCAATAAATGGGCAAAGATGTGCCAAAAGTCTAGCCCATAATGTATAAAATTGCCATGGTGCAAGTTTTTTCTGTCCTTGATAAAAAGATACTGACATATATGTCTTGACGAGGAAAGTGCCTTAAAACCTCATTTGAACATTGGAGATTCACACACATGCCATTTTGAAATTCATCACTTCCAGATGTATTCCAGCAAAAAGTCCAGGAAGTCCTTGATAATCTAAGATTTAAGAAGGTAGTCAATCATATTTTGAAGCTGCACAGAAGCAGTGAACATCAGAGCACTACTTCAAGAAAAAGCTGAGGTCGAATAAGGAGAAATGCAAGTTACCATAGAATTGCTTAGAATTTACAGCAAAGAGAAAGGGCATTCGGTCCAACTGGTCCATACTGGTGTTTAAGCTCCACACGAGCTTCCTCCCACCCCTCTTCATCTAACTCTATCAGCAAAACCTTCTATTCCTTTTTCCCTCATGGATTTATCCCTTCTAAAAAACTCCAGCCTAAATTGATATTCCAACAAACTGTGTGCAAGTGTTTCCAAAAGAAACAGCAAGCCTGAAAATACTACTATAATCAAACCATGAACCTTTGAAGAAAAGTGATGCATTAAGGCCCCGATATTAACTGGGAGCAGTGGGGTTGCCGATATCGGTGGGAAATCCAGAAGTATGTTCAGCGTGTCTGTCAGTAGCATTTTAACTCAGCTGCCTCATTATCATTTTACTTCTGGGTTTTCTGTCAAATCAGCAGCAGTGGGGGTGATGAGGACCCGCATGATGCGATCTCAACTCCAGTACTTTAAGGGCCAATCCAAAGATGCGATTTGGAGGAGTTAGAGTTGGAAACAAGAGAAGAAGAAGTTAAGGAATGGACTCGAGATGTTCCAAGGCTGCGTCCCGATTCACTGATGCCTCCCTTTATGTGGTGCTGGAGGCTGTGAGGAGCCGAGGGACATACTACTCCCCAGCAATGGGAGGAAGACCTCCCTGCTTTTGTACTCCATCCCTCTCGCAATGAAGGCCAACATTCCATTCGCCTTCCTGATTACCTGCTGCACCTGCAAACTAACTTTTTGGGATTCATGCACAAGGACCCCCAGGTCCCTCTGCACAGCAGCATGTTGTAATTTCTCCCCATTCAAATAATATTCCCTTTTACTGTTTTTTTTTCCAAGGTGGATGACCTCACATTTTCCGACATTGTATTCCATCTGCCAAACCTTAGCCCATTCGCTTAACCTATCTAAATCTCTTTGCAGCCTCTCTGTGTCCTCTGCACAACCCGCTTTCCCACTAATCTTTGTGTCACGCCTCACACTAATTTACCTTGCAGGAGCACTCATCCTTCTCTATCTATGCACTTCCCCAGATCCCCATCTATCCATTCACCAGTCCCACTCACCCTCATCCTTAAGCACTTTTATGCCTCTCATGGTTACTCACACTCATCAAATGAACTCCTTCCATCAGCTGAGCACATGTCATTAGACTCACTCACAGGTTTGCTCTTTCCATTATTGTAGGAGAAGAGAGCACAGAACACCAGGGA
Organism: Pristiophorus japonicus; assembly: GCF_044704955.1. Classification (NCBI taxonomy): domain Eukaryota; kingdom Metazoa; phylum Chordata; class Chondrichthyes; family Pristiophoridae; genus Pristiophorus; species Pristiophorus japonicus. The sequence continues at coordinate 74,049,867 of NC_091978.1, forward strand.
AAGGGAGCGAACCTGAGGTGGCCCTCCAACCATCTCACAACCAACAACTGCAAAGAAAGAGGCACTGGAGATCAGTGGAGATTCACCATACCTGGCTGTCGGAGATGGGGAAATGGGGAGCTCCCAGTTACCTAATGGCACAATAAATAACAGCCACCTACATGTCACATGGCACGCAGTCATATTGACTTGATTTCAATAGCGGGTGAAATATGATTATCTTTATAATGATAACTTGTAATACTCTTACCTTGCCAGTACTCATTCATGTATTTTATCTCCAACAGGGCCTTCACCCGTGCAGAAGGATTTGCTGGAGGTTGCAAATGACAATTCCTCAGAGGAGCTGAGTCCTTCTGAGGTGTACTGTCACAGGACTCAGGCATACCATGCATCAGCTGAGATACTCAGCCTTTGGTGGGACATCATAGACAGATAGTTGAGTTTTCACTTGGTGACTCATTCTTCACAAGTGTACAAGAGCAGATGTTAGTGGCAGGAACAGCTGTGCAGAGATTGCGTCAGAGGGCAGCCCTCGCCAAGCTCTCCTCAGCTGGACACAGATGCTGTACCCGGTTGGCGGGGGGGGGGGGGGGGGGGAGGGGCGCATCAATGAAAAGGAGAATCATTGAGCAGCAGCAAACAATATGTGATGTACTGACAGGCCTTCCAACCGCACACACCCTGATTGTACAGTGAATGGAAGAGTCCACCTCAAGCATGAGTGGATTGATGTCGCAGGACATTAATGATATGTTCTTCCATAGATAGAGTAGCCAACGCCGTGGAACATCAAGCGCCCCAATCAAATGAGTCCATGCGAGGGAGTGGGATGAGTTGAGAGCCAGTACGGTCTCGATGGGCTGAATGGCCTTCTTCCATACTGTAACCATTCTATGATTCTATGCACGCCTTGTCCATGGTCATGCAGACTCTAGATGCCAACATATTTGCCACTTTAAATAGGTTGACCATTACTTTAGCCTTGGCCTTACAGCACCCCATTCATCTGCACCAAAGTGCTCTCCAGCACAGTGATTGCAGTGAAATGCAGCAAGGCCATGAGAGGGATGATGGAAAAAGGAGACTCCACTCAAAGAGCTTCCACTTCTCACCCATTGCCCCCACCAAGTCAGTAACTCACATGCTGTCTCATGTCCAGATGGCCGATTCTGCCCCTTCAGAGGTGCCTGTGGGGCAGTTTTTGTCAGGTCCCTCACGGCCTCTAAAACCCAGAGGATGTCAGCTAAGAGCTTCTCAGCAGTCAGAGCAGGGATCTAAGCAGCCTGTTCAAGCCACAAGGGTTGCACCACAGAGGAGCTGTAGGAAAAGGAGGAATAAGGCTGTGTAATTGCACAATGGTATGGACATGGATGTATGAGAAAATGTTCTGCTGTTAAGTTTCTGTTCTTTAGTGAGGTCACATAAATATTATTCTTTTGCACCACTTTACCATCTTGTCCACTCTTAGGTGCTGGGTGGCAAGTCATTTTTTAATTTGTTTGATGATGAATGGGAAAAAATGTATTGATGGTGAACAATGGGGGGATATGAAAGGGGTGGTTGTTTGTTTGCAGGACTGCTTTATGTCAGTGGCATTGGAGCGGAGGGAAAAATGGCCGTTGCATGTGCTTGTGACATGGGTCCACTTGCGCAATCTAAGTGAAACTTGCATTATTAAAAGCGTCCCTAGCAAGCCAGGCAGCATTGTAAGCAGCTGGGGTTGCATTGCTCATCATCTTCCTCCTCCTTATCTTCCTCATTCTCCTCCTTCCCTTCCGAATCATCTGAGAAGGATCTGAGCTCTTTGCCTTGTTCCTCCTGCAGGTCCAAACCTCGCTGCTGAGCAATGTTGTGCACAGCGCAGAACACCACACCCATTCTGGAGACCCTGGCTGGTGCGTACTGAAGGGTGCCTCCAGATCTGTCTAGGTACCTAAAGTGCATCTTCAACATGCCAACGACTTGTTCTATCATGCATCTTATGGCATTCATTGTAGCACTGTTGCAGTTCATTGGTCAGGTATCTGATGGGTGTCATCAGCCAAGGTTGAAGCGAGTATCCCTGGTCGCCTAGCAGCCACCCATTAAGGGTGTTTGCGGGACCAAAGACATCAGGGGGCTTGGACTGCTGTAGGATGAAAGCATCATGGCAACTCCCCAGGAATCTTGCGCATACCTGCAGAAATATCTTTCTGTGGTTGCACTCCAGCTACACATTGATGGGGTGGAAACCCTTGCGGTTGATGAATAATCCTGGTTAATCTGAGGGTTCCATGATTGCCATATGTGTGCAGTCAATGACACCATTGCATCTGTGGGAAGCCAGCCAGAGCCACTAATCCGAGCGCCCGCTCATTCTGATTGGCAACATCTCAGGCGACATTGACATAATTGCCAGCTCTGGCAAAGAAGCCATCAGGCAAAGAAACCAGCTGTCTTATTAATTTGAGGGCCGCCGACTGGGAGATCCTGGCTATGTCTTCGGCAAAACCCTGGAAGGATCCAGAGGCAAAAATCTTGAGGGAAGTGGTGACTTTGACACCAACTGGTAAAGCGCGGCCACCAGGTCCAGCAGGGAGCAGGTCTTCTTCCAGGAGGCTGCAGATGTCTGATGCGAAAACCTGAGCCTCCTGAGACATTGCCATTCAGACATGTCAAGGAAACTGAGCCTCTATCTGTAGACTCTGTTTCACAGGTAGTGACTCCTGTGAGCAGCACCCCTCTGCTGCTGCCCTCTCCGCTGCTCCCCTTTCCACTGTTGCCCTCTGTGCTGTTGCCCCCTGTGCTGATCCCCTCTTTCCTATGCAGTTATATGTCTGTGTAACTAAATGTCTGTGACCAGCAGGCTGCTGGTGTTGGTGCTGCTGGTCATATTGCTTCTAATATGAGGTCCAATCTAAGGCAGCCAAAGCACCACTCATGCTGATGTGATAGAACCTCCAAAGGGTAGAAAGTAAACTCTAAGCAAAAGTACAGTGAAAACTCTTTCCCACTAGTAGGTAAGAGAGCAACTGTGAGTACTGAGTATGCAATGTCATATTTCCTTGAGATGGATTAACCCCTCAAATGCCACTGTGTCCTCGCCTTGCTTTCACTGGTGATTATTAGGAAGCCCAGGAAACCCATGGACCTGACGTTAAACTAAAAAGTAGGTGCAAATATCATTCTAATTGAGAGATTAACATATGTTAATTGCCAACCCGCCTCTCCCGAGGGGGTTGTGCACATGAAGCTTAACGTGCTCGAGTGAAATGCAGAAGTCGCCAGGTTTAAAATGTTAAAATCCCCTCTTAAGAGTCCAGAGACAATGATGTTACTGCATCAGAACCAATGATGGAACATCATATCATTGTAACCAAATGTTTCTCCATACATTTGAACATTGAAGTTTGCCTGTTGAGGCATCTACCCCAATGTTACCAATAGGTGCAGCCCAAATCCCTGAAAGGAATCAGAAAGCAGAAGTCTCACATCTGAGAGCTGTCACAGTGGAACATGAGATCATGGAGATAAGATTCCAGCAATAGTGATGCAGACACTCAAAACAACCAAGGTAATGGGAAGTTTAGACAAGGTAAAAGATTACAAATATGGACATATGTTAAAGGACAAATGTTTGGGTGAATAAGTTACAAAATAACTATGGAAAACTGTGATTTTCAATTAACTTAAAATGGAAAGAAAATTGTGGTGGGCTTCTTCACTGGCATGCGTTCTGACCAGCTCGATTTTCTAATATTTTCTGCACCCAGACAATTCAGATCCAGGAATATATTCCCTGACATGTTACAATAAATTGGATGTTAAACAAGAAGAGTGCTAAATCAGAATACCTGACAAGAATGCAGTGACTAGATGAGTTTAGATGATATGAGTCTAGTTAAACTGCAGTAAAAGGGAAAATTGTAATGGATCTATTCTCTGTGGTCCATTACTTTTACCAGTTTTAAGAAATCATGAATTGGAAGCAATAACGAGACAAAAAAGTCTCTTCAGACTGATGTTAGAATTGAAGGATTCATTCCATGGTATAATAGCTAAAGCTACTTGAACAGCATGAACATAAATAACATAAATAACAAGCATCTGAAGAATGGCATGTCTGACTCCAACTTTTGGAGGATGAGGACAGGAGAGATGGGCCTTCAGAAAGTATAAATAGGAAAGACATGTGGAGAGGAGGATTACACCTCAGAGTTGAGACAAAGAACTCAACATATCATGGGTTAAATAAGAACATAAGAACATAAGAAATAGGAGCAGGAGTAGGCCATTTGGCCTCTCGAGCCTGCTCCGCCATTCAATAAGATCATGGCTGATCTGATCATGGACTCTACTTCCCTGCCCACTCCCCATAACCCTTTATTTCCTTATCGCTCAAAAATCTGTCTATCTCTGCCTTCAATATATTCAATGACCCAGCCTCCACAGTTCTCTGGGGCAGGGAATTCCATTGAGAGAAGAAATCCCTTCTCATCTCAGTTTTAAATGTGTGGCCCCTTATTCTGAGACTATGTCCCCTAGTTTTAGTTTCCCCTATGAGTGGAAATATCTGTTCTGCATCCACCTTGTCGAACTCCCTCATAATCTTATATGTTTCGACAAGATCACCTCTCATTCTTCTGAACTCCAATGTGTATAGACTTAACCTATTCAATCTGTCTTCATTAGTCAACCCCCTCATCTTTGGAATCAACCGAGTGAATCTTCTCTGAACAGCCTCCAATGCAAGTATATCCTTCCTTAAATACGGAGACCAAAACTGTACGCAGTATTCCAGGTGTGGCCTCACCAATGCCCTGTACAGTTGTAGCAGGACTTCTCTGCTTTTATACTGTATCCCCCTTGCAATAAAGGCCAACATTCCATTTTCCTTGCTCCTGATCACTTGCTGTACCTGCATACTAACTTTTTGTGTTTCATGCACAAGGATCCCCAGGTCCATTTAAATTGTAATTTGCTTTTCTATTATTTCTGCCAAAGTGGATAACCTCACATTTTCCCACATTATACTCCATCTGCCAAATTTTTGCCCACTCACTTAGCCTGTCTATATCCCTTTGCAGATTTTTAGTGTCCTTCTCATAATTTGCTTTCCCACCATCTTTGTATCATGGTAAATGGTCCTGCCTATTATTTTACTCCAGGCCCACCCCTAAAAAGAGAATAAAAGAGATATATAAAGAGCTTTTCAGAGCAGACGGTGCAGAGAAGTGTTGTTCGTGCCACCAGCCGCCTCTTCGATCGGGACTAATAACAGCTACTTGTCACAGTCGTATGTCTACTATGTCTATCCTGATTGTGTGTTGTGTTTGACTATATTTGAACTACTGCTCCTTAATAAAATGTCTTATGACTTCTAAGACCCTTTGGGTAATCTGTGTGTGACCTGTGATCCTAATCTTACAAAATCTCTATGATTGATTAATAAATTCAGTGACTTTTCTCCTGATGGTTTCTGGTTGAAATCTGTGTTTCTGTGTATTGTAGACCTCTAACTTTCTCATTTCAATGTGTGAAGAGTTCAATATCATTCATTTATATACACACCCAAGTGAGATAAGTTAATTGTTCTTGATATTAAATCAGCCTTACCCATGGAATAAAAAGAGCATGAAACACTTCAGTTGATATTATCTTCAGCATCTCTTCGCACTCTGGCACAGGATATAAAACAAACTTGTTTGATAAATGAAGGTGCTCAGCCCTTGAGTGTCTCTGTATTGAAAACTTTTCTGTGTTCCTCCATTTTATCAATATTCATCATTAGCCTTCTGAACTTTCCTCTTTTGTTCCTCCGAAGCTCCAATATGCCAAGCTACATGCTGTTCCTTCTTCATGGTTCCTTATTTCCTGTGTTGAAATCAAGACCCATTGCATCGTCTGTAACTTGTTCTCTCTCAGGACTGCAAAACCATGAAAATCCTTAAGTCTTTCCTTGCTTCTACAATCTACAGGCTATCAAAGTCTGAGATTAGCTTTGCCTAGTCATTACTTCTTAACTTACCTTGTCTTCTCTCCAAGCTCGATGATGTCACGTACTATTGGTCTAAGTTTAATCTCAATATCCCAGCCTTGTGATTAACTGCAATTTATTCTAAATATCTATGCTATGATAATCGAGTGGAGGTATTTAAATACATTTTTCACAAAGTATCCATTAGTTCCACACCAATTATACACTGAAGGCTGGAATATTTTTTAAAGCCTGCAATCATAGAATAATAGAATGATGCAGCACAGAAGGAGGCCATTCGCCCAGCGTGCCTGTGCCTGCTCTTTGGTAAAACTATCCAATTAGTCCCACTTCCCTGCTCTTTCCCCAGAGCCCTATAATTTTTTCCCTTTAAGTATTTTTCCAATTCCTTTTTGAAAGTTATTATTGAATCTGCTTCTATTACCCTTTCAGGCAGTGCATTCCAGATCACAACTCGCTGTGTAGAAAAATGTTTCCTCATGTCGTCTCCAATTCTTTTGCCAATTACCTTAAATGTGTCCTCTGGTTACTGACCCAATTGCCACTGGAATCAATTTCTCCTTATTTACTCCATCAAACTCCTTCATGATTTTGAACACCTCTATCCAATCTCCTATTAACCTTCTATGCTCTCAGGAGAACAATCTAGCTTCTCCAATCTCTTCAAATAACTGAAGTCCCTCATCCCTCGTACCATTCTAATAATCTCTTCTACACTCTATTTAAGATCTTGACATTCTTCTTAAACTGTGGTGCTCAGAATTCAACATAATACACCAGCTGAGGTCTAACCAGTGTTTTATAAAGATTTAGTATAATTTCCTTCCCATATTACTCTCTACCTCCATTAGTATAGCCACGGATCCCATATGCTTTGTTAACAGCCTTCTCAACTTGTTCTGGCACCTTCTAAGTTTTGGGCACATACACCCCCAGGTATCTCTGTTCCTGCACTCTCTTTAAAATTATACCATTTAGTTTAAGTTACTTCTCCTTTATCTTCCTACCAAACTGCATCACTTCACACTTGTCTGCATTAAATTTCATCTACCATGTGTCTTCCCCTTTCACCAGTCTGCCTATGTCCCCCTCAAGTCTGTTACGAGCCTTCTTATTGTTTATTACATTTCCAAGTTTTGTGTCATTTGCAAATTTTTAAATTATGCCCTGTACACCCAAGTCTAGGTTATTAGCGTATATTAAAAAGAGCAATATACATAATTTCCTGCTAATAATTTTCTAATATCTAATCAGAGCAGCAGAGCTGAATATTTTGCCCTCGTAGCTGGAAAATATGTTATTAAAATAACAATGAATAAAATATGTACATTAATTATGAACGTCCTTAAATACATTATTGTGCACAGGATACATAACTGCCATGGACTTTTCCGAGCTTCTAAAGCTATTTAAGTTGTTTATCTTTTCCTGTGTCTTATTATTATCAAAGATGGAAGCTTAAAGCAATTGCCATTAAAAACAGAAGTTACTTGAGTCACCCTACTGTGCAAATCTGTACTTAACTTTATTGCTCCACCAAGTCTGGAAAATTAATTTCTATAAAGACTGTTGGATTTTGGCTCTCCAAACTAATATGAAGCATTTTCTGTTTGCTTCTTTGTAAGATTGGTATTGCCACCTGCAATCACATGAGCAGCTCTGAGAACATTTTCCAGAATTTTGCATGAACCTTATATATAGAAGTAAATTCAATGGCTAGTAGTAATATTTTAGCATTAGTATGTTTAAAAAATTGAGTTAATAGAATCATAGAATGATACCGCACAGAAGGAGGCCATTCGGCCCATCATGCCTATGTCAGCTCTTTGAAAGCACTACCCAATTAATCCTATTCCCCCTCCCTTCCCCCATAACTCTGCAAATTTTCCCCTTTCAAGTATTTATCCAATTTCCTTTTGAAACTTACTGGTTCCACCACCCTTTCAGGCAGTGCATTCCATGACAATATCAACTTGCTGCGCAAACATTTTTTTCCCTCATGGCTCCTCTGCTTCTTTTGCCAATTACGTTAAATTTATGAAAGGGAAACATGCTTGATGAACCTTCTGGAATTTTTTGAGGATGTAACTAGCAGAGTGGACAAGGGAGAACCAGTGGATGTGGTGTATTTGGACTTTCAAAAGGCTTTTGACAAGGTCCCGCACAAGAGATTGGTGTGCAAAATCAAAGCACATGTTATTGGGGGTAATGTACTGACGTGGATAGAGAACTGGTTGGCAGACAGGAAGCAGAGAGTCGGGATAAACAGGTCCTTTTCAGAATGGCAGGCAGCGACTAGTGCAATGCTGCAGGGCTCAGTGCTGGGACCCCAGCTCTTTAGAATACACATTAACGATTTAGATGAAGGAATTGAGTGTAATATCTCCAAGTTTGCAGATGACACTAAACTGGGTGGCGGTGTGAGCTGTGAGGAGGACGCTAAGAGGCTGCAGGGTGACTTGGACAGGTTAGGTGGGTGGGCAAATGCATGGCAGATGCAGCATAATGTGGATAAATGTGAGGTTATCCATTTTGGGGCCAAAATCACAAAGGCAGAATATTATCTGAATGGCGGCAGATTAGGAAAAGGGGAGGTGCAACAAGACCTGAGTGTCATGGTTCATCAGTCATTGAAAGTTGGCATGCAGGTACAGCAGGCGGTGAAGAAGGCAAATGGTATGTTGGCCTTCATAGCTAGGGGATTTGAGTATAGGAGCAGGGAGGTCTTACTGCAGTTGTACAGGGCCTTGGTGAGGCCTCACCTGGAATATTGTATTCAATTTTGGTCTCCTAACCTGAGGAAGGACATTCTTGCTATTGAGGGAGTGCAGCGAAGGTTCACCAGACTGATTCCAGGGATGGCTGGACTGACATATGAGGAGAGACTGGATCAACTGGGCCTTTATTCACTGGAGTTTAGAAGGATGAGAGGGGATCTCATAGAAACATATAAGATTCTGACGAGACTGGACAGGTTAGTTGCGGGTAGAATGTTCTCGATATTGGGGAAGTCCAGAACCAGGGGACATAGTCTTAGGATAAGTGGTAGGCCATTTAGGAGTGAGATGAAGAGAAACTTCTTCACTCAGAGAGTTGTTAACCTGTGGAATTCCCTGTTGCAGAGAGTTGTTGATGCCAGTTCATTGGATATATTCAAGAGGGAGTTAGATGTGGCCCTTACGGCTAAAGAGATCAAGGGGTATGGAGAGAAAGCAGGAAAGGGGTACTGAGGGAATGATCAGCCATGATCTTATTTAATGGCAGTGCAGGCTCAAAGGGCTGAAAGGCTTACTCCTGCACCTATTTTCTATTTTTCTATGTTTCTATGTTACCGACTCTTCTGCCACTGGAAACAGTTTCTCCTCATTTACTCAACAAAACACTTCAGGATATTGAATGCCTCTATTTAATTTTACCTTTAACCTTCTCTCCTCTACTTACCCCATCCACCACCTTAAACGTTCACTCCCTCCATCACCTGTGCACCGTGGCTGCAGTGTGTATCATCTACAAGATGCACTGCAGCAACTCACCAAGACTTCCTCGACAGCACCTCCCAAACCCACGACCTCTACCACCTAGAAGGACAAGGGCAGCAGGCACATGGGAACATCATCACCTGCAAGTTCCCTTCCAAATTACATACTATGATGACTTGGAAGTATATCGCCGTTCCTTCATCGTCGCTGGGTCAAAATCCTGGAACTCCCTCTGTAATAGCACTGTGGGAATACCTTCACCACATGGACTGCAGCGGTTCAAGAAGGCAGCTCACCACCATCTTCTCAAGGGCAATTAGGGATGGGCAATAAATGCTGGCCTTACCAGCGATGCCCACACCCCATGAATGAATAACAAAAAAAGAACAACCCCAGCTTCTCTTATTTCTCCATTTAACTGAAAGTCTTGCATCCCTGGTAAACCTCCTCTGCACTCTATGTAAGGCCTTGATATCCTTCCTAAAGTGCAGTGCCCAGAAATGGACACAATACCCCAGATGGGGCTTAACCAGTAATTTATAAAGGTTTGGCATAACTTCTTTGCTCTTTTACTTGATGCGTCTTTTATAAGGACGTACTTATTTGCACTAGCAAAATGCTCTGATTGGCTGTCCATGATCACATGACCTGTTTGCTGATTGGTCCTCTTGGAGGATAAGACACATCCAGCAGTTTCTCTGGAATGTGTAATTAGCCCAAGTTCTGAGTGACTTTGCAATGTGTAATTCGAGCCATTCTGACTGCCGACTCCAGGCAGGATAGAGAACCTCCATCTCAGCCCAGTTCTGGCTCCATCTAAGCTGAAGTTTCTAACACCCCTATAGCCCAAATTCATTCTCCCAAGCCCAAGTTCATGCACCCCCTGCTCAAGTTCATGCCCACCAGCACAAGTTCATAATCCCCCAGCCGAAGTTCCTGACAGCCCCTGCCTCCCCCACCTCCCCACCCCAGGACAAGTTCATGCACCCTCCAATAGCCCAAGTTCCTGACCTTAACCCCGCCTACCCGCCTCACCATAGATGTGGGTCACAGATTGTTAATAGGTTTATTGTGTATGAAGTGAATAGTGACACACACACCAAGCTTTTTAAGAAATCGGGTGTGAGTGTAAAGGGATTGAGGTTGAAAGAATATGATCCGTCTTCCTTCAGTTCCCTCTCTCCCCTCCAATACTCTCTCTTTCCCCCAGTCTCTCTCACTCTCCCCCCAGTCTCTCACTCTCTCTCCCCAGTCTCTCTCACTCTCTGCCCCACTCTCTCTCTCTCCCTCCTGTATCTCTCACTCTCCCCCCGTCTCTCACTCCGCCTCCCCAGTCTCTCTCTCCCCCCATCTCTCACTCCGCCTCCCCAGTCTCTCTCTCCCCCCATCTCTCTTTCCCCCCTCTCCAGTCTCTCTCACTCTCTGCCCCACTCTCTCTCTCTCTCTCCCCACTGTCTCTCTCTCCCCCTCCCCATCTCTCTCTTCCACCCCCCAGTCTCTCTCTCTCTCTCTCTCTCTCTCTCTCTTTCTCCCACCTCCGATATTTTCTCTCCCACAGAAGGCAGCGAAAATGTTCATGTAGATAATCACAGCGATATTGTAGGCAAAGGTCCTGAAGATAATCAATTACTAGACACACGCGGCACAGCTCCAGCTCACGATACATGCCCAACTTCCGGTGTTGAGTTCAAAGAGGCTGCGCATGCATGGGAGGACGAGGGCAGAGTCCAGCGGGCAGCGGTGGGCATGTGTGGGCGTCGAGGGTGGAGTCTAGGAGGCGGTGGTGGGCATGCGTAAGCATCGGGCCGGAGTCCAGGGTGTGCAGATGCAGAAGGCGCTCAAAAAACTAGTGCAAATAATCACTCTGCTGTTATAAAGCCAAGTACCCAAGTAACAGCCTTCTCAACTTGTCCTGCCACCTTCAAAGATTTGTGTATGTACAGTCCCAGGTCTCTCTGTTCCTGCACCCTCTTTAAAATTTAGATTATAATTCCTTGCCTCATTCTTCCTACCAAAATGCAGCACTTTACACTTCCCTGTGTTCAGATTTACTTTTAAATCACTGTACTTGGTGTCATATATGCTTATGTAAATAATGTGTCCTTAAGTGCACCAGAAACTACATGAATCCATAGCTTTATCCTGGGCTGGGATAGGCCACCTAAAAAGAGAAAGTGAAATAGCATCTACAACACTAAAGTCTCAAATCACAGCGAGCTGAGCAATGTAACTGACTAAGAGCTGAAGATGTGGAACTGCTTCCCTCCCTCAGTCTTTCAATCTACAGTCTTTAAAATTCCAAACTTTATGTCACCTAAACACTGCTATATTGATTTTGTCTTTCTTCCTGTTCATTTCAACGATGGTGGTGTCATAGCCTCGTCACCTGAGCTTCTCAATAAAAAAAATGACATTGCAACTGGCACAAGATGTGATTGCTACACGACTGCCAACACAAGCAACGTATGGATGGCGCAACTTATGTCTTTACGGTATACTTTCAGTTGAGGATTTGTAAAGATTGTGAAGCCTCCCCAATACTGAGAGTCTCTTATAACAGTGGTATGAGTTGCATTAAAACTAGTGCTGAAACATCTTACTGCTTCAAAGCTGCTGTATATTTCTTTTTATTAGTCCTTGTGATGGTACATGTGCATAACATTGAATAAAAGTATAGACCGAAGTGGCTTAATTGCTGAATTGTATATGATCAGCACATTGAACTTGACCTGTCTTTTTGATCTAATTAAGCAAACTGCTTAAACTTAGACAGAAGCAAAGTGCTGTGGATGCTGGAAATTTGAAATAAAAACAAAAAATGCTGGAAACACTCAGCAGGTCAAGCAGCATTTGTGGAGAGAGAAACAGAGTTAACGTTCCAGGTCGATGACCTTTCATCAGGGTGCTGCTCAAAGGAGACACAATAAAGAAGTTATAAGAAGAAAGATTTTGTAAGCTGGTAATCAGAAATAAAAATAGGATATGCCAGAAATGGACAGTGGGTTATTCAGTGGCATGAGTTCATCTATGAAGGATTCACAAAATTCTGGGACCCCCTACTCAATGGACATGTGTCTGGAATTTAAAAGAGAACTGTGTTAGACTTTTGGAGGAGTAATGTGGACAGAAATATCTCACTATTAGGGGCCTTTGGACTAAACTCGGGCCTTTTAGATTGAGTTTGGACATTTTAAATTGTATGCTGGGTCTGCATAGGGAAATGGGATCCTGATAGAGTTGCTAACTCACCTGGGAGGCAGGCCCCAGGGAGACATTAGCAGTCTAACAAAAACCCACTTACCAGGGACCCAGATACATGCATATTTTAATAGTTCTTAAAATGGCTATACAGAAAAACCCTGGCATCAGCAAAACACGCAATGGACAGCATCAAGACCTGATTACATTCTAACAGCACCATTCGAAAACCCCATCAACACCTTTGGGAATCTTGTATCATGCTAATGCTCAATCAGCCGACCAAAATTCTCACAAAGGGATCACATTAGAGTTGATCAGCCTGTCAAAATCGCACATAAACAGTCATCAAAAATCAATTGTGCGATCGAGTTTCAGCGTGAAAGTTTAAGCAGCCTCTCAGGTATAACTGGAGGGCCTTGCTGGTAGCTTTTGTGGTAACTTTTGGGCTGAGGAAATCCTTTTGAAGAAACGTACCTGAGAACACTCTGGAAAGGCACTTGGACCCTGGCTTTTTGACTCTGGCTTTGAAACATCTAACTTGCTACACGAGGTTACAGCAACGCAACAAGAAGAACCTAACAAGAAGCCTCGGAAAAACCAACAATCATCCAGCGCTGACTCAAGGAAAAAACGTATTTACCATCAAAACGTCGACCAGTGCTAATGCCGAAGACACCGCAAGCAGCCAAAGAATCCACAAGATCGAGGAGAGAGAAAGCAGTGTGCAACTGGTCTAAACTGTGGAGAAATCCTTTGGTGAGCATAGTCCCTGCAATTTCAGAGCCTAACTTAGTTAGTGTAGTGGTGGGAGGTGTTTTTTTTTCACTGCATAACCTCTGTACCCGTTGCGATTACGTTTTCCTCCTTTTTCTTTACATTTTGTTATATGCTATTAAGTTAATTAGTGTGGTGTGTTATTTTCTAAATAAAATATTTGTTCTTGCACCAAACAGTTGTCTGTCTACATCTATCACATCCCTTAAATAATTCCAAGCCCTTGAACCAGGGAGTAGGACGATTCAAACCATCAAGGTCAGAAAAGGCTGGCAAACCCACCACCCGCTACATCTAGATTAATATTTTACTGAGTTCCAGTGAAAGACTAGACCTGAAAACTCAACCTGTTCTTTGAAATGCTGATTGACCTGCTGTAGGTTTCCTGAATCTTTTGATTTTATTACATTACAGAAGCTCTTGCTTATAGTGGCCAGCAGGAGACATGCTATGTGAAGATGGAGTACGGTTATTGCGAGACTTAACCAGCCACAAATGTTGCTAGTAAATTACAACTAAAGCTCACAGTTACTGGAAGGAATGAATTCTGATATCTAATTGTAATGTATTTGGGGAGATGTACTGATGATACTACTGGAAATGAATGATTATTCATTTTAGTAAATTAATTAGTAAAGAAATAGTGTGGAAAAATTAATGGGACTAAAAGTCAACAAATCGCCTGGACCTGAAGGCCTACATCGTAGGGTTTTAAAAGGGGTAACTACAGAGATAGTGGATGCATTGGTTTTGATCTTCCCAAATTCCCTAGATTCTAGAACAGTCGCCATGGATTGGAACGGCGCAAACATAACTCTGCTATTCAAGAAAGGAGGGAGCGAGAAAACAACAACAACTTGTATTTATATAGCGCCTTTAATGTAGTGAAACGTCCCAAAGTTTCACAGGTGCGGAGATTGGGAGGAGCAGCAAGCAGCGGGAGGATTGAGGCTCAGATAAAAGGGTGTGAGAGTCAGGAGGAGCAACAGGGGGCAGGAGGATCGAGGGCCAGATAAAAGGGCACGGGGAGTAGGGAGGAGCCAGCTGGTGCTGCAGGGACAAAAAGTTAAAAAAATCGAAATCAAAGTGTGATGTCACAGCCAAGCAGGTAAGTGATTGGCTGGTGGATTGGTGACTATTTTTCTTTTCTTTTCTGCAGGAAACCTTTGGCATTGTTGTGAGTAGGAACTGCAAGTAAATATATGTGATCTCTATTATCTAAGGAGAGCCTGTAAATTAAATCGTCTGTTTGCGGAGTAGCGGCTGGGTGTGTTTGCTAAGGTTTAGAGTTTAGTTCTACTTGAGAGTTGCGAGTGTAACTAGAGGGATGGCAGGGCAGCTCAGTCCCATGGATTGCATATCCTGTGGCATGTGGGAAATGCTGGATGCTGCACGCAGCCGGGACGACCTCGTGTGCAGGAGGTGTCTCCAGCTGCACCAACCGGGGCTCCATGTCTTGGAGCTTGAGCGGCAGCTGGAGTCACTGCGGTGTATCCGTGAGACTGAGAGCAACGTGGGTAGCATGTTTCTAGAGGTGGTCACCCCACAACTTAAGAGTGTGCAGGCAGATAGGGTTTGGGTGAACACTGGACAGAAGACTAGGCAGGTAGTGCAGGGGTCCCCTTAGCCCATCTCGCTCTCCAACTGGTACTCTATTCTGAGTACCGGTGAGGGTGATGGTGGCTCTGGGGAGTGCAGCCAGAGCCAAGTCCACGGCTGTCATGTATGTAACTTTCATGTAACAACACTGCAATACTGTATATACTTGAGAAATGCACACCTTGACCACAGGGGGTGAACTTGTGGGAGACACTCCTCACCTGGTCATCCAGGTATATAAAGGGAGGTCCCACGCAGGCTCATCACTTCTGGGTCCTGTGAATAAAGGTGCAGGGCACAGAGTGACCTTATCCATAGAATGTGCCTCGTGTGAATTTGTGGTATTGTGTAAGGACTTTACAGTGGTGACGAGAAACAGAAATCAACGACCCACAAGAATGGCCACCGGTAGCACAGAGGAACGGTACTATGTTGGTGAGGCCTGGGACGATTTCGTTGAGAGGCTTCAGCAGAGCTTTGTCACGAAGGACTGGCTGGGAGATGCTGTGGCCGACAAGCGAAGGGCTCATCTACTGACCAGCTGTGGATCTAAGACTTACGCGCTCATGAACGACCTGCTAGCACCCGACAAGCCAGCAGACAAAACCTTTGAAGAGCTAATCAGTGAGCACCTTAAACCGGCGAGCAGCGTACACATGGCCCGACACAGATTTTATACCCACCGATGTCGGGAAGGACAGAGCATACCGAACTTCGTTGTGGACCTCCGGCGCTTGGCCAGCCTCTGTAAGTTCACAGACGCCTGTAGGGGGGAGATGCTAAGGGATTTCTTTATTGAGGGCATTGGCCATGCCGGGATTTGTGCTGCAGTACAGCGGGACCTGGGGTACTTGTGCATGAAACACAAAAGGTTAGTATGTAGGTACAGCAAGTAATCAGGAAGGCCAATGGAATCTTGGCCTTTATTTCAAAGGGGATGGAGTATAAAAGCAGGGAAGTCTTGCTACACCTATGCAGGATATTGGTGAGGCCACACCTGGAATACTGTGTGCAGTTTTGGTTTCCACAGTTACGAAAGGATATACTTGCTTTGGAGATAGTTCAGAGAAGTTTCACTCGGTTGATTACGGAAATGAGGGGTTGACTTATGAGGAAAGGTTGAGTAGGTGGGGCCTCTACTCATTAGAATTCAGAAGAATGAGAGGTGATCTTATTGAAACGTATAAGATTATGAAGGGGCTTGACAAGGTGGATGCAGAGAGGATGTCTCCACTGATAGGGGAGACCAGAACTAGAGGGCATAATCTTAGAATAAGGGGCAGCCCATTTAAAACTGAGATGAGGAGAAATTTCTTCTCTCAGAGGGTTGTAAATCTGTGGAATACGCTGCCTCAGAGAGCTGTGGAAGCCGAGACATTGAATACATTTAAGACGGAAATAGACAGTTTCTTAAACGATAAGGGAATAAGGGGTTGTGGGAGCGGGCGGGGAAGTGGAGCTGAATCCATGATCAGATCAATGAATGGCAGAGCAGGCTCGCGGAGCCGTATGGCCTACTCCTGCTCCTATTTTTTATGTTCTTATGTTCTTATGTTCTTAAAGTGCTTCACAGGATTATTATGAGAAAAATTTGGCACCGAGCCGCAAAAGCAGAAATTAACGCAGGTGACCAAAGCTTGGTCAAAGGTGTATGTTTTAAGGAGGGTTTTGAAGGAGGAAAGAGAGGTAGAGAGGCGGAGATGTTTAGGCAGAGAGTTCCAGAGCTTGGGGCCTAGGCAACAGAAGGCACGGCCACCAAAATAGGGTATTATCGGCCAGTTAGCCTGACATCAGTACTAGGGAAAATGCTACAATCTGTTATTCGGGATGTGATAACAGGGCACTTAGCAAATCATAATATGATTAGAAAGAGTCAACACGGATTTATGAAAGGGAAATCGTGCTCGACAAATCTGTTAGAGTTTTTTGAGTTTGTAACTAGCAAGATAGATAAGGGGGAACCAGTGGATGTAGTGTATTTGGATTTTCAAAAAGCGTTTGATAAGGTGCCTCACAAGAGGTTATTACACAAAATTAGGGCTCATGGGATTGGGAATAATATGTTAGCATGGATTGAAGATTGGTTAAAAGACAGAAAACATAGAGTAGGGATAAACAGGTTATTTTCGTGTAGGCAGACTGTAACTAGTGATGTACCACAAGATTCAAATATTTGGGCCTTCGCTATTTGCAGTCTATTTCAATGACATAGATGAGGGGACCGAGTGTAATGTATCCAAGTATGCTGACCATATAAAGTTAGGTGAGAAAGGAAGCTGTGAGGAGGACGCAAAGAGGCTGCAAAGGGATGTAGCAATGTTAAGTGACTGGGCAAAGGCATGCCAGATGTACTATAATGTAAGAAGTGGTAGGAAAAATAGAAAAGCAGAATGTTTCTTAAATGGTGAGAGACTGGGAAATATTGCTGTTCAGAGGGATCTGGGTATCCTTGTACACAAATCACTTAAAGGTAACATGCAGGTATAACAAGCAATTAGGAAAGCAAAAGGTATGTTCATCTTTATTGTAAAGGGATTGGAGTATAAAAGTAAAGAAGTCTTACTAAAATTATTTAGGGCCTTCATGAGACAACACCTGGGCCCCAAAATTCACGGTCCCGGGAAGGACTGTTACTACCCGTTTGTGGCAGCCATTTGTCAAAATCGAATGGCTGCCGCTTTGGGGTCAACTGACGACCCTACCTAAATTAGGCCAGGGAGTAGGGATAAACGGTTTTGCTGCGTTGTGGGCCACTGCCACGATTAATGGACTTCCGTGGTGCTCTGGGGCTTACAGCAGTAGTGACGCGATAAAAATGCGCTCTGCTGCCGGTCCGCCCACCGGAACATTTTTATCTTGAAAAAGCCGGCTCTTCAGCTAACAGTGCCCCCGCCAGCTTTTAGGATCGGTGCACAGTGGGAGAGCGCCAGCTGCTGTGCTGATAGATTTTTTGGTGAGGACAAATTCTTAGAGGTGTTTAGCTTTTGAAAAAATCTCAGAGCTGCTTGTTCTTAAAACAATCTTGGAGCTGCTTGGATCTTGCAAAAAATCCGGGAGATGCTTGTTCCACATCTCAAAAAGGGCAGCAGGATTCAGAAAAGTCTTGCTGAGTTAAGTTTGTTTTTCCCTCTTTCTAATTATTCGTGGCCAGTGAGAGTAAATCTCTGCTGCACAGAGGGTCATGCCTCCACCCATAATGGGCTAAGTTCTGGCAGGAGAACGCCTGCTCCAGATTGTCAGAGGCAGGGAGCCACGCAGGATGAGGCATCACCATCACCAACGAGTCCTCAGGCAGAAGGCAAGGGAGGCAGAAGCCATGGCTGCCCAACATGCAGAAGGGTGTGAAGATGTCTGCAGACATCAACGTGCAGAGGCTCGACAGCAGGGAGATGGTGTGAGGAGGAGGGTGAGGTATGCAGCCTCTCCTCACCAGATAATGGCCGATGAACCTTGCCAGCAGCAGCCTGCAGAGGCTGTACAACACAATGAGGAAGAGAGAGATGGTGCTCAGCCAGCTGGCATGGGAGGGGTGAGGCACATACCTCTGCCAAAGAGGCCCTACCGTGCTCGGGTCTACCGGCATCAGTTCTCGTTCCTTCAGCTCAGCAACGAGCTATGTTTGTGGAGGCTGAGATTCACGAAGGACGTCTTGACCGAGCTGTGCAATGTCCTTCAGCCAGATTTGGAGCCTCACACAAGGCAGAGGACAGCGCTCAGTGTGGAAACCAAAGTAACCATAGCGTTGAATTTTTACGCAATGGGCTCATTCCAGTCTGCAACTGCAGACATCTCGAACATCTCACAATTCTCCGCACATTGTTCCATTCGGCAGGTCAGCAATGCGCTGTACAAGCAAAGAGTGCAATATATATCCTTCCCCATGACCAGGGAGAAACAGGTGGAGCGCCAGGCCGGATTTCTGCGGATTGCAGGGTTCCCCAGGTGGAGCGCCAGGCTGGATTTCTGCGGATTGCAGGGTTCCCCAGGGTGCAGCGGGCAATAGACTGCACACATATCGGACTGAGGGCGCCACAACATCATCCCGAACAGAAAGGGGTACCACTCCCTGAATGTTCAGTTGGTGTGCGACCACCAGCGAAGGATCCTGGCAGTTGATGCCAGGTATCCAGGCAACTCCCATGATACTTCCATCCTGCGCCAGAGCAGTGTGCCTGCCATCATCACCGGGCCAAACCAGGATTGTTGATGGCTATTTGAAGACAAGGGATATCCCCTGTTCACTTGGCTGCTCACTCCACTTCGGAACCCCAGGACTGCGGGCGAGCATGCCTATAACGACACTCATTCTGGGACTAGATGCATCATTGAGCACTGCATTGCAATGCTTAAACAAAGGTTCCGTTGCCTTGACCGCTCAGGTGGTGCATTGCAGTACTCACCTGAATGGGTCTCCATCTTTGTGGTTGTCTGCTGCATGCTGCATAACCTGGCAGTCAATAGTGGACAGCATCTGGAGGTTGAAACAGCAGTCCCACAGCAGGAGGAGGCACAGCAGCGGGAGGAGGAGGAGGAGGAGCGTCCTGAGCCACCCAGGAGGCGTCGTCACCATCCCAACCCTGCAAAGGAAGATCAGACTTGTCTGATTGCTGCTCGATTCCAATGATTGCATTCCCACATGGCCCTTCAAATTCCACTTTCCATGGCCATCCCAATGAGCGCCTTGATACATCATTGTTCACCTCACATTATACAGCAGCCCAGATATAGGTGCAAAAAATAAAGACTTAATACATACTCAATATAACTCCAAACAACTAACAGAACAATAAACTGTAATATATGTACATAAGGTCTGCCCACCACCAGGGGGCACTACCGTCGGAGGTCCTAGGGTCATACGTACACTCGTGCTGGGCCCGGTATATAAGCTGAACTTCACCTTTGTATCTTCACTTCTGGAAGCCATTAAAGACTGACCAGGTTACACATGGTCACTGGCTCACAGTACAGAGTTCATTGTAACATTTCATACACCATAACTGGCGACGAGGCAAATACGAACCCACACAAAAGTGTGGCGAGCATTGCATGATCGAGTACTTTTGGAATTCTTGAGAGATTCAATGAGGGAGAGAATTGGGGAGATTTCACGGATCGTCTTGACCAGTATTTCGTGGCAAACGACCTAAACAAAGACGAGGATGCAGAGAAGCGCAGGGCAGTTCTTCTCACCGTCTGTGGCCCCACGACCTATGTACTCATCAAGAATCTGCTCTCATCCACTCTTCCTACACAAAAGGATTATAATGAACTGTGTGCTCTAGTTTGGGAACACCTTAAACGCACGGAAGGAATCCTCATATCCAGATATCGCTTCTATACGCACGTTCGTCCAGAAGGCCTTGACGTAGCGGCATTTGTTGCCGACCTGAGACATCTTGCAGGGCCTTGCAAATTTGGGCCTGTATTGGAAGACATGCTGTGTGACTTTTCCATGATTGGGGTCAACAATGAGACGATCTTAAGTAAGCTGCTGGCTGCGGAGACGACGGACCTCAGCAAGGTCATCACCATTGCCCAGGCTTGCATGTCCACGCAGAAAAGCACGAAGCAGATATCACGACAAAACAGGAACTCCACGGCAAGTACTGTGTACAAAATTGCATCGACGGCCGGCAGAGCTGCACATGTTAGGGCCTACTCGTCTGCGTCTGCAAGGCCAGGAGCCGCTCAAAGTTCACCATCGAGGGCCTCCTCGACTGCGTATGCGAGAATAGGAGCCGCTCAAAACCCGCCATCGGGCACAAATCTGAGCTCAGCGTGTTAACGTTACGGGGACAATCACCGACCGCATCAGTGCCGCTTCAGGCAGTATGTACGCAGAGGCTGTGCGAAGATGGGGCATCTTCAGCGGACGTGTCCAAAGCAGAGCAAGCGAGCTGTGACACACCACGTGGATGATGATCAATCCAGTGTGGATCTGGCAATGCAGCCCGAGGCATTTGAAAGCTCCTAGGAGGAAGTGTATAGCGTACGTGTATTCCTAACAAAGAGCTAATTGATAATGATGGATGTAAAATTATGAACAAAGAGCCAACTGATAATGATGGAGGTAAAATTAAATGGCATGCCGGTATCCATGGAATTAGACACGGGTGCGAGTCAATCGATAATGAATCAGAGGACTTTCGAAAAGCTGTAGGAGACCAAGGCAGAGAGACCCAAGCTGAGTCCAATAAATGCGAAGTTGCGTACCTACACCAAAGAGCTCATACCAGTGATCGGTAGTGCAGCAGTAAGAGTGTCATACGAGGGAGCGGTTCATGATCTATCGTTATGGATTATCCCGGGCAACGGCCCATCCTTATTCGGCAGGAGTTGGCTCGAGAAATTAAAATGGAAATGGTACGATATCATACTTTGTCATCAGCAGATGATGATTTGTGTGCTCACGTGCTGTATAAATTTCCCTCACTGTTTGAAGCGGGAATTGGCAGCTTCAAGGGAGCCAAGGTGCAGATTCACCTAGGTCCAGACGCAAGACCCATCCATCACAAAGCAAGGGCGGTCCCGCACACGATGAGAGAAAAGGTCAAGCTCGAATTGGACAGGCTACAACCTGAGGGGGTCACCTCACCGGTCGAATTTAGTGAATGGGCCAGCTCCATTGTTCCGGTGTTAAAAAGCGACGGCACGGTCAGGATTTGTGGAGACTACAAGATCACGATCAACCAAATTTCGAAACAAGATCAGTACCGGCTACCGAAAGCTGATGACCTGTTTGCAACGCTAGCCGAGGGAAAATCGTTCACCAAATTGGATCTAATGTCGACCTACATGACACAGGAACTGGTTGAATCATCAAAAAAACTTACGTGCATCAACACGCACAAAAGATTGTTTATTTACAACAAGTGCCCTTTTGGCATTCGTTCGGCGGCAGCCATATTTCAGAGAAACATGGAGAACCTATTGCAATCCGTCCCCAGGACCATGGTATTCCAAGATGACATCTTAGTCACAGGTCGTGACACCGCCGAGCACCTGGACAATCTGGAAGAGATTCTGCATTGTCTGGGCAAAGTGGGACTCAGGCTGGAACGTTCGAAGTGCGTTTTCATGGCACCAGAGGTCTAATTCCTGGGACGAAAGATTGCTGCAGACAGAATCAGGCCAACAGGCGCAAAAACAGAGGCCATCAAAAATGCGCCCAGGCCCCAGAATGTGACGGAGCTGCATTCGTTCCTGGGTCTTCTCAACTACTTCGGTAATTTCTTACCCAAATTGAGCACAGTATTAGAGCCTTTGCACAAGCTGCTCAGGAAAGGAGATGACTGGGTGTGGGGTGAACTCCAAGACAGAGCCTTTGAAAAGGCTAGAAATCTGTTGTGTTCCCACAAGCTACTGGTACTGTATGACCCATGCAAGCATCTAGTTTCGACCTGTGATGTGTTGTCCTATGGGGTTGGCTGAGTACACCAGCAAGCCAATGAGTCAGGCCAACTTCAACCATATTGGTCTCGAATCGTGTCCAAGGTGGAAAGAGCCTATGGCATGGTAGAGAAAGAAGCTTTAACATGTGTTTATGAGGTTAAAAAAAATGCACCAGTAGCTGTTTGGGCTTCGCTTCGCGCTAGAAAACGATCACAAGCCGCTTATATCGTTGTTCTCGGAACACAAAGATATCAATACCAACGCGTCGTCCCACATCCAGAGATGGGCACTGACATTATCTGCCTATGGTTATGTCATTCACCATAGACCAGGCACCGATAACTGCGCTGATGCATTGAGCCGGTTACCGTTGCCCACACCGGAGGTGGAAACGCCAATGCCTGCAGAGCTACTCATGGTCATGGATGCCTTTGAGAGTGGAAGGTCACCTGTCACTGCTCAACAAGTTAAGCCCTGGATCAACCAGGATCCGACCCTATTGGTTGTAAAACGTTGTGCACTTAATGGGGACTGGTCGACCATCCCCAAGAAAATGGGTGATGAAACCAAACCGTACAGCCATCGCAAAGATGAGCTTTCCATCCAGTCCGACTGTTTACTTTGGGGTAATCGTGTTGTAATGCCCAAGAAAGGCAGGGTGAGGTTTGTACGGGAGTTACATAGTATGCATCCCGGTATTGTCATGATGAAAGCCATTGCCAGGTCCCATGTTTGGTGGCCTGGCATTGACTCAGACTTAGAGTCATGCGTGCATCAGTGCAGCACTTGCATGCAGTTAAGCAATGCCCCAAAGGAAGCTCCGCTCAGTCTGTGGTCATGGCCATCCAAACCGTGGTCGAGAATCCACATCGACTTTGCAGGCCCCTTCCTCGGTAAAATGTTTCTTGTGGTGGTGGAGGATGCATATTCAAAATGGATAGAATGTGTGATCAAATCATCCAGCACTTCCACTGCCACCATTGAGAACCTGAGAGCCCTGTTTGCCACACATGGTCTGCCAGACATCGTTGTCAATGACAATAGACTGTGTTTCACGAGCCTGGAGTTTCAAGAGTTCATGAAACGCAATGGCATAAAATAGGTGAGGTCAGCCCCCATTCAAACCCGCATCCAATGGTCAAGCGGAGCGGGCAGTTCAAACCATCAAGCAGAGCCTGAAATGCGTAACTCACGGTTCCTTGCAGACATGCCTGTCACGCATACTGCTCAGTTATAGGACAAGGCCACACATGCTCACCGGGGTCCCGCCTGCGGAACTAATGATGAAGAGAGGCCTCAAAACCAGGCTCTCTCTAGTCCATCCTGACCTTGACGATCATGTCGAAACCCGACGTCAACACCAGCAGTGGTATCACGACCGCTCCGCAGTGTCACGCGACATATCTGTAAATGATGTACTGAACCATATTCAGGAGCCCAAGTGGCTCCCGGGCAAAGTTACGAATAAGGAGGGTAACTGGGTGTATATGGTTAAGCTCAAGAATGGGCAGATGTGCAGGAAACACATTGATCAAATCAAGCTAAGACACACTGACGAATCGGAACAGTTGGAAGAGGACACCGCGAGCTTAGATAACCAACCAACTCGCGTCCAGCCATCAGAAGAACCCACGGTCAACGCCCAGCCCCAAGTCGTGAGAGACTCGGAAAGCACTGGGATTGTGTTAAGATGATCAACCAGGGAGCGAAGGGCTCCGGACCGTCTGAACTTGTAATATGGACTTGTGCCAAGAACTGGGGGGGAATGATGTAATGTATGTACATAAGGTCTGCCCACCACCAGAGGGCACTACCTTTGGCGGTCCTAGGGTCATAGCTACACTCGTGCTGGGCCCGGTATATAAGCTGAACTTCACCTTTGTATCTTTACTTCTGGAAGCCATTAAAGACTGACCAGCTTACACCTGGGTCACTGGCTCACAGTACGGAGTTCATTGTATCATTTCATACACCATATAAACAGAGCAGAAAAAAACACAAACATAATTTACCACCCTTGTGCATTTCCTCATAACCCCTCTTATGCATGCCTAACCTGCAACTTCCCCTGTGGCTGCCTCATGGGTCTGAGAAGGCTGCTGTCTTCCCTGTGTAGAAGCTGCAGATGTCCTTCTAGGATGCCCTCGACCAGCTTTGGGCCTGGAAGGCCCGGCTGGAGACTGGTCAATACCTTCCTGGGAGAGTTCAATTTGGCTTGGCTCAGGCAAGGCCATGTTTGGAGGCACCGGCTGAGTGATAGGTCTGGGGCCAGGAATGCTGCGATCCTGAGGGAGCGCATCATCCATATCCTGGCCTGAGGAGCCTGAGTCACTCACCGGTGGCGGCACATTACCATCACCCCCAATCTGAGGGAGCTCAGGTCAGTGCTGTGGTGCCACACCAGAAGGTCCCCCGTGACCCGTGTTGGACCCAGCGATTGAAGCAACACTAAAGTCTCAGGGGACATCCAGCTGAGACTGCGTGAGAGCAGTCACAGTCTGAAAGCCACCAGATATGACAGCACTTACACGCTCCGTCGACTCTTGCTGAGCTACGGCCATCCTCTCCAAAGCAGCACCAATATGCTCATTCCCTCGCGCCAGTGCTGCAATGGCAGCTGCTACATCACCTACAGGTTGCGACATCACGGCAGGATCCGCACGGATATTCTGGGCGTCCACCATCGCCTGCACACTGGCAATGATGAGCTCCGTGGAGTGCACAGAGCTGTCGACTATGCGGGAAGCGGACTCCTCCATGCTCCTCATGACTTGCCAGTGCCCCCAACATCTGGGAATGCATGACCTCCACCCGTGTCTTATAAGCCGCAACATCGACGGGCTTGTCTGAGTCCTCTTCAGCAGAACTCTAGTGCGGGACTCGGAGAGGTGGCACCTGAGGTTGCCTAGCCCTGTCACCATGCTGTAGCCCACTAGGCCCCGGTGCAACACGCAGTGCAGACCCCGCTACTATACTAGATACATCAGACCGCGCACTCCCAGGATCTGAGCCGGCGCGTGTGGGTGGAAGCAGTGATGTGATGCTCTTCGCACTGTCCTCCTCTTCCTATTCCTCATAGCTGAGGTCACCAGAAGATGGTGTTATATCTAGGATCTCAGCAATGCTCGACACCTCAGTCTCCTCAATGCTGTCATTAGGCTCATCTGGCTGGATCTCAGCAAGGATATGCTGCAGATCTGGCGACAGTGTCTCAGGAGGAGCTGCTCCCTCGCCTCGGCTGCCACTCGGCTTCTCATCTATAAGCATCAATGGGAGAAGGGCTGTCGTGAAGGGGAGGTGGGGAATTTACACATGGAGCCTACAAGTAGTGGACTTTCAGAGGGAAAGGCACAGTAGGTGCTGCAGCATTCTGAAAGAGATAGCATTAAAGGAAGGCCATCATTTAACCATAATACCGACATTGGCATTGCCAGTCGGTATTATCCCACACAGGGGGGGTCTCATCTGCAAACATACATGGGAGAAGGGCTGCCGTGAGGGGGAGGTGGGGAATTTATGCATGGAGCCTGCAAGTAGCGCACTTTCAGAGGCAAAGGCACAGTAGGTGCTGCAGCATTCAAGGAGACATAGCATTAAAGAAGGGCCTTCACTTACCCTCATCGGCATCGCCAGTGCCCTGGCCCACAGGGAAGGCACCATGTCCATCCATGATGGCCTTGACCCTCGCCTCCAAGAGTGTGAGGACTTGTAGCTCGGCCTCACCACCTCCAGTCCTGCTTTGCTCAAACCGATTGTGAGCAAGTTTCACATGCAAAACAAAGATTGGTTGGTTTGTAGCATCGTGATGATGCATCCGAAATGAGAGCACGTGTGTGTCCATGACTTTCAGCTGTCAATGTGAAAGGAGAGGGCCTCCATTGCAAACGCACACACACATACACACACACACATATATGTATATAACTATACATATATATAAATATATATATATATATATATATATATATATAGAGAGAGAGAGAGAGAGAGGCCTGAGCAATGAAATGCTGCATCTGTCACTAAAGGGTGAAACTGGGAAATAAGGGAAGGCTGAAGGAGAGTCGCAGATGGAAGGTTAGCATTTGGTGGAGCAGGTTCTCACTTTTATCAAATGAATGATGTAATTCATCCTTTTGCAACATTGCGTCGCCATCCTATTATGGATGGAGGTCCCCGACACCTCTTCTACTATCTCCCTCCAGGTATTGGTAAACTGCTGTCGAGTCGGTCTCCCCACGTCAGAGTAGAAGAGTTGCTTCCTTCCCTCCACTCCCTGCATCAGGGTCTCCAGCTCGGCATCTGAAAATCTACTTTTGCTTCTTAACACAGCAGCACCAGCCATCATTCCACACCACTCCTTCCCTCCTCAGGGCCTTGCTGCAAACCCTGGCCTTTAAGAAGGCCAGGAAGCAGCTGGCTCATTGGCTACCAATCACCCTAAGGGTGAATTTCCCTGTGGGAATAACGTCCCAATTATGACTGCAAACTATCAGGTTTGAAGGGCAATTAGGACTGGAGCATTTTTTTTGTGGTCAAAAAGCTGAATTTGGATCCAATGGCTGCCGCAACCATAGTGGCGCTAATCGGGGGAAAAAGGTCTTAACACTGCCAGCTTTCTGGCGGCATTGAATTTCAGCCCCCTGGAGTACGGTGTACAGTTTTGGTCTCCTTACCTCAGGAAGGATATATTTGTCTCAGAGGAAGTGCAACAAAGGTTCACTAGACTGATTCCTGGGATGAGGGGATTTTCCATTGAGGAGCGATTGAGTAGACTAAGCCTATATTCCCTAGATTTTAGAAGAATCAGAGGTGATCTCATTGAACCATACAAAATTCTTACAGGGCTTGACAGGGTAGAAGCAGGGAGGATATTTCCCATGGTTGGAGAGTCTAGAAATAGGGGTCACAGTCTCAGTATAAGGGGTTGGCCATTTAGGATTGAGATGAGTAGAGATTTCTTCACTCAAAGGGGGAGAAATTTGGGAGTGCCACATTTGGGGCGTTAACTTTTAAAAGTAGAAAAATTTAGCGGCAGTCATCATTTTCTCTTGTTTCTTTCTGCCTCTTCTGAAGGTCACATGGGCTGCAGAAGAACCACCAGTCCTGTGATACCTTAATTGAGTCTTTGTTGCTGAGTCGAGACAGAGATGTTGGTCAGCTAGTCTCCAGTCACGGTAAGCCCAATCCTGTCCTCATCCAATATTTTAGCAGTGGTCACTAGATAGCAATCAAGGGCAGAATCCTAACTGATTTCCCTTGCAATCAGTAGCTTCCTCAGTAGCCCTTAGAGACTGTGAGTAATTGTAGCACTCTAATTATTATCACACTGCCTGAGATCAGGTAACTCAGCACAAACCAGAGATCAAAGCTGGAATCTGCTAATCTGCATTCTTGTGCAGTATATTTATTAACTGGACTTTATCAACTGGAGCATTCTAGAATTAATCTTTTAAATGCAAAGTGCTCTTTACAATTGCTTATGAAGTCACCTCTATTTGACAGATTTTGAAAACTCTTGGATATGAAACTATTTTGAATAAAATAGCAATTTAGTTCAGTGTTGTCCAATCGAATGCCTTATTTACATTCACACAATACAGGTAAATATATGTCATATGTGTATATTTACTTGGCATCATCCAGCAACAAATGATCAAAAAAAAACTTGCACACTCTACTTTTCATCTTACCATTCTACCAACAAACGCACAAAAAGGTTAAAATACACATGCATACATTGTGCGAATATGAGTATTGAGATCACATGATGAACGACAGTGTCTATTACTCATTTTTTATTTACTAATCAGAAGTGCAATTTGCCACATCTGGATTCCCAATTCATCGCATGTGGCTAATATATTGGACAAAACTGATATACTTTACATGAAGGCAGAAATTGGTGCATTGATGCATTTAAAAATGGATAAATTCGCTCAATAATATTTACACCAAATTGTTTTAATAGTTCAGATTCCAGGTGATGGCTATCAGGAGCAGAATCCAAACTGATTTCCCTCACCATCAGTAGCTCCATCAGTAGCCCTCGGAGACTGATAGTAATTGCCAAGTATTGACACACTGCCTGAGATTAGGTAGTGTTTCTCCACTCAGGTGAATGATTTCTACTCTACCTAAAGGTTCATTTCAGTTGGGATTGCACTGATCTGAACTAAATTTAATTCCACCCCAGTAGCGACATAAAACCTTTGTTCCAAATGAGGAGATAGGTTGAAGTTCTATCAATTTGCTCTTTTTAATTTCTACTGGGGATCATTTTCACCTTCACTGTTTGGGACTAAATTGGCATCTGTTGTAGAACCTGCCCAATTTCATTTCAAATGAAAATCAGATGGGTTCTAGAAAGAGCAGGCAATCCACTCCGCCAGTTTACCACTCAAGCAGTGAAGGTGAATATTACCCTCAATATATTTTATATACAATATTAATATGATCATATGCTCTGAGTACTAAAAGTAGGTCTATCCACATTAAAATCGACCTTGTGGTAAAGTGGAAACATTGATACAATTTACTGCATAAATAATCGTCAATAATTGCTTTAAATTAAGAAATAAAAATCTGCCCAGGCCAAGAGGAGATACACTGAGGTGAAAGAAAATTGAAACATATGGTTTTCTTGTACGAGAAAAAATATATTCGTTGATCTCCTGTAACATTGCACTTAGCATGTGAAAGAATATGGAGGGAGACATTGGATAGTGCTGGCCTGTGGGTGTGAACAAGGTGTGGGGAACGATCCCTGCATCGGACACAGGTTACCTGAGGTCTGAATGACATTGGACATAGGGCCTCATTTAAATTAGTCCGCAAGCTGCAGGTGCATCGACAGGCAGCTCGTTGGCAAAGTAAACATCAATTTTGGGTCGGTCGTGGGATTGGGTGGGAGGGTGGCAGATGCTCAGGAGGGGGCCGAGTGGGGGCTGGCAACAGTGTTTGCATCGGCTTTGAAGCTTGGAGGAATGCGCCTACTCCTCTAGGCTCCACATTCAGGTAAGTATTTTGTGGTAGCGGCCTCTAGCGGTCTCTTTAAGAACCACTGTTTGGGTCGCACATAGACTTGATTATCCAGAATTCAGTAGGCTTGGCACTGGCTGCATTCAGGGCAGCCTAATTTCTGGAAAGTTCCTAAAAGAAGCATTAGGTTTCCTATTTGGATATGTCAATGGATTTCTAGGCCATGATCGCTCTCTTACCTGGCTCTGCTGTCTTTGTATTGATATTTCTCTCTGTCTTGCCTCACTTGTCTTCCTTTCTCTTCTGCTTCTCCTTCCCTAACTTCTTTTTGCTTCTCATTTTGTCTGCTTCTACTTTTCCCCTTGTCTTATTTTATTCTACCTTTCAGGTTGGATAAAATCATATTATTTTGAATTAGCTTACTTGTTTTAATCATTTGTTTTATGATTTATCTAAGTAATTGGAATGATTGGCCTAGAAATTGGTCTGCGCAGCTCCCCTTTTTTGGACATGACTCGGACTACTAAGGGCCCAATATAGTGGGGGCAGGAAGTGTATGCACATAAGGGGCCTAACGTCTATTTGAGGTCCCTTATCCAAGTTGGTTTGTCCTGAGGCAGCCTGTGCCAGCAGGGCGGCACTTAGGAAAACCAAGCGTAGGGTTTGCCTGCTATGCCCAACCAAGAAAATAAGTAACTTACTTGAATGTGGAGCTGGAAGGAGCAGATATCATTGATGCTTTCCCAAGGGTGGACTGGGAAGCCTTTGGGGCTGCAATTAGTATCCAAAAAACATCAAGTTTGCTCTGGTGACAAGGAAGTAAAATACCAAAAGACAGCTGTTGAAACCCCACTGATGGGATTTAGGTGGAGGTCTTATAATTCAATAATTCAATCAACGTGACAAAATCTGACATCTTTTCAACCTGCTCCAGTTTAATAAAGAATAATCTGAATGAGAGTATATTTTACATGTATGAGAAAAATAGTTCAGTGACTTTCTCCAAACATTCATCAGACTCATGTCTTAATATTGATCCAAAATAGATCTGCCTTCTTAGATACCCAAACTCAATCAGATAAGACTTTTGTCATCTTTGGCATCCAGCAAGTCATCAATGGATCCCCCCTTCCTCCCCCCCCCCCCCCCCCACCCCTTGCATTTCCCTCGTAACTTATTTCAAATACAGAATAATGTTTAAAAGATCATTGTAACAAAATCCAGTGTGTTGGAGTTGGAAGCGTAAACATTAAAGGAAGAGACTCACCACAGGACTCTAAAAATCAAGTTGATACATTGAATTATGATTGAATGCATCAATGTTTTCTTTTTCTCTGTTCATGTAGGTCTGTTTAAAAAAATATATATTTCTATTTAAGCATCAGCGGGAGCACTGGCTGATAAGATATTGAACCTGATTGTGTGGGGTGGCTAAATTAACAAGTACAATTGATGTTGACATTCATGATTGTATCTCTGCTGATGTTAATTCAATTCCATCACAAAGTCAGCTTCGATAGCTCATTCAAGCTACTTGCCTGTAATTTCTGTGGTAGTTCTCCCAATTGTACACCGTAGTTTTGATGGAAGATTGGCGAACTCCCGGATAAACAGCACAAAGGGCTATTTATGCCATTTCTTTAGGATTTCTGCTGATCTGCCACTGAACAAAAGGTGGAAGTTTGGAGAACCCCCAACGGATGGAACAAGTTAACCTTCAGGTGGACATAAAAGATCCCGTGGCACTATTCGAAGAACAACAGGGGAGTTGTCCCACTGTCCTGGTCAACATTTATCCCTCAACTAACACCATCAAAAATAAATTAACTGAACATTTATGTCAACTCCTATTTATGGGACCTTGCTGTGCACAAATTAGCTGCTGCCTTTCACTACTTTACAACAGTAGTACAACTTTACATAAAAGCACTTAATTGGCTGTGAAGCACTTTGGAATGTCCTGAAGTCATGAAAGGAGTTTAGTCCAAAGAAACAGTCAAGTTTGTGCTAATAACTAACTGCTTTTATTTTCAGACCCTCTAGAGCACTCCTAGCAAAGAATAACAAAGTAATACCAGAGCGTACATTGGACTGTAATGTCTGTAGCACTGGGTCAGCTGCGTTCAGGGAAACATAGCCTAACTGTTGGAGGCCGCCACCAAAAAGGTACATTTTTAAACAAATACTTACCTGAAGGAGGAGCAGAAGTGCTCAGCTCTCCAAATTTATCCATTTCTTTCACATAGGCTCTTGACACTGGAGATCAGCCTCATGGCTCTTCTCTGCATGGCCTCCAGTGCTTTAACATCTCTCTTATTGCTTGGTGATCAGAATGGAATGCAGTATTCACGGTGTGTTCTGACTAGTCATTACCTTCGCTGTCTTATATTCTACGGTTTTGGCAGTGTAGTTCAATATTTTATTAACTTTGGTGATTGCTGCTCTACATTGGTTGGAGATGTTTAGCGTTGAGTCTACTAAGATTCCTAAGTCGCCTTGAGCTTCATCCATAGCTATTTCAACAGCATTCATGAAGTACCTGTATAATCTATTTCTCCTTCCTTTGTGTAGCACATAACATTTGTCATCTCCCATTGTGCTGGGCACTTACATATTTTGTCCTACTCATTTTCTAATTTCTAACCTGTCTTCTACTCTGCTGCCCATATTCTAACTCTCACCAATTCCCATTCACCCATCACCCTGGTTTGCAAGCTGACCTACATTGGCTCCCGATTAAGCAACGCCGTGATTTAAAAATTCTCATCCTTGTTTCCAAATCACTCCATGGCCTCACCCCTCCCTATCTTTGTAATCTCCTCCAGCCCTACAACCTTCCGAGGTATCTGCACACCTGCAAATCTGGCCTGTTGAGCATCCCCAATATTAATCACTCCACTATTTACGCCATGCCTTCAGCTGCCAAGGCCCTAAGCTCTGGATTTCCCTACCTAAACCGCTCCACCTCTCTATCTCTCTTTATTCCTGTAAGACACTCTTTAAAACCTGCATCTGCTCTAATATCTCCTTATGTGGTTTGAGGTAACAGAGAGGGTTGATGAGGGCAATGCGGTTCACATGGTGTATATGGACTTCCAAAAGGCATTTGATAAAGTGCCAACATAATAGGCTTTCCAGGAAAGTTGAAGCTCATGAGGTTTTAAAGACCATGCACAAAGGTCTCTTTATTTACAACAGATGCCCGTTTGGGATTCGATCAGTCGCGGCGATATTCCAGAGGAACATGGAAAGCTTGCTGAAGTTGGTCCCGCGCACAATGGTCTTCCAGGACGACATCTTGGTTACAGGTCGGGACACCGTCGAGCACCTGCAGAACCTGGAGGAGGTTCTTAGTCGGATTATTCTTGTGGGGCTCAGGCTAAAACGCTCGAAGTGTGTTTTCCTGGTGCCTGGAGTGGAGTTCCTGGGGAGAAGTATCACGACGGACGGCATCAGGCCCACCGATTCGAAGACGGAGGCAATCAAGAACGCACCGAGACCACAGAACGCGATGGAGCTGTGGTTGTTTCTAGGACTCCTGAACTATTTTGGTAACTTCTTACCGGGTCTTAGCACATTGTTAGAACCCTTGCACTCTTTACTGTGTAAAGGAGATGAATGGGTATGGGTTATGGGGTAAAAACCAAGAAAATGCCTTTGAGAAAGCTAGGAAGCTGTTATGTTCAAACAAATTGCTTGTGTTGTACGATCCATGTAAGTGTTTGGTACTAGCATGTGATGCATCATCGTACAGGGTCGTGTGTGTATTGCAACAAGCTAATGAATTTGGGAAATTGCAACCAGTTGTTTATGCATCCAGAAGTCTGTCTAAGGCTGTGAGGGCCTACAGTAAGATCGAAAAAGAAGCGTTAGCGTGTGTTTACGGGGTAAAGAAAATGCATCAATATCTGTTTGGGCTCAAATTTACATTGGAAACTGACCATAAGCCGCTTTTATCCCTCTTTTCTGAAAGTAACGGGATAAATATGAATGCATCGGCCCACATCAGAGATGGGCGCTCATGTTGTCCGCATACAACTACGCCATCCGCCACAGGCCAGGCATAGAAAACTCTCCGATGCTCTCAGTAGGCTGCCATTGCCCACCACAGGGGTGGAGATGGCACAGCCTGCAGATTTAGTCATGGTAATGGAAGCATTCGAGAGTGAGCAATCACCTGTTACCGCCTGACAGATTAGAACCTGGACCACCCAGGACTCCTTACTGTCCTTAGTAAAAAACAGTGTGCTCCATGGGAGTTAGTCTAGTGTCCCGTTAGAGATGCAGGAAGAAATAAAGCCATACTAGCGGCGCCAAGATGAAATGTCTATACAGGCAGACTGCTTCCTATGGAGTAATCGGGTAGTTGTGCCAAAAAAGGGCATGGATACCTTCATTAGTGATCTCCACAGCATCCACCCAGACATTGTAATGATGAAAGCGATAGCCAGATCCCATGTGTGGGCCCGGTATCGATGCAGACTTAGAGTCCAGCGTGCAAAAATGTAATACATGTTCCCAGTTAAGCAATGCACCCAGGGAGGCGCCACTAAGTTTATGGTCCTGTCCCTCCAAACCGTGGCCCAGGGTCCAAATTGACTATGCAGGCTCATTCTTGGGAAAAATGTTTTCAGTGGTTGTAGATGCGTACTCCAAATGGATTGAATGTGTGATAATGTCGGCAAGCACGTCCGCTGCCACCATTGAAAGCCTACGGGCCATGTTTGCCACGCACAGCCTGCCTAATGTCCTTGTAAGTGACAATGGGCCGTGCTTTGCCAGTGCCGAATTCAAGGAGTTCATGACCCGCAATGGGATCAAACATGTCACGTCTGCCCCGTTTAAACCAGTGTCCAATGGTCAGGCAGAACGAGCAGTTCAAATAAACAAGCAGAGCTTGAAAAGGGTAACTGAAGGCTCACTGCAGACTCGCTTATCCCAAGTCTTGCTTAGTTACCGCACAAGACCCCACTTGCTCACTGGGGTTCCTCCCGCTAAACTGCTCATGAAAAGGGCACTTAAGACAAGGCTCTCATTAGTCCACCCTGATCTACACGAACAGGTAGAGAGCAGGCGGCTTCAACAGAATACTTATCATGATTGTGTAAATGTGTCATGTGAAATTTAAATAAATAATCCTGTATTTGTGTTGAACTATGGTCAATGTCCCAAGTGGCTTGCTGGCACTGTTATGGCCAAAGAGGGGAGTAAGGTGTTTGTGGTCAAACTCGCAAATGGATTCACCTGCAGGAAACATTTGGACCAAACCAAACTCAGATTTACGGACTATCCAGAACAACCCACAATAGACTCTTCCTTTTTCAACCCTCCAACATATACACAAGTGGCAACCGACCCAGCGGAAGCCATCACCCGCAGCAGCCCAGCAAGACTCGCTGCACAGCAGCCCAGCGAAGGCCTCAGCAACACCAGCATTAGCACAGAGACGATCAACCAGGGAAAGGAAGGCCCCAGATCGACTCACATTGTAAGTAGTTACACTATTGACTTTGCGGGGGGCGGGGGGGGGAGGCGGGTTGGGGGGAGAGTGTTGTTTTGTATGTAAACCTGTAAATACCATGTCTAACCACCAGAGGGCTTATCCCCTGGAGTCCCAAGCGATCCCACAATCCCTTGGGAGCACCTGTATATAAGGAGGCCTCACAGGCTGGAGAGGCACTCTGAGATCTGTACTAAAGGACTACGGTCACACCTTACTTTGAGCTTGCAGTATCTAGTCTGACTCTTTATTCAAGACATAACAGTTGTGATGAACCTTTATAAAACACTGGTTCGGCCTCAACTGGAGTATAGTGTCCAATTCTGGGAACCGCACTTTAGGAAGGATTTGAAAACCTTGGAGAGGGTGCAGCAAAGATTTACAAGAATGGTTCCAGGGATGAGGGACTTCAGTTACGTGGATAGACTGGAGCAGCTAGGGTTGTTATCCTTAGAGCAAAGACGTTTGAGAGGAGATTTAATAGAGGTGTTAAAATCATTATGGGTCTAGACAGAGTAGATAGAGAGAAACTGTTCCCATTGGCGGAAAGTTTGAGAATCAGAGGACACAGATTTAAGGTGATTGACAAAAGAACCAAAGGCGACATAAGGAAAATCTTTTTTATGCAGCGAGTTGCTAGGATCTGTAATGCACTGATTGAAAGGGTGGTGGAGGCAGACTCAATCGTGGCTTTAAAAATGGAATTGGATAAGTACCTGAAGGAAAAAAAAATGCAGAGCTACGGGGAAAGGGCCGTGGAGTGGGACTAGCTGAAGTGCTCTTGTAGGGAACCGGCACAAGCTCGAAGGGCTGAATGGCCTCCTACTCTGCTATTACCATTCTATGATTCTATGATTCTATGTCAAATGTTGTTTAATAATGCCCCGGTGAAGCACCTTGGAACGTTTTACTCCTTTAAAGGCACTATATTAATATAAACTGTTGTTGTTATGATTCTAGAGTGTCTCTTAGTTTGGTATCCTCTGCAAATTTGACCACTTTGCCAATTCATTTATATAAATCAGAAATAGCGATGTTCTCAACACTGAGCCCTGAGGCACCTCACTCAGTACTTCCTCCCGTTTTGACATAACTCTTCTAATGAATGCTCATTATTTCTCACCCTTCAACCAGTTTCTTATCCATTCCCAGGATTCACCCTGAAGCTCCACAGCTTTGAGTTTCATTAATATCCTTTTCTGTGGAACTTTATCAAAAGCCTTTTGAAAGTTGAGGTACTCCCTGTCATTGGGCTTGGGTCCACTTGGGTTGTCACTACCTCAAAGAAGACGAGGAGATTGGTCAGTCAGGACTTTCCCCTTCTGAAGCCTTGCTGACTGCTATTGACTAGGCTATTGTTGCAAGATTATTCTCAAGTTTACTTCTGATAATCGATTCTATTATTTTACATGGAATAAAAGTGAGACTGATGTGACTGTAGTTGCCTGTGTCTGTTTAGTCACCCTTTTTGAATATGGGAAGCACATTAGTCTGTTTGCAGTCTACTGGTACTTCTCCAGTCTCCACTGGCTCCCTCATTAGGATTATCAGTGCCCACAGTCTCTCTCAGAGGTTTGGGATAAATACCATCTATCCATGGGAATTAATTTGTTTTGAGCCCATTTAGCCTATCTAGGATTCCAATCTCATTTGTAATGAAGTCAATTGATTGTTCTTGCAATTTATTTGTCTGGAGATGGCATGATACTTACACCTTTCCTTGTGAATACTTGAAGGAAATAATGTACTCATCCTCAGTTTGAAGTCCATTTGTGTCTTCTATGATCTACACCTCTAGTCTGACTGCCTTCTTGCTCTTGTGGTATTGATAGTTTGATTTGCTGTTATATTTAGCCTCAGGTACTATGCCCTTTTCCAGGTTTCTCTTTGCTTCTCTAATTAATCTTTTAGTGTATTTCTGCTCTTTCTTCTATTCATCCCTTCTCATTTCTCCCTGTATAGGACAGTGTTCCTCTTTATCTCACTTTCATCTTGTTTGTGAATTCATTTTGGGTTATTTCAAAATCCTCACCTCATCTGCAAACCCGTCCATGGTCTCAAACTCGACTCTGCAACCTCTTCCACCTCTTCTAAGTTTTAGCTACTGTGCTCCTCCTCACTGTGCTCTACCATCTATTCTGATAGCCTTTAGATATCATGGCCCCTGTTCTCTGTAATTTATTTATCTCTTCCTTCTATAGCCTCCTCAAAATATATCTCTTCAACCATGCCTTCAGTAACCTCACCAAACTAATTTCCTAAATTCCTGCTTGGTCTTGTATTTGTTCCCTGACCACTGCTTGAGGCACCTTAGAATATGCTGTTGCATTATGCTCCTACAGAAGGATACCTTGTTGGGTATGTACTGTGTGGTATGATGTGAGATCTACAGATCAAGAAGGTCCTATGTTTGATCCCTTATTTGTGCTGACCTAGCTAATCTCAGCTGGGGCAGCAATGGGGGTCCTACAACTGGTACCAATGTCGCTGAACTGGAGAAGGCAAAAAAAGGCATGGCATTTGCTCATGATCAAAATCCAGCACCCATTCCGGGTAGGGTATATCTTTGAATGTCAGAGGAGAACAAGGTCAAGCAGGCCTGTGCTGACTCAAGCAGTTGAATATTGCCAACATTTTGTCTAAGTCCACACTTAGACAAAATACTTGGGCAAACTACTGGAGGACCATCACTATCTGTGAAACAATCACATTATATAAGACGCTGCTTTCAGAATGGGAAGAGAAGAATCTTTTGAAAAGTTGAATAATAAATAAATAAGGTTTGGAACGGTGGTTTTAAAAAAGGATCATAATAGTGGAACTCATGGCTTCATAAACAATTGCCACTTCATTTTTAGGATTTCCTCCCACTGCAATACTAATAATGTGAAATATCTCAGAGTCTGATACAAGCAATAAAGGATTGGCATTCCTTGGAAAAGTTTGAAAAAGTGACAGGGCAAAAAAGCCTTGGTCTAACCATCTCCTCCACAACTTTGAAAATATCGTATCAATCAGTTGTGTTCCCTCAAGGAAGGTGGCATGTTTATGTTCCTTTTTAAGAAAGTTCAAAGTATTTTTTTCTCTTTATTGGGTGATTCAAGCCTTTCATAACTAATTATTTTAATGGAAGTAGAACACAAAAAGAAAATATGCCTGAATATATAAACAGAGACATACTCATGAATCCACACCGCAGGAGGCACAGACCAACATAAAAGAGTAAGGAGTTCATAAGGTAATACTTTGTTATTTTATACCACTGAGTTATGACTACCAGTGTAAGTGAGTTATGGGACATTTTTGGTCAAAGTGCATTTCTTTGTAGTGGATGTAACTGGAACCCCCAACCAATGACGTGCGGCTGAAGCTCCTGGGGTGAATTGCACAATATGAAAAATTATGTATTCACTTGATCTCCTGTCGATCTGGTGCATATTCTCGACCGCTGCGATGGAAGGTTAAATTTATATTTTGATCATGTTGTGAGTTCATTGTCTTAGCTTCTGGGAAGATGAAGCATAATGGTTGAGGAGAAGTATCATAGGGGAACAGTTGAAGACTGAAAGGTCCAACACATTAAATAAAATATCCTATACTTTTACAAACAGTATAAATGCTTAAGATTTATAGATTATCTAAAATCTCAACCAGTCACTGTCTACTGATATATGGAGGAAGGGGGACAGGATGGGATGTTTAATTTTCTAAGAATGGATAATTAAAAGTAGAAGTTTGCCCAGGAGTTGCTCTGTTTTTTTTGGAGCAACTAGATTTTTTTGAGTATCTTAAAAATCCCCATTCTGCACATTTAATTTGCTCCAGTGTAAGTGAGTTAGTTAGGTTTTATTTTAGTTTAGTTTTTTTTTTCAAAAGGGGCTGTTACCAGCCACTTATGCCTGTTTTGGCCATTTAAGCAAATTTAGATAGCTAAAAGTTACTCCAAACTAACTTAGGACAGCGCATGTGGCCACTTGTGGCCGCACAGAAAAACCTTCCGGTGAGTTAAGAAATCAACGCAGGTAGTCAGAGATGGGGGGGCGGGAGGGGCGGGGGGGAGGTGGGGGGGAAGGGAAGTGAGAGGCCCTTGCAAAGCACTAAACACCTTCACAACAACTTTAAAGAAGCATAAGTACATTTAAAGCACCAAGCACTAAACAAAGCACAAAAATAAGCATTCAATAACAAATAAAAAACACAAGGAAGCCGAGAGGACCTGCACCAAGCACCAAGACTTACAAAGCACTAAACAACTAGATTAAAAATGGATTGGCAAACTAGCAAATACATTATAGCAAGTCCTGTAAATAAGAGTTTCAGGCAAACTATTTTACAGAATTCCTTTTGAAAGCAGATAAAGAGTAAACTTGAATGGAAATCAAACAAGAATTTAGGACCACATAATCAATTAATAAATAGATAAATAAACAAATAAAAAATAGATGTCCTATCTTCAGCAAAGCTTTACTGCAGAAAAACACTAGCAGCTGGGTACTCTTGCATAGAGTCTATAGCAATATAGCAAGCTCTTCACACTCTGGTTGCCGATGAGGGAGCCCATTCGGCCAGGGCTAGGGGCGGCATGCTTCAGGTCCTTCCCACACAGTCTGCAGTATATGCATACATATTCTGGGGGCGAGGAGCTACTCTACATGCGCGCACAATCTAGCGCGCATGTACAGAGGTCCCAGCACTGTTTTCAGCGCCGGGACCTGGCTCCGCCCCCCACTGCTTGTGCTGTGCCATGCCAAGGTCAATGACGTTCCAAGGAACGGAGAGAATACCGAGGTAAGGTTTCGGTACCGTTTTTCGTCTACAAAATCGGCATACTCAGGTAAGGGGCAAACTTGGGCCCATAGAATCATGGGGCTAGATTTTCCCCAAGCAGTTTTGTCGACGCACTGACCTCAAGCGCGCCGACTTTGCACGCTGGAAACGGCACCAGCAAAAACTCACCCCATTCTGGCCGCTGCATACAGTCCCTGGAGTCCTGGCGTGACGTGGAGGCTGAGGTGGGGGGCGGAGCAACAGGCCAGCGCACAAAGCATTGCCGGCACCTGCGCGCATGCTCCTGTCCTCCCAGCACGTCCTGTGGCTGTGAGCAGGACACAATGCTCGCCGACCCTATCCCTAGCCAAAGAGACGCCCAATCTCGTCACATCCTAACCCTGGCCGAGTGGACTCCCGTACCGGCTGGCCGGCCCACTGAGTTCCCGGGCAGGTAAAGACTTTGCTTTTATTTTTTATTTAGTGGCTGTGCTTGTGTGACTGTGCTTTAAACTTTTGATTGTGGGGGGGGGGAGAAGGAGAGTTTTGGGGGGGGGGAGGAGGAGAGTTTTGTGGGGGGGGGGGGAGGAGGAGATTTTGGGGGGGGAGGAGGAGAGTTTTGTGGGGGGGGGAAGAGAGTTTTGGGGGGAAGGAGGAGGAGATTTTTTTTGGGGGGGAGGAGGAGAGTTTTGGGGGGCGAGGAGGAAAGTTTTGGGGCGGGGAGGAGAGTTTGGGGGGGAGTAGGAGGAGATTATTTTTGGGAGGGAGGAGAGTTTTGGGGGGGAGGAGAGTTTTTTTGGGGGGGAGGAGGAGGAGGAGATTTTTTGGGGGGAGGTGGAGGAGAGTTTTTTGGTGGGGAAAGAGATGAGACTTCCAGACCCACGAGCTGTGATTCCTCCGGTCGCTCGGTGCCCCCCACACTCCCTCCCCTGAGACTTCCACACCCAGGAGCTGTGATTCCCCCGGTGCACGTCTTCCCTCCCCTATCCCAGGCTGAATGGCCTCACGTACAGGCCGGCTTGCTAAACTTTAAAGATAAGGTAGGATTTATTTCATTTTTTATTGTATTTTATTGGTTTGAGCTTTTCCTTAATGTTTGCTGCTTGGTTGTTGAGGTCTTCTCCAGTTCCCTTCCATCCCCTATCGTTGCCCTAATGTCTACTGAATGTGCACTGCTT
This sequence comes from Pristiophorus japonicus, assembly GCF_044704955.1. Lineage (NCBI taxonomy): Eukaryota > Metazoa > Chordata > Chondrichthyes > Pristiophoridae > Pristiophorus > Pristiophorus japonicus. Next base: position 74,090,718 of record NC_091978.1, read on the forward strand.
TTTCTTAACTGCCCGCAAGGTTTTTCAGAGCTGGCCACATACGCTGACCTACGTGGATTTGGAGTACGTTTTTGCTGGCCAAATAGGCATAAATGGCCAAAACTGGTGTAAGTGTCTGGGAACGACCCCTTTTGAAAAAAAAACTGACCTAAAAAAATCGTACCTAACTGACTTACTCTGGAGCAAATCTTTTGGGGAAAATGGCATTTTCTAACTTAAGCCAGAAAAAACAACTTACTCCAAAAAAATTGATGCAAGTCATGGCCAATGTTCGGCCCATAGAAATTAACAGCACGGCAGGAGGCCATTTCAGCCTATCATATCCGGGACGGCCAACAAAGAGCTATCCAGCCTAATCCCACTTTCCAGCTGTTGGACCGTAGCACTTTAAGTGCACGTGCAAGTACTTTTTAAATGTGGTGAGGGTTTCTGTCTCTAGTGAGTTCCAGACCCCCACCATCTTCTGGATGAAGAAATTTCCCCTCAAATCCCCTTTAAACCTTCTACCAATTACTTTAAACTTATGCTCCCTGGTTTTGACCCCTCTGCTAAGGGAAATAAGTCCGTCCTACCCACTCTATCTAGGCCCCTCATAATGTTATACATTTCAATAAGAAATCCCCTTAGCCTCCTCTGTCGCAAAGAAAACAAAGCCAACCTTTCCAATCTTTCTTCATACCTAAAATTCTCCAGTCCAGGCAACATCCTTGTAAATCTCCTCTGTACCCTCCCTAGTGCAATCACATTTTTCCTGCAATGTGGTGACCGGAACTGCACGCAGTACTCAAGCTGTGGCCTAACTAGTGTTTTACACAGATCAAGCATAACATCTCTACTCTTGTATTCTATACCTCAGCTAATAAAGGCAAGTATTCTGTATGCCTTCTTAACCACCTTATCTACAGGCCTGCTAACTTCAGGGATCTATAGACATGCACTCCAAGCTCCCTTTGTTCCTCTACACTTATCAGTGTCCTACCATTTAATATGTATTCCTTTGCCTTATTAGCCCTCCCCAAATGCATTACATCACACTTTCCTGGATTGAATTCTATTTGCCACTGTTCTGACCACCTGACCAATTCATTGATATCTTCCTGCATTCTACAGCTTTCTTATTCATTATCAACTACACAGCCAATTTTAGTATCATCTGCAAACTTCTTAATCATACCCCCTACATTCAAGCCTAAATTATTGATATATACCACAAAAAACAAGGGAACTAATACTGATCCCTGAGGCTCCCCACTCCCTTCCTGTCACAAAAACACCCATTAACATAAAAATATAAGAACATAAGAAATAGGAGCAGGAGTAGGCCATTTGGCCCCTCGAACCTGCTCCGCCATTCAATAAGAGCATGTCTGATCTGATCATGGACTCAGCTCCACTTCCCTGCCTGCTCCCCATAACCTGTTTCTCCCATATCACTCAAAAACCTGTCTATCTTCACCTTAAATATATTAAATGACCCAGCCTCCACAGCTTTCTGAGGCAGAGAATTCCATAGATTTCCAACCCTCTGAAAAAAGAAATTTCTCCTCATCTCTGTTTTAAATGGGCGGCCACTTATTTTAAGACTATGTCCCCTAGTTTTAGTTTCCCCTATGAGTGGAAATATCCTCTCTGTATCCACCTTGTCGAGCCCCCTCATTATCTTATGTTTCAATAAGATCACCTCTCATTCTTCTAAACTCCAATGTGTATAGGCCCAATCAACTCAACCCCCTCAGCTCCGGAAGCAACCTAGTGAACCTTCTCTGAACTGCCTCCAATGCAAGTATATCCTTCCTTAAATACGGAGACCAAAACTGTACGCAGTACTCCAGGTGTGGCCTCACCAATACCCTGTACAGTTGTAGCAGGTCTTCTCTGCTTTTAGACTCTCTCCCCCTTGCAATAAAGGACAACATTCCATTTGCCTTTCTGATTACTTGCTGTACCTGCACACTCACTTTTTGTGTTTCATGCACAAGGACCCCCGGGTCCCTCTGTACTGCAGCACTTTGCAAGATTTCTCTATTTAAATTATAATTTGCTTTTTTATTATTTCTGCCAAAGTGGCTAACGTCACATTTTCCCACAATATACTCCATCTGCCAAATTTTTGCCCACTCACTTAACCTGTCTATATCCCTTTGCAGATTTTTTGTGTCCTCCTCACAATTTGCTTTCCCATCCATCTTTGTATCATCAGCAAACTTGGTTACTTTACACTCAGTTCCTTCATCCAAGTCATTAATATAGATTGTAAATAGTTGAGGACCCAGCACTGATCCCAACAGCACCCCACTAGCCACTGTTTGCCAACCGGAAAATGACACATTTATCCCGACTCTCTGTTTTCTGTTAGTTAGCCAATCCTCTATACATGCTAATATATTACCCCCAATCCCGTGAGCTTTTATCTTGTGTAGTAATCTCTTATGTGGCACCTTATCGAATACCTTCTGGAAATCCGAATACACCACATCCACTGGTTCCCCCTTATCCACCCTGCTCGTTACATCCTCAAAGAACTCCAGCAAATTTGTCAAACATGATTTCCCTTTCATAAGACCATGCTGACTCTGTTTGATTAAATCATGCTTTTCCAAATGTCTCGCTACTGCTTCCTTAATAATGGACTCCAACATTTTCCCAACGACAGATTTTAAGCTAACTGGTCTATAGTTTCCTGCTTTTTGTCTGCCTCCTTTTTTAAATAGGGGCATTACATTTACGGTTTTCCAATCTGCTGGGACCGCCCCAGAATCCAGGGAATTTTGGTAGATTATAACCAGTGCATCCACTATCTCTGCAGCCACTTCTTTTAAGACCCTGGTATATAAGCCATCAGGTCCAGGGGACTTGTCCACCTTTAGCCGCATTATTTTACCTAGTACGACTTCATTAGTGAGAGTGATTGTATCTTGATGTAGGTTCACTGTAGAATTGCTCTCAAAAGCTCTTAAACATTATTACAAATACCTAGGTTGGCTTAGATAGTTATAAAATTAGGTACCATTGCATGGGATTGCTTCATTGTAAGGTCCAGTGTACCTTTTAATAAGCCACTTATAAAGGCCTTATGGCTCCATCATCTCTTACTTCAAGTAATTGACCACATTTATGTTGATTGCTAATATTATTGCTTAATCTCAGTTAAGTACATAAATTATATTTACTTTGAAGTCAGCCAGTTGTCCATCCTTGTTGCACAACCACTTTCAACCCTGGTACCATTCACAAACCAATGCCCAAAATATTGCCCAGCGTTTAACTCTGGTTCTCTCTCCACAGATGCTGCCTGAGATGCTGCTGAGTATTTCCAGCACTTTCTGTTTTTACTCCCTTATCCACCATGTTGACGACCTCAAAAAATTCAACTTGCAATGTCATACTCGGTGTAAATATATGCTGACTCTGATCAGCTCACACTTCTCCAAGTGCTCAATAACTTCCTGACAACTGACATTAGAGTGACATATCTGCAGTTAATTAGTTACACTTTACCTCCCTTTTTAAATAATAGAGTGACATTTGCAATTTTCCAACCCAACAGCACAATTCCCAAATCAAGGGAGCTTTGGAAAATTACGACTAATGCATCTGCAATTTCCTTTCGACACGTAATTAATGCCGAGATTTAATAATACCACCCGGTCACTGTTTTTTGTCGTAAAGATCACATTTGCCGAAACTAACGCCCAGAAAATCGATACCAGTGTTACTTTCACCACCTCGCACACATCTCGCTGAAAGTATTGCTCGGCAAAAAAACTGCTGTGAAAAAGTTGCTCTCAACTGAACTAATCACAGTGGTATGGACGCCATTTTCTAAATCGCAGGTCACTTCATTTAAAAGGCTGCTTCAACTTCGCGGAGTTTGGATGTCTTTGGAGGTCTTTTAAGGTAATGTGAACATCTGAACAAACATCTTATAATATCGTGGACAATTGGAATTTACTTTAGGTGTCTTAGTGGGGAAATGTATTTTTTGTGAACAATCAGTGTTATTGGTATTGATAGTTATTGTAATGGGGCCTGTCATTTCACAGCCTGTCTTGATGAGTACGCACATACTACAGACTACAGATGGCAGAAGATATATTCGACAGCATTATGAGCCCAATCTAAGATATGCCAGACTGATGAGGAGGACCAGACCTTACACTCTCCGCACTTACAGGGAGAAGCGGTCTTACCTCAACTTGTCCGATAACACCTGCCTTAGGAGATTGCGCTTCCACAAGGAGGTTATCAGTGAGATATGCCAGCTCATCAGGGGAAATCTGCAGCCTACCAGCACCATCAGGACTGCACTGTCCATCGAGGTCAAGTCACTGCGGCACTTTCGTTCTACGCGTCGGGTTCCTTTCTGTTGCGTATGCAATAACTCAATAGGCTTAGTACCGTGAACTCAGTAAGGTGCGACCTGACTACTTTATTAGCTCTCAAAGTGAGGATTAAACATGCAGGCTTTCTTTATATGCAAGGGCTGCACGTGTGTATCTATGGCCCAATGACCTTCAATGGCCGCTCCCCCTGGTGGCAGGTAAACCCAGGCATACATACATTACATCATTCCCCTCCAATATCACGGTATCAGTCCTATTCACAAATTGAGACGGTCCGTGGCTTTCCGCTCCCTAGTTGATCGTCTCAATTCAATTCCAGATCTGGGTGAGCTCTCCGAGTCATTCATGACTTGAGGCTGGATAGCTGATCTAATGGGAGTGGCAGTGTCCATGTCGGGGATTGAAGGTCCAGATTCATTGACAACAGCAGGGTCTTCTGATGGCTGAATATGAATTGGTTGGTCATTGATGGTGTCTTCTTCAAGCTGTTCCGGTTCGTCTGGGTGGCGCAATTTCATCTGATCAATGTGCCTCCTGCATGTTTGCCCATTAGTGAGCCTGACAATAAGCACCCTGTTAACCTCCTTGGCCGCAACAGTGCCAGTGACCCACTTGGGGCCTTGACCATAATTTAGCACATACACAGGATCATTAATAGAGATGTCGCGTGACACGACAATGTGATCATGATACCACTGCTGATGTTGACGTCTGTTTTCGACGTGATTATTAAGATCAGGGTGGACAAGCGAGAGCCTGGTCTTGAGACCTCTCTTCATCAACAGTTCAGCAGGGGGGACCCCGATAAGCGTGTGGGGTCTCGTCCTGTAACTAAGCAGTATGTGTGACAAGCGCGTCTGCAAAGAACCGTGAGTTACGCGTTTCAGGCTCTGCTTGATGGTTTGGACGGCCCACTCCGCTTGACCATTGGACGCGGGTTTGAATGGTGCTGACCTTATGTGCTTGATACCATTGAGTCTCATAAACTCTTGAAACTCCAAACTCGTGAAGCATGATCAGTTGTCGCTCACAACGATGTCGGGCAGACCATGAGTGGTGAACATGGCCGAAGACTCTCAATGGTGCCTGTGGATGTGCTGGATGACATGATTACACATTCTATCCATTTGGAATATGCATCCACCACGACCAGAAACATTTTGCCCAGGAAAGGACCCACATAGTCGATGTGGATCCGACCATGGTTTAAATGGCCACGACCACATACTTAGCGGAGATTCCACTGGTGCATTGCTTAACTGCATGCAAGTGTTGCACTGATGCACACATGACTCCAAATCAGAGTCAATGCCAGGCCACCAAACGTGAGATCTGGTAATGGCCTTCATCATCACAATACCGGGATGGGTACTATGTAAATCCCGTACAAATCTCTCCCTGCCTTTCTTGGGCATAACAACACGATTACCCCATAGCAAACAATCAGATTAAATAGATAATTCGTCTTTGCGACAGTTGTAAGGTTTGGACTCATCATACCTGGGAATGGCTGACCAATCATCACTAAGGACACAACATTTTACAACCGATAAGATCGGATCCTGGCTGGTCCAGGTCCTAACTTGTTGAGCAGTGACAGGCGACCCTTCACTCTCAAAGGCATCCATGACCAACAGTAGGTCTGCAGGCTGTCGCGTTTCCACCTCTGGCATGGGCAATGGTAAATGGCTCAATGCATCGGCACAATTCTCGGTGCCAGGTCTATGGCGAATGACATAATCATAGGCAGATGCGGGACGACGCGTTGATATTGATACCTTTATGCTCTGAAAACAAAGATATGAGCGGCTTGTGATTGATTTCAAGCTCGAAACGAAGCCCAAACAGATACTGGTGCATCTTTTTAACCCCATATACGCAGGCTAAAGCTTCTTTCTCTACCATGCCGTGGGCTCTTTCCGCTTTAGCCATGCTTCTCGACGCGTACGCAACGGGTTGTAGTTTGCCCAACTCATTGGATTGTTGGGCCATGCAATCAACCCCATGTGATGAAGCGTCACAGGCCAATACTAAAAGCTTGCACGGGTCATAAGAATTGCCAGAAAGGACTGATGGTCCACCTCAGGAGAAAGAGGAAGAGGAGGATGAGGAGGTGAACACTGACCTCAGGCCAAACAATCAGGCTGACACTGAAACAATGCCCCCGCCTCCCTCTAGACCGCAGGAAAGGGCCCGTGGTGTCTACATAACTGCAAGACTCGTACGTCAGCAGCTCATAAATGAGCGCTTTGCTTGAAACAACATTGTTGTTATTTACAAAGCTGCAACACTACTGGTTGTGCAGGTCATACATCAATGGTGTGCATCACCTTGGTGACAGTTAAAGTTAAAGTTGATTCAAGTTAAGTGTAATTATACCCTTTCATGTTAAGGAATCACCAGTGTGTAACGGTGCAACTATCTGAGACAATGCGCAACAAGGTTATGTTGAATAAAAAACATTTAATCCGACCATTTGTGTGAAATCATAATTATAACTGTAAAAAACACCCCACCCCCACCTTACAACAAATTTATCACATTTACATCATTCGATTGGTCACCATTTCCAGCAACACAGAACACAAATGCAAACCAGCAATGTAGCCCCCTCGCCCCTTCCCCCGACCCTCCCACCAAAATTGCACCAACAACATAAAAATATGCCCAAGACAACACCTGCAGCCATTCACCTCACTTTCCTACCCCCCACCCCGCTTCTCCTCCCTATCTCTACCCCTTCCCCTCCTGACTCCAAGCTGCCGAGCTAAGGAGCTCCTCAGGCGTTGCTTCATTGGGGGGGATGTCGGCTGAAATGCTGCTTGGACCGATACGGGAGAGGATGGCCCTGAGGTGGGAACGTGCTCCAAGCCCGAAGCAAGATCTTCCTCCTGGCTCTCATGTGTCGTTGGCAATGGGGGTGCAGCACTTTGCGGTGGAGTGCCGCGCTCTAGGACCACTGGGAGGTCTCTGCCACCAGTGTTCCTGGTGATCAACTCCAGGGCCTCCGCCATCTGCAGCACGTATTCGTCATGGTGGTGGACATGCTGGCCAGCTGGAGGGATATGCTCCCCATTGTCTGTTGGATCTGCTGACCTATGTCAACACTCCTCCTGGACAAGTGTACCATGTCCCCGCTCAGATCTGCTGCTCATGGAGTAGACCCGATGTGTCGAACCAATCTCCGCTTGGTCGGCGCCGTCCTGGAGACACCTGGGGTGCCCTGTGGCAAGTGCTTGGGCCCGGCACCTCCACGCTGGATGTGGGAATGGCCGTAGGAGCACTAGATGTCATCATTGTCGAATGGATTATGGAGGTTGGGGTTGCAGGCTCCTCGAAGTCGGCACTGTCATCCATTGAGAAGGGACCCAGCAGATGCACGGGTGAAAATCAGTGCTCATCAGCACTAGATGGAGGAGAGTCCAGCGAGTCCATCCCCGCACCTCCAGCTTCTGGGCTCGGTGTTCTTGCATGGGGCCGTGCTGCTGGTTGAGCTGCAAAACATAAATGAGGTTATTCGAAGAGAACGTTGACAAGGTGAGTCCCGCGCTACACACAGCATATGCATGACAAAAGCAACACATTTATCAAGATCATCACAGACATCACATTTCATGACCATCACCAAATTCTGCATTGCAATGATTCTCATGAGGACATCATTATTTAGAGAAGATTTTATGATTCATCTATCATATAATATTGGTCGGATATGAGTAAGTGTGGCATCTATTGACTTTACATCACGCAATGGTGTATACTTTACTCACGTGGCATCACATCAGGCTCTGCTGCTGCTTGTGTGGCTGACCGGGCCTGGCTCCCCACTAGTGCCAGCACCCGCTCCGCGATATCGGTGAGTTCGATGATGACTGGAGGCCCCCCACCCATTCGCCTCTGCTCGGCCCTATTCCTCGAAAGCTTCTTCTGTAAAAGGTAACAACAGCACGACATGGCATAAGATCATGCATGATATCATTTCTAGGTACTGTCACAGAGACTATGTACAACACATAACCGACAGATGTAATCATGATTATAATGAAAATTATCATTCTTTTCCTAAAGACGTACACCGTGACCGCAGGCTTTGAGTACAACCTTCCCTGTATAAGTGCAAGACATCACATCTGATTTTAATCACTCATGCCACTTACAATTCCAATTATATAAATATATAAGTACATGTAAATAAATGCAATACTTACTCTGGCGGATGCGACAAGGTCATTCCATTGCTTGCGGCATTGATTGCCCTCACGCACTTTGTTGGTCACCGACGAGACCACGTCACCTATCTCAGCCCATATCTTCTGGTAGGGCTTTGGAGTGGGCTTCCCATTCCCTCTCTGGGTCAATTGACCCCAGCGTTACTCGTCCTCCCGCATGAGGGAGGCATTTGCCTCTTCCGAGAACCTCTTTGCCCTTTTGCATCCTCCCAATTGTTCCTCTCCCAGCTCACTGCTTTTGCCAGCGTCCTCAGTCTCCACAGGGTGCTGGGTCACCTCCTCCACCCCTTCCATGTTAAATATTATTTTTTCCACAAAAACTCGGTGCCAACTACTTTCTTTGTGCTAAGTAGGCTTTTTGCTGCGAGTGAATCTCCCTTATGCCACCTGATATGTCCTTACTATACAGTATAAATGCACATGAGGCCCATATTTGAGAGAAGGTCACTCTGTGACCAGTTACCTTTATTGCCGAGACCTCAAGTGATGAAGGTGGGTGGAGCTTCCCCTTTTATACCTGAAAGTCCAGGTTAGGAGTGTCTCCCACAAGTTCACCCCTTGTGGTCAATGTTCTCAAGGTGTACAACTTAGGTCAGCTTATACATGGGTTACAATGATAGTTGAATACATGACATCACTTCCCCCCAAAGTCTTATTGGGATCACAGATTAAGTCTCTCTGGTGGTTTATGCTCCCTTGTAGAGTGCCTGAGTTGGGGCTCCGGTTGTTGGGTGCTGGCCTGAGTGTCTGTTGTTTGCGGTGCCTCAGGCCAGTTCGGACTGCCCGCAGTGACTGGGCTCTCCTCCACTTGGTTCCGGTGTTCGGTCACATGTGGTGGAGTAAACTCTACGTCGTGTTCTTCCTCTGCTTCTTCTATGGGGTTGCTGAACCTCCTTTTTGTTTGATCCACGTGTTTGCGGCAGATTTGTCCATTGGTAAGTTTAACTACCAAAACCCTATTCCCATCTTTGGCAATCACAGTGCCTGCAAGCCATTGACATCAATACATCGTGCCCTCGCATTCCTGTCATGGTAGTCACAGTGTGACTGATGCCTGCTCTCAACGATTTCTTTCATAGTAGGGTGTATAAGGGATAACCTGGTTTTGAGCGTCTTTTTCATTAGCAGCTCTGCGGGTGGAACCCCTGTGAGCGAGTATGGTCGGGATCGATTGTCCAAAAGGAGGCGTGATAAGCGGATTTGTAGGGAACCCCCATGGATTCTGAGCATCCCGTTTGATTATCTTCACTGCTCGTTCCGCCTGGCCGTTTGAGGCCGGCTTGAACGGTGCCGTTCTGACATGGTTGATTCCATTGCCTGCCATGAAGTCCTAGAATTCAGTGCTTGTGAAGCACGGGCCATCGTCGGTGACCAAGACATCTGGTAGACCATGGGCGGTGAACATTGCCCGTAGACTTTCTGCCGTGGCAGAGGATATGCTTGAATTTAAAATGGCACACTCAATCCATTTGGAGTAGGCGTCTACGACAACCAAAAACATTTTTCCCATGAAAGGACCTGCGTAGCCCACATGGATGCGTGACCATGCTTGACGGGCCAGGACCAGGGGCTAAGGGGGGCTTCCCTGGGTGCGTTGCCCAGCTGAGCATACGTGTTGCACCTGCGAACACAAAGTTCCAGGTCTGCATCTATCCCTAGCCACCAAACGTGTGACCTGGCAATTGCCTTTATCATGACAATGCCCGGGTGCTCATTGTGAAGTTCTCTGATAAACACCTCTCTGCCCATCTGGGGCATGACTACTCAGTCTCCCCACAGTAGGCATTCGGACTGAATCGAGAGTTCATCCTTGCGCCTATGAAACGGTTTAAATTCCTCAGGGCATGCCCCGTACATGGCTGTCCAGTCCCCATTCAGGACACATTTCTTAACTAAAGACAGTAGCGGGTCTTTATTTGTCCAGACTTTAATCTGACGGGCTGTCACAGGTGAGCCTTCGCTTTCGAAAGCTTCAGCCAGCAATGACCATCTCAGCATCCTACTCAGTTGCCCCATCAGTGGCGGCTAGTGGGAGCCTGCTGAGTGCATCGGTGCAGTTTTCAGTGCCCAGTCTGTGCCAAATTGTGTAGTCATAGGCAGCTAACGTAAGTGCCCACCGCTGTATGCGGGTCGATGCATTCGCATTTATGTCCTTGTTGTTGGCCAAAAGGGACGTTAGGGGTTTGTGATCTGTCTCCAGCTCAAATTTCCTTCCAAACAGGTACTGGTGTATTTTTTTTACTGTATCTACACATGCTAGCGCTTCCTTTTCTACCATCCCGTAGCCCCTTTCTGCCTGGGACAAACTTCTGGAGGCACAAGCTACTGGCTGTAACTGACCATTGGCATTCACATGCTGCAATACACACCCGACCCCATATGATGATGCATCGCTTAATGCATGATGGGCTAAGGTTTGGCAGATGGAATACAATGTCGGAAAGTGTGAGGTCATCCACCTTGGGGAAAAAAACAGTAAAAGGGAATATTATTTGAGTGGGGAGAAATTACAACATGCTGAGGTGCAGAGGGACCTGGGGGTCCTTGTGCATGAATCCCAAAAAGTTAGTTTGCAGGTGCAGCAGGTAATCAGGAAGGCGAATGGAATGTTGGCCTTCATTGCGAGAGGGATGGAGTACAAAAGCAGGAAAGTCCTGCTGCAACTGTATAGGGTATTGGTAAGGCCGCACCTGGAGTACTGCATGCAGTTTTGGTCACCTTACTTAAGGAAGGATATACTGGCTTTGGAGTGGGTACAGAGACGTTTCACTAGGCTGATTCCGGAGATGAGGGGGGTTACCTTATGATGATAGATTGAGTAGACTGGGTCTTTACTCGTTGGAGTTCAGAAGGATGAGGGGTGATCTTATAGAAAGATTTAAAATAATGAAAGGGATAGACAAGATAGAGGCGGAGAGGTTGTTTCCACTGGTCGGGGAGACTAGAACTAGAGAGCACAGCCTCAAAATACGGGGGAGCCAATTTAAAACTGAGTTGAGAAGGAATTTCTTCTCCCAGAGGGTTGTGAATCTGTGGAATTCTCTGCCCAAGGAAGCAGTTGAGGCTAGCTCATTGAATGTATTCAAGTCACAGATAGATAGAATTTTTAACCAATCAGGGAATTAAGGGTTAAGGGGAGCGGGCGGGTAAGTGGAGCTGAGTCCACTGCCAGATCAGCCATGATCTTATTGAATGGCAGAGCAGGCTCGAGGGGCTAGATGGCCTACTCCTGTTCCTAATTCTTATGTTCTTATGTTCTTATGTTGTCGCACGTTAAAACAAGTTTCTTACACGGATCATATAACATTAACAGTTTGTTGGAGCATAACAAATTGCGTGCTCGATCAAAAGCCCTTTCCTGTCTGTCCCCCCAGACCCAATCGCGACCTTTGCGTCGGAGCACATGTAGCGGCTCTAACAGCGTGCTCAATTTGGGAAGAAAGTTACCAAAATAGTTCAGGAGCCCCAGGAACGAACGCAGCTCCATCGTGTTATGGGGTCTGGGTGCTCTCTGGATCGCTTCCGTTTTGGACGTAGTAGGTCTGATCCCGTCTGCTGCTATCCTCCTCCCCAGGAATTCTACCTCTGGAGCTAAGAAGACGCACTTCGCCTTTTTCAGTCGCAGCCCTACCCAGTCCAGTCTGCGTAGCACCTCCTCCAGGTTGTGGAGGTGTTCTTCAGTATCGCGACCCGTGATGAGGATGTCGTCTTGAAAAACCATCGTCCTTGGAATTGAGGAGGCATTCCATATTTCGCTGAAATATCGCGGCGGCCGAACGAATCCCGAACGGACATCTGTTATACTCAAACAAACACCCCTTGTGTATCGTGATGGTGGTCAGCTTCTTCGACTCACTCGCCAGCTCCTGGGTCATGTAAGCTGAGGTCAGATCCAATTTTGAAAAGAGTTTTCCACCAGATAGCGTCGCAAAGAGGTCCTCCGCTCTCGGTAGCGGGTACTGGTCTTGGAGTGACACCCGATTGATGGTGGCCTTGTAATCGCCACATATACTGACCGACCCATCCGCCTTGAGCACCGGCACGATCGGGCTTGCCCAGTCACTGAATTCGACTGGCGAGATGATGCCTTCCCTCAGCAGGCGGTCCAATTCGCATTCTATCTTTTCCCGTATCACGTACGGCACCGCTCTGGCCTTGTGGTGTACTGGCCTGGCGTCCGGGTTTATGTGAATCACTACTTTGGCCCCCATGAAAGTGCCGATGCCGGGTTGAAATAATGAGTCAAATTTGTCCAGGACCTGTGAGCATGATACTCGCTCCACAGAAGAAATTGCATTGACATCGCCCCATTTCCAGTTCATGACAGCAAGCCAACTCCTCCCCAGTAGTGCGGGACCATCCCCCAGGACAAACCAGAGTGGCAACCTGTTCTCCGAATCTTTGTGGGTCATGACTACCATGGCGCTGCCTAGCACCGGAATGATCTCATTTGTATATGTCCTTAGCTGTGCGTCAATCGGCAATAATTTTGGCCTCCTAGCCTTGGACACCCACAACCTTTCAAACTATTTGATACTCATCAGGGACTGGCTGGCCCCCATGTCTAGCTCCATTAATACTGGGATGCCATTGAGGAGCACTTCCATCATTATCGGTGGCATCCTGGTATATGAATTGTATATGTGCTCCACATGAACTCGCTGAACTTCAGCTTCAGTGACTTCCCCCAGTATTCATTTGGCCTCGTAGCGCTTACATCAGGCCCGTCCTCCTCGTATATCAACCTGGCTGCAGGCTTCCTGCACATACGTGCCAAGTGACCGCTGACGTTGCAGTTTCTGCAGATATATTGCTGATGCCTGCAAGCTTTGGCTGTGTGTTAGCCTCCACACCTCCAGCATGAGCTGGAGGCCTCGTTGTTAGAAACAAAAAGATCCATTACCAGTCGATCATCTCTGACTGTCTCCGTGACTGTCCTTAAGCACCCCATTAACAGGTGTTGATGGTCCCATTACTGGCAGCATTGTCCATTGCGATGGCATTAATCGTCATTCAGCTAGCCATTGTCTCTGTTGAATTCCCCCTTTGGGTTCGACTACATGCTGGGGCATGTCCGATTGCTCTTGTCTGCCTAGAGAACTGTGTGCCATGTTAACAATGTTGACTCCCTGGTCATTTGCCGCATTTGAGCCAAGATTTTGTCATACATCATTCTGGTCTCTTCCTCCCCTGAGATAAATGTCTGGGCTATCAGAGCCACCACTTCCAACGTCAAGTCTTTGGTCTCAATCAGTTTCCTGAAAACCCCAGCGTGCCCAATGCCCTCAATAAAAAAGTCTCGCAGCATCTCCGCTCTGCATGCATCTGGGAATTTACATAGGCTCGCCAGTAGCCGGAGACCTGCCACGAAGTCTGGAACGCTTTGCCATTCTCGCCGCCGGTGCGTGTAAAACCGGTGTCTCACCATGTGCATGCTGTTTGCCGGTTTAAGGTGTTCCCCGATCAACTTACTGAGCTCTTCAAACGTCTTGTCCGCTGGCTTCTCTGGCGCTAGAAGGTCCTTCATCAGGGAGTACGTTCTGGATCCACAAACCATCAGGAGATAAGCCCAGCGTATGCCGGCCGAATCCTGTCCTTAGTGACAAAACTTTGCTGTCGTCTCTCAATAAAGTCATCCCAAGCATCACCAACACAGTACCTCTCTTCTGTGCTGCTAGTGGACATGCTAGCGTGGTTTAAATCCCAGTTTCTCGTCGCCAATGATATGCCCTTACTATACAGTATAAATGCATATGAGGCCCATACTTGAGAGAAGGTCACTCTGTGACCAGTTACCTTTATTGCCGAGACCTCAAGTGATGAGGTGGGTGGAGCTTCCCCTTTTATACCTGAAAGTCCAGGTTAGGAGTGTCTCCCACAAGTTCACCCCTTGTGGTCAATGTTCTCAAGGTGTACAACTTAGGTTAGCTTATACATGGGTTACAATGATAGTTGAATACATGCCATCACCCACAACAGCCAAAGAAGCACCCACCACACCCACACACGCGTTCAGTCCCTCTCTGCTCCCTCTCTCTCTGTCTTCTCTTATGCACATGTAATGATGACCCCTGACCTCCTGAAATGCGGGAAACAAGCGTTGCCATGCAGTTGCTATGGTCGGTGAAACTTTATGGCAGAAGGTCAAAAAAAATTTACACTCATGCCCATTCCAGATTTCGAAAATGGAAAGTTAGGGTTTTGAAAATGGGCGATACTCCGGCGATCTCAAAACCCATTTTTACCATGCACGCTGGAAATAATGCCCATTTTTGGCCGATCTGCACAAAAGTGGAAAGTCTAGCCCCAGAAGAGATGTAAATGCGAATGGCAGAATCATCAACAGCTGCCATGGGAAAAAATAGGGGCAGAAGTTATGGTCTGAAATTGTTGAACTCGATGTTAAGTCCAGAAGGCTGTAAAGTGTCTAACTGAAAGATGAGCTTCTGTTCCTCGAGCTTACGTTGAGCTTCATTGGAACAGTACAAGAGGCCGAGAACAAAGAGGTCAGATTGGGAGTGGAGCAGAGAATTAAAGTGACAGGCGACCAGAAGCTCAGTGTCATGCTTATGGACTGAATGGAGATGTTCCATAAAGCCTTCACCCAATCTGTGTTTGGTCTCCTCAATGTAGAACATAAGAACATAAGAATTAGGAACAGGGGTAGGCCATCTAGCCCCTCGAGCCTGCTCCGCCATTCAAAAAGGTAACGGCTGATCTGGCCGTGGACTCAGCTCCACTTACCCGCCCGCTCCCCATAACCCTTAATTCCCTTATTGGTTAAAAACCTATCTATCTGTGATTTGAATACATTCAATGAGCTAGCCTCAACTGCTTCCTTGGGCAGAGAATTCCACAGATTCACAACCCTCTGGGAGAAGAAATTCCTTCTCAACTCGGTTTAAATTGGCTCCCCCGTATTTTGATGCTGTGCCCCCAAGTTCTAGTCTCCCCTACCAGTGGAAACAACCTCTCTGCCTCTATCTTGTCTATCCCTTTCATTATTTTAAATGTTTCTATAAGATCATCCCTCATCCTTCTGAACTCCAACGAGTAAAGACCCAGTCTACTCAATCTATCATCATAAGGTAACCCCCTCATCTCCGGAATCAGCCTAGTGAATCGTCTCTGTATCCCCTCCAAGGCGAGTATATCCTTCCTTAAGTAAGGAGACCAAAACTGCACCCAGTACTCCAGGTGCGGCCTCACCAATACCCTGTACAGTTGCAGCAGGACCTCCCTGCTTTTGTACTCCATCCCTCTCGCAATGAAGGCCAACATTCCATTCGCCTTCCTGATTACCTGCAAACTAACTTTTTGGGATTTATGCACAAGGACCCCCAGGTCCCTCTGCACCGCAGCATGTGTAATTTCTCCCCATTCAAATAATATTCCCTTTTACTGTTTTTTTTTCCAAGGTGGATGACCTCACATTTTCCGACATTGTATTCCATCTGCCAAACCTTAGCCCATTCGCTTAACCTATCTAAATCTCTTTGTAGCCTTTCTGTGTCCTCAACACAACCCGCTATCCCATTAATCTTTGTGTCATCTGCAAATTTTGTTACACTACACTGTCCCCTCTTCCAGGTCATCTATGTATATTGTAAACAGTTGTGGTCCCAGCACCGATCCCAGTGGCCACCACTAACCACCGATTTCCAACCCGAAAACGACCCATTTATCCCGACTCTCTGCTTTCTGTTCGCCAGCCAATTCTCTATCCATGCTAATACATTGCCTCTGACTCCGCGTACCTTTATCTTCTGCAGTAACCTTTTGTGTGGCACCTTATCAAATGCCTTTTGGAAATCTAACTACACCACATCCATCGGTACACCTCTATCCACCATGCTCATTATATCCTCAAAGAATTCCAGTAAATTAGTTAAACATGATTTCCCCTTCATGAATCCATGTTGCGTCTGCTTGATTGCACTATTCCTATCTAGATGTCCCGCTAGTTCTTCCTTAATGATAGCTTCAAGCATTTTCCCCACTACAGATGTTAAACTAACTGGCCTACAGTTACCTTCCTTTTGTCTGCCCCCTTTTTTAAACAGAGGCATTACATTAGCTGCTTTCCAATCCGCTGGTACCTCCGCAGAGTCAAGAGAATTTTGGTCGATTATAACGAATGCATCTGCTATAATTTCCACCATCTCTTTTAATACCCTGGGATGCATTTCATCAGGACCAGGGGACTTGTCTACCTTGAGTCCCATTAGCCTGTCCAGCACTACCCCTCTAGTGATAGTGATTGTCTCAAGGACCTCCCTTCCCACATTCTTGTGACCAGCAATTTTTGGCATGGTTTTTGGGTCTTCCACTGTGAATACCGAAGCAAAATAATTGTTTAAGATCTCAGCCATTTCCACATTTCCCATTATTAAATCCCCCTTCTCATCTTCTAAGGGACCAACATTTACTTTAGTCACTCTCTTCCGTTTTATATATCGGTAAAAGCTTTTACTGTCTGTTTTTATGTTTTGCGCTAGTTTACTTTCGTAATCTATCTTTCCTTTCTTTATTGCTTTCTTAGTCATTCTTTGCTGTCGTTTAAAATTTTCCCAATTTTCTAGTTTCCCACTAACCTTGGCCACCTTATACACATTGGTTTTTAATTTGATACTCTCCTTTATTTCCTTGGTTATCCACGGCTGGTTATCCCTTCTCTTACCGCCCTTCTTTTTCACTGGAATATATTTTTGTTGAGCACTATGAAAGAGCTCCTTAAAAGTCCTCCACTGTTCCTTAATTGTGCCACCGTTTAGTCTGTGTTCCCAGTCTACTTTAGCTAACTTTGCCCTCATCCCACTGTAGTCCCCTTTGTTTAAGCATAGTACGCTCGTTTGAGACACTACTTCCTCACCCTCAATCTGTATTACAAATTCAACCATACTGTGATCACTCATTCCGAGAGGATCTTTTACTAGGAGATCGTTTATTATTCCTGTCTCATTACACAGGACCAGATCTAAGATAGCTTGCTCCCTTGTAGGTTCTGTAACATACTGTTCTAAGAAACAATCCCGTATGCATTCTATGAATTCCTCCTCCAGGCTACCCCGTGCGATTTGATTTGACCAATCGAGATGTAGGTTAAAATCCCCCATGATTACTGCCGTTCCTTTTTCACATGCCTCTATTATTCCCTTAATTATTGTCCGCCCCACCGTGAAGTTATTATTTGGAGGCCTATAAACTACGCCCACCAGTGACTTTTCCCCCTTACTATCTCTAATCTCCACCACAATGATTCAACATTTTGTTCATTAGAGCCAATATCATCTCTCACAACTGCCCTGATATCATCCTTTATTAACAGAGCTACCCCACCTCCTTTCCCTTCTTGTCTATCCTTCCGAATTGTCAGATACCCCTGTATGTTTAATTCCCAGTCTTGGCCACCTTGCAACCACGTTTCTGTAATGGCCACCAAATCATACCCATTTGTAATGATTTGTGCCGTCAACTCATTTACTTTATTTCGAATGCTGCATGCATTTAGGTAAAGTGTTTTAATACTAGTTTTTAAACCATGATTTTTAGTTTTGACCCCTCCTGCAGACCCTTTATATTCATACATATTGTCCCTTCCTATCACCTTACACTTACCCCAGTGCTACTCTGCTCTGTTGCAACCTGCCTTTTGCATTCTTTCTTGGGGTCCTGTTCAGCTGCGCTCTCACCTACTCTAACTAGCTCAGAGCCCTCTCCTGGGTTCCGAATACTCCTCGCATTGAGGTACCAAGCTTTCATGCTTGCCTTTTTATTACACTTTGGCCCTTTAAAATTTTGCTGTTCATTGGCCCTTTTTGTTTTTTGCCTTGGGTTTCTCTGCCCTCTACTTTTACTCATCTCCTTTCTGTCTTTTGCTTTTGTCTCCTTTTTGTTTCCCTCTGTCTCCCTGCATTGGTTCCCATCCCCCTGCCATATTAGTTTAACTCCTCCCCAACAGCACTAGCAAACACTCCCCCTAGGACATTGGTTCCGGTCCTGCCCAGGTGCATACCGTCCGGTTTGTACTGGTCCCATCTCCCCCAGAACCGGTTCCAATGCCCCAGGAATTTGAATCCCTCCCTGCTGCACCACTGCTCAAGCCACGTATTCATTTGCGCTATCCTGCGATTCCTACTCTGACTAGCACGTGGCACTGATAGCAATCCCGAGATTACTACTTTTGAGGTCCTACTTTTTAATTGAGAGGAGACCGTCTGGTGAGCAGCGAATACAGTATACTAAATTGTAAGAAGTACAAGTAAATCAGTGTTTCACCTCGAAGGAGAAGCAAAAAGGGTATGATCACACCTTTGGGGGTATTCTATCGGCCTCCAAATAGTGAGAAAGAGATAGAGGAGCAAATCTGCAGGGAAATCACAGAGATGTGCAAAAATTGTAGAATGGTGACTTTACTTCCCCTAATATAGATTGGGATTATGTTAGAGTAAAGGGAAAGATGGAGGAGGAATTTAAGAAATGAGTTCAGGAGAATTTCATGACCAGTATGTTTTCGGCCCAACTCGCAAAGAGGCATTGCTGGATCTGGTGCTAGATAATGAGGTGGGCCAAGTGTAGGGTGTTTGTTTTTCACTCTACTCTAATTCTTAGACCTCATAACTTATAGATGGAAAGGACAACACGTGGCACAAAATTTAGGCTTAAACCAGTGTCAGTTTTATTATCCAACAAAAACCGACTAAAACTACAGGACTAGATTGCTGAGAGAAATTGACTTTAGACATACAATCACCAGCCCTGGCTGTAGCTATTGTAGGTTCGTGGTCATTGATTCCGTGACCTGTTGGTTCTTTTCTGGCCATTCTCTGCTACTTCTGTTCCTTTCCTTCCATGCCTGCTTGCTGTTTCTTTCCTGTGTTACTTGCTTGTGTGTCTCTGTGTTCGTATATTTATATCCATCGTATGAATAAATTTCCTGCTGGGCTGAGATCCGATTATCGATGTGGTGATTTGTTTAACTGGCTGTGGTGATGAGTTTGAATGACTACTAATTTGCACACGGAGTCGACAGTGCAAAAGATATTTCCTTATGCTGAATGCTCTGTTATCAAAAAATGTGCTTTGGGTCCTTTGTACTCTTTGTACTCCTGGTTTTCTTGCAGACTTGTAGTCTCTTGTGTATCAATGTCTTTGTCTTTATGCATAATCAAGTGTCGCCCTTGATCAACATAGATTGCTTTTAATAGGCGATGAGTCACCACTTGCCTCAGGCTGGCGCCTGTTCCCCTCCCAGGTAGTCCAACAGTTTTTCTTACTTTAAAACAGTTTGTTTGTGGCCTCTTCCTGTGCCTTGTTTCAAGAAAAATATGTATATCTTAAACAAGTGGAGAACACTTGGCAAAGAGTGATCATTGCATCATAAGATTTAGATTAGGAATGGAGAAGAGCAAGGAACAATCTAAAGTGGAACTTCAAAATTTGAAGAGGGCTAACTTCGATGGGTTAAGAGAGGATCTAGTCATGGTAAAATGGAACCAAAGAATGACAGGAAAAACTGTAACAGCACAAAAAGTGATCTTTAAGGAGAAGATGTTTCATGTCCAGGCTAGGTACATTCCAACAAGAGGGAAAGTTAAGGGAACCGAAGCCAGGGCTCTTTGGATGACGAGGGAATTGGCGAATACGATGAAACAAAAAAAGAGGGTGTATGATGGATGTCAGGTGAATTCTTCAAGTGAGAATCAGGCCAAATACAATAAGTTGAGAGGGGAAGTGAAAAGGAAAATAAGACTGACAAAGAGAGAATATGAGAATAGAATGGCAGTTAACATAAAAGGGAACCCAAAAATCTTCTACCAACATGTAAATAGTAAGCGGGTAGTAAGAGGCAGGATAGGGCCTATTAGGGACAAAGAAGGTTAGAGGCGCAGGGCAAGGTAGAATACGTAATGAGTACAGTGTATCGGTGTATGCTGACAAAATATCGGTAGAAGTAGAAATGGTAGAGGTAATGGATGGGGTGAAAATTGATAGGCAGGATGTACTGGAAAGGAGTGGATAAGTCGCTTGGTCCGGATGGCTTGCATCCCAGGTTGCTAAGGGATGTAGACATAGAAACATAGAAACATAGAAACATAGAAAATAGGTGCAGGAGCAGGCCATTCAGCCCTTCTAGCCTGCACCGCCATTCAATGAGTTCATGGCTGAACATGAAACTTCAGTACCCCCTTCCTGCTTTCTCGCCATAACCCTTGATCCCCCGAGTAGTAAGGACTTCATCTAACTCCCTTTTGAATATATTTAGTGAATTGGCCTCAACTACTTTCTGTGGTAGAGAATTCCACAGGTTCACCACTCTCTGGGTGAAGAAGTTTCTCCTCATCTCGGTCCTAAATGGCTTACCCCTTATCCTCAGACTGTGACCCCTGGTTCTGGACTTCCCCAACATTGGGAACATTCTTTCTGCATCTAACCTGTCTAAACCCGTCAGAATTTTAAACGTTTCTATGAGGTCCCCTCTCATTCTTCTGAACTCCAGTGAATACAAGCCCAATTGATCCAATCTTTCTTGATAGGTCAGTCCCGCCATCCCGGGAATCAGTCTGGTGAACCTTCGCTGCACTCCCTCAATAGCAAGAATGTCCTTCCTCAAGTTAGGAGACCAAAACTGTACACAATACTCCAGGTGTGGCCTCACCAAGGCCCTGTACAACTGTAGCAACACCTCCCTGCCCCTGTATTCAAATCCCCTCGCTATGAAGGCCAACATGCCATTTGCTTTCTTAACCGCCTGCTGTACCTGCATGCCAACCTTCAATGACTGATGTACCATGACACCCAGGTCTCGTTGCACCTTCCCTTTTCCTAATCTGTCACCATTCAGATAATAGTCTGTCTCTCTGTTTTTACCACCAAAGTGGATAACCTCACATTTATCCACATTATACTTCATCTGCCATGCATTTGCCCACTCACCTAACCTATCCAAGTCACTCTGCAGCCTAATAGCATCCTCCTCGCAGCTCACACTGCCACCCAACTTAGTATCATCCGCAAATTTGGAGATACTGCATTTAATCCCCTCGTCTAAATCATTAATGTACAATGTAAACAGCTGGGGCCCCAGCACAGAACTTGCGGCACTCCACTAGTCACTGCCTGCCATTCTGAAAAGTACCCGTTTACTCCTACTCTTTGCTTCCTGTCTGACAACCAGTTCTCAATCCACGTCAGCACACTACCCCCAATCCCATGTGCTTTAACTTTGCACATTAATCTCTTGTGTGGGACCTTGTCGAAAGCCTTCTGAAAGTCCAAATATACCACATCAACTGGTTCTCCTTTGTCCACTTTACTGGAAACATCCTCAAAAAATTCCAGAAGATTTGTCAAGCATGATTTCCCTTTCACAAATCCATGCTGACTTGGACCTATCATGTCACCATTTTCCAGATGCACTGCTATGACATCCTTAATAATTGATTCCATCATTTTACCCACTACTGAGGTCAGGCTGACCGGTCTATAATTCCCTGTTTTCTCTCTCCCTCCTTTTTTAAAAAGTGGGGTTACATTGGCTACCCTCCACTCCATAGGAACTGATCCAGAGTCAATGGAATGTTGGAAAATGACTGTCAATGCATCCGCTATTTCCAAGGCCACCTCCTTAAGTACTCTAGGATGCAGGCCATCAGGCCCTGGGGATTTATCTGCCTTCAATCCCATCAATTTCCCCAACACAATTTCCCGACTAATAAAGATTTCCCTCAGTTCCTCTTCCTTACTAGACCCTCTGACCCCTTTTATATCCGGAAGGTTGTTTGTATCCTCCTTAGTGAATACCGAACCAAAGTACTTGTTCAATTGATCCGCCATTTCTTTGTTCCCCGTTATGACTTCCCCTGATTCTGACTGCAGGGGACCTACGTTTGTCTTCACCAACCTTTTTCTCTTTACATACCTATAGAAACTTTTGCAATCCGCCTTAATGTTCCCTGCAAGCTTCTTCTCGTACTCCATTTTCCCTGTCCTAATCAAACCCTTTGTCCTCCTCTGCTGAGTTCTAAATTTCTCCCAGTCCCCAGGTTCGCTGCTATTTCTGGCCAATTTGTATGCCACTTCCTTGGCTTTAATACTATCCCTGATTTCCCTAGATAGCCACGGTTGAGCCACCTTCCCCTTTTTATTTTTACGCCAGACAGGAATGTACAATTGTTGTACTTCATCCATGCGGTCTCTAAATGTCTGCCATTGCCCATCCACAGTCAACCCCCTAAGTATCATTCGCCAATCTATCCTAGCCAATTCTCGCCTCATACCTTCAAAGTTACCCTTCTTTAAGTTCTGGACCATGGTCTCTGAATTTACTGTTTCATTCTCCATCCTAATGCAGAATTCCACCATATTATGGTCACTCTTCCCCAAGGGGCCTCGCACAATGAGATTGCTAATTAATCCTCTCTCATTACACAACACCCAGTCTATGTGGGAGTGGAGATAGCGGAAGGGCTTGTCATAATTTTCCAATCTGCTCTAGATGTGGAGGAAGTGCCAGAGGATTGGGAAGTGGCAAATGTGACACCCTTGCAGAAGGGAGGGTGTAAGGATACTCCTAGTAATTACAGTCCGGTCAGTTTAACATCAGTGGTCAGTGAAGGTTTTAGAATCAATAATCAGGAAAAAAAATTAACAGGAACTTGGAAAGGTTTAAGTTAATTGAGGAGAACCAGCACAGATTTGTAAAAGGCAGATTGTGTTTGACTAATCTAATTTAATTTTTTTATGAATAACCGAGAAGGTTGATGAAGGGGATGCAATAGATGTTATCTATATGGATTTTAAGTAAGCGTTTGACAAAGTACCACATACAAGGTTGGTTAACAAAATTGAGGCTCATGAACAGGGGGGTCAAAGAATCATAGAAATTTACAGCATGGAAGGAGGCTATTTCGGCCCATCGTGTCCATGCTGGCCAACAAAGAGCTATCCAGCCTAATCCCGCTTTCCAGCTCTTGATCCGTGACCTTGTAGGTTACAGCACTTCAAGTGCACATCCAAGTACCTGTTAAATTTGGTGAGGGTTTCTGCCTCTACTGCTCTTTCAGGCAATGAGTTCCAGAACCCCACCATCCTCTGGGTGAAAATATTTTCCCTCAAATCCCCTCTAAACCTCTTAACAATTACTATAAATCTATGCCTCCTGGTTATTGACCCCTCTGTTAAGGGAAATAGGTCTTTCCTATCCACTCTGTCTGAGCCCCTCATAATTTTATACACCTCAATAAGGTCTTCCCTCAGCCTCTTCTGTTTCAAAGAAAGTAAACACAGCCTATCGAACCTTTTCTCATAGCTGACATTCTCCAGTCCAGGCAACATCCTCGTAAATCTCCTCTGAACCCTCTCTAGTGCAATCACATATTTCCTGTAATGTGGTGACCAGAACTGCACACAATACTCCAGCTATGGTCTAACTAGTGTTTTATACAGTTCAAGTATAACTTCCCTGCTCTTATATTCTATGCCTTGGCTAAGGAAGGTGTTGTGTATCTGTAAAGCATGCACTCCCATGTTCTGCCACCAGGGAGCTCATCCCCTGACGTCCCAAGGGATCCCAGCATCCCTTGGGAGCACGTATATAAGCCGGCCCCTAAGGCCTGTTCCTCACTCTGGAGTGTCTTATTAAAGACTGAGATCACTGTTACTTTAACCTCTCTGTGTGCAGCCTCATCTGTGTAAGGAACATAATAACTGGCGACGAGTATACAAATCCAACACAAAGATGCAGCAAACTGTGGGCATCCTGGAGAAGTTCTCAGAGGGTGAGGACTGGGAAGCCTATGTCGAACGGCTAGACCAGTACTTTGTAGCCAACGAGCTGGACGGAGAAGGAAGCGCTGCAAAAAGGAGAGCAGTCCTCCTCACGGTCTGCGGGGCACCGACCTACAGCCTCATGAAAAATCTTCTGGCTCCAGTGAAACCCATAGATAAGTTGTATGAGGAGCTGTGTACACTGGATCCGGAGCATCTTAACCCAAGGGAGAGTGTGCTGATGGCTAGGTATCGGTTCTACAAGTGCCAGCGATCTGAAGGTCAGGAAGTGGCGAGCTAAGGCGACTTGCAGGACAATGTGAGTTTGATGGCTACCTGGAGCAAATGCTCAGAGACTTTTTTGTACTGGGCTTTGGCCACGAGACCATCCTACGAAAACTTTTGACTGTAGAGACACCGACCTTCAGTAAGGCCATTGCGATAGCACAGGTGTTTATGTCCACCAGTGATAACACCAAACAAATCTCTCAGCACACAAGTGCTCGCAATGTTCATAAATTAACTGGAACTGTGTTTGCGAGCAGAAATGTACAGGGCGGAATCCACGAGTCTGCAACTGCCAGCAGGCTTCAGGTGACCTAGATGACTCTGAGTCCCCAACAAAGGATGAATGCAAGGCAATTCACACCTTGTTAGCGTTGTGGAGGCTTCCATTCAGCCTATTCATGCCACTTCAAAGGGTAAGTTTGCAAGAGCTGTGGATCAATGGGGCACCTCCAACGAGCTTGGAAACAAGCTGCAAGCTCTGCAAAATCTGCTAACCACCACGTCGCAGAGGAAAATCGGTCCATGGTGGATCAAAGCAATTTTGAGACTTAGAGAGAGGAGGCAGATGCTGAAGTACACGGGGTGCACACATTTTCGACGAAATGTCCACTATAATGCTAAATGTAAAATTGAATGGCTTATCCGTAGCCATGGAACTGGACACTGGCACTAGCCAATCCATCATGAGTACAAAGATGTTTGAGAGACTGTGGTGCAACAAGGTATCCAGACCGTCCCTGAGTCCCATCCACACGAAACTGAGAAGTTCACCAAAGAGCTTATCATTGTCCTGGGCAGCGCCATGGTCAAGGTCACCTACGAGGGCACGGTGCACAAACTGCCACTCTGGATTGTCCCGGGCGATGGCCCCACACTGCTTGGAAGGAGCTGGCTGGGCAAAATTCGCTTGAATTGGGTTGACATCCGAGCCCTATCACATGTTGATGAGGCCTCATGTACCCAGGTTCTTAACAAATTTCCTTCTCTTTTTGAGCCAGGCATTGGAAACTTTTCCGGGGCAAAGGTGCAGATCCACTTGGTCCCAGAGGCACGACCCATTCACCACAAGCCGCGAGCGGTACCTCACATGATGAGGGAGAGAGTGGAAATCGAGCTGGACAGGCTGCAATGCGAGGGCATCATCTTCCCAGAGGAATTCAGCGAGTGGGCCAGCCCGATTGTTCCAGTACTCAAAAGTGATGGCACGGTCAGGATTTGCGGCGATTATAAAGTAATTATTAATCATTTCTCTCTACAGGACCAATACCCGCTACCTAAGCCAGATGACCCATTTGCGACGCTGGCAGGAGGCAAGACGTTCAGCAAGCTCAACCTGACTTCGGCCTACATGATGCAGGAGTTGGAGGAGTCTTCGAAGGGCCTCACCTGCATCAACACGCACAAGGGACTGTTCATCTACAACAGATGCCGGTTTGGAATTCGGTCGGCTGCAGCGATCTTCAAAAGAAACATGGAGAGCCTACTCATGTCGGTACCACACATGGTGGTCTTTCAGGACGACATATTGGTCACGGATCGGGACACCGCCGAGCACCCACAAAACCTGGAGGAGGCCCTCCAGCAACTGGATCGCGAAGGGCTGCAGCTGAAGAGGTCGAAATGCGTCTTCATGGCAACAGAAGTGGAGTTTTTGGGGAGAAAGTTCGCGGCGGACGGCATTCGGCCCACAGACGCCAAGACAGAGGCTATCAGGAACGCACCCAGGCCACAGAACGTCTTGGAGATGCGGTCGTTCCTGCGACTCCTCAACTATTTTGGTAACTTCCAACCGGGGTTAAGCACCCTTTTAGAGCACCTACATGTGTTATTGCATAAAGGTGAGAACTAGGTATGAGGAAAAAAACAAGTAATTGCTTTTGAGAAAGCCAGAAACATTTTATACTCCAACAAGCTGCTTGTATTGTATAACCCGTGTAAAGGACTTGTGCTAGCATGTGACGCATCGTCGTACGGAGTCGGGTGTGTATTACAACAAGCTAATGTTGCGGGGAAGTTGCAACCTGTCGCCTATGCCTCCAGGAGCTTGTCTAAGGCCGAGAGGGCCTACAGCATGATTAAGAAAGAGGCATTAGCGTGTGTGTTCGGCATAAAGAAAATGCATCAGTACCTGTTTGGCCTCAAATTTGAGCTGGAAACCGATCACAAGCCCCTCACATCCCTGTTCGCTGAAAACAAGGGGAGAAATACTAATGCCTCAGCCCACATACAAAGGTGGGCACTCGCGCTATCAGTGTATAATTATACCATCCGCCACAGGCCAGGCACCGAGAACTGTGCGGATGCTCTTAGTCAGCTACCATTGCCCACAACGGGGGCGGAAATGGCGCAGCCTGCAAACTTGTTGATGGTGGCACAGCCCGCAGACTTGTTGATGGTCATGGAAGCGTTTGAAAATGATAAATCACCTGTCATGGCCCGCTAGATTAGAACTTGGACCAGCCAAGATCCTCTGCTGTCCCTAGTAAAAAACTGTGTACTGCATGGGAGCTGGGCCAACATCCCCGTTGAAATGCAAGAGCTAATCAAGCCATTCCGGCAGCGAAAGGACGAGCTGTCCATTCAGGCTGACTGCCTGTTGTGGGGTAACCGCGTAGTGCTACCAAAAAAAGGCAGGGAGACGTTCATCTCGGATCTCCACAGCACACACCCGGGTATAGTAATGATGAAAGCGTTAGCCATATCCCACGTGTGGTGACCTGGTATCGACTCTGACTATGAGTCCTGTGTATGGCAATGCAGCGTATGTGCTCAGTTGAGCAACGCGCCCAGAGAGGCACCAATAAGTTTGTGATCCTGGCCCTCCAGACTATGGTCGAGGATCCATGTCGACTATGCTGGCCCGTTTCTCGGTAAAATGTTCCTGGTGGTGGTGGATGCTTTTTCAAAATGGATTGAATGTGAAATAATGTTGGGAAGCACTGCCACCGCCACCATGGAAAACCTGAGGGCCATGTTTGCCACTCACGGCCTGTGACTGGTCAGTGACAACGGGCCATGTTTCACCAGTGCCGAATTTAAAGAATTCGTGACCCGCAATGGGATCAAACATGTCACCTCGGCCCCGTTTAAACCAGCCTCCAATGGGCAGGCAGAGTGGGCAGTACACACCATCAAACAGAGCCTTAAATGAGTCACAGAAGGCTCACTCCAAACCCGCCTGTCCCGAGTACTGCTGAGCTACCGCACGAGACCCCACTCGTTCACAGGGGTGCCCCCAGCTGAGCTACTCATGAAAAGGATACTTAAAACCAGACTCTCATTGGTTCACCCCAACCTGCCTGATCAGATAGAGAGCAGACGGCAGCAACAAAATGTAAACGATGGTTGCACCACTGTGTCACGGGAAATTAATCTGAATTACCCTGTGTATGTGCTAAACTATGGACGTGGTCCCAAATGGATCACGGGCACAGTGATAGCCAAAGAAGGGAATAGGTTGTTTGTGGTCAAACTAGACAATGGACAAATTTGCAGAAAGCACCTGGACCAAACGAGGCTGCGGTTCACAGACTGCCCTGAACAACCCACAGCAGACACCACCTTTTTCGAGCCCACAATACGCACCCAAAGGATCAATTACACCACCCCAGACCAGGAAATCAAACCCATCACACCCAACAGCCCAGCAAGGCCAGGCTCACCTAGCAGCCCTGCAGGGCCAACAACACACCAGCCCAGCGAGGGCACAGCCAACACACCAGAACAGACATTTGTACCGAGGCGGTCCACCAGGGAAAGAAAGGCTCCCATCCGACTCACCTTGTAAATAGTTTTCACTTTGACTTTGGGGGGGGGATGATGTTGTGTATCTGTAAAGCATGCACTTCCATGTTCCGCCATCAGGGAGCACATCCCCTGAAATCCCAAGGGATCCCAGCATCCCTTGGGAGCACTGTATATAAGCCGGCCCCTAAGGCCTGTTCCTCACTCTGGAGTGTCTTATTAAAGATAGGTCACTGTTACTTTAACCTCCCTGTGTGCAGCCTCATCTGTGTTAGGAACACAATAGAAGGCAAGTATTCCGTATGCCTTCTTAACCATCTTATCTACCTGGCCTGCCACCTTCCGGGATCTGTGGGCATGCACTCCAAGGACACTTCTCAGTGTCCTACCATTTAATGTGTGTTCCCTTGCCTTGTTAGCCCTCCTCAAATGCATTACCTCACATTTCTCCATATTGAATTCCATTTGCCACTGTTCTGCCCAGCTGACCAGTTCATTGATATCTTCCTGAAGTCTACAGCTTTCTTCTTCATTGTTAACCACATAGCCAATTTTTGTATCATCTGCTAACTTCTTAATCATACCCCCTGCATTCAAGTCTAAATCTATATACTACAAAAAGCAAGGGGACAACTACTGAGCCCTGTGGAACTCACTGGAAGCAACCTTCCTATCACAAAAATACCCATCAATCATGACCCTTTGCCTCCTGTCTCTGAGCCAATATTGGCATCAACTTGCCACTTTGCCTTGGATCTCATGGGCTTTTATTTTCGTGACCAGACTGCCACGTGGGACCTTATCAAAAGCCTTGCTAAAATCCATATACACTACTTCAAATGCACTACCCTCAGCGACCCTCAAAAAATTCAATCAAGTTTGTCAGACATGACCTTCCCTTAACAAATCCATGCTGTCTGTCTTTGATTAATCCGTGCGTTTCTAAATGAAGTGTCAGCTTGGATAAGCAATTGGCTTAAGGACAAAAAACAGAGAGTCGTGATAAATGGTTGTTTTTCAGACTGGAGAATGCTAGACAGTGGTGGTTCCTGCAACAGGACATAGATGGGCTTGCAGAATGGGCAGGCAAGTGACAGATGGAATTTAATACAGAGAAGTGTGAGATGATGCATTTTGTCAGAAGGGATAAGGAGAGGCAATTTAGACTTAAAGACACAGTTCTAAAGGGCTAAAATTTGGCCCTCCAGTTAAAACGGCGCACTTGCCTGAGGTACGCCGACTTTGTACTCCAAAAACAGCGCTGAAAATTTACCTCGATATTCTCCCCGCTCCATGGACCATTGTAGGCCTTGTCGTGGCGTGGCAAAAACAGTGGGGTGCGGAGCTAGGGCCATGCTGGTTAAACAGAGCCGGCAGGGAGAGGGGGCTAGGGCCTAGTGTCTGCAAAAGTGCCGGCAGCGTTGCGAATGCGCGTTGGTGCGTGTGCATATGCCCAATGGTGTATTAACATTGGCAATTGGCCATTTTAAAGGGAAAGCCTTCTCATTAATTTTTGGTTCCTGAAGGAGTGGAAAGCCTTCTCATTAATTTTTGGTTCCTGAAGGAGTGGAAAGCCTTCTCATTAATATTTGGTTCCTGAAGGAGTGGAAAGCCTTCTCATTAATTTTTGGTGCCTGAAGGAGTGCTATGAGCAGTATTGTGGAAGAAATCAGCTCCTGGAATCAGTGAGTGCTCTGTGTTGCTGCTAAACTTCCAGAAGGAGTGCTGCATAGGTGCATTCAAAGTAAGGACTGTGTGTTTTGAAAAATCACTGAGTGTCAATTGAATACAGCAATGCAACAACGTGCACCAAGAACGAAAAATTTCTTGCATGACGAAGTGGAGATACTAGTTAATAACATTGAGAACAGATGGCAGGAGCTGGATACCAGCAACAGAGGCCGCACAAAAGTGTCACCCAAAGAAATGAAGAAACGCTGGAGCAAAGTTGCAGAAGATTACTGCGCAATGGTGAATACAACGAGATCTGGAAGCCAGTGTAAAAAGAAATGGCAGAACCTTGGTCAAGTAGTTAAATGTAAGTAATATTTTCATTTTTCAATGGAATTGCAATTGTAAATGTGGCCATCTGAATATGTCCCACCCAGCAGAAAGACACCCTCTCTAAAAAGTTATATTTTCAGCTTTGCAGAAGAAATTGGCCCACAACAAAAGGGAAAGAACTCGATCAGGAGGAGGCCCGCCAAATCTGCACCAACTGACACCCTTGGATGAGAGGGCCCTACCTGGAGAAAAACAATCAGTACTGCACAAGCTGGGCCCACACGTGAGGGAGAGGGTAAGTCCTGAAAATTTATCGTGGCCCTTCAAATAAACCTGCTGCCTGGCCTGCTACATGTGAGCTGACTCATGCCACCCATCCTGCCCCCTCCTGTGCTGCTAACCATTTGACTGTTCTGTTATATTTCGCAGAACTTGATGCCAATCCTGAAGATCCTGAAGATCCAGAAGAAGATTCAGACGTGAACGAGCCAGACCAACATTTGGGGGGGTGGGGGAGGGGGGGTCATGGAGACGTGTGATGGGGAGAACGTTGAACTTAATATGGTTGAGGCCATGGTACAGGACTTCACATTGCCAAACACTTCCATGAGTTCTGGTGCGACTTTCCATGGTTTCAACACGTCCCCGTCCTTGTATAGTGCTTTAAGTTCTGGTGCGACATTCCATGATTTCCCAAGTTCTGAGGTTGTGGGTCCCAGTGGTGGTGGTGGAATGCAGCTTGGAACACCCAGGGCCCCACCATCCCAACCTGCGCCTCCCACTGGAGTGATGCCGCTTGGAACACCCAGGACCCCACCATCCCAGCCTGCGTGTCCCACTGGAGGGAAGCCACGAGGCAGACCCAGGGCGAGGGGAAGGAGAAATTGACCACACTCTCCTGAGATGCAGGGTGCAACAGATGTGGTTCAGGTTATGGCATTGGGTGTGGAGACCAATGACTTTACCCGATCACCCGTGGACACCGTCAGTGGGGTGGGTGATGAGGTAACGGGACTTTCGGGAGAAATAGCAGTAATGACACGGGAACTGAAGGAGGTAATTTCAGAGGCAGTGGGAACGCCGGCACAGGCTGTCAGGGAGGGAATGTCAGAGGCAGCGCAAACGATGGCACAGGCCATCAGGGAGGGCATGTCTGAGGTAGCTGTTGCAATAAGGGGATACAGCCCGGCCAATCAAATGCCACTCCCACTGCAATCCCCGCATCAGCCTCTGTAGAGACACAAGCCGGGCCCCCTCCCACCACTCCCATGAAGAAGTGCACATTCATCAAGATGTGGATGAGAGATGGGTGCAGCCTTTCTTTGCTGCTGTTGTTGTTGTTGTGGTTGTTGATGTTACTGTTGTCAAATTGAAATTGTTTTGTAAGTTTTGTAACTTTACAACTTTATAAGTGATCTTAGAGTTTTTAAATGACCTTAGAGTGTAAATATTCTCACATTTTGTAAGTTATTTAAATTTACAACTAAAAAGTGATCTTAAAGTTTTTAAGTGATCTTAGAGTGTAAGTTTTTTCAAATTGAAATTGTTTTGTAAGTTTTGTAACTTTACAACTTTATAAGTGATTTTAAAGTTTTTAAGTAAAGTTTGATACAAGAATTATTTTATTACACTAAAGTGAAGTACATTCTGTAAACTTTTCAATAAAATATATTTTTCATTAAAACTGAATTATGTTCCATTAACACAACACAACATTTAGGAACAACTGCAAAAAATAAACATGTCCATGCGGAACAGTTGTCGCTGAGCCCTCAGGCATCAGTAAAGCATTCACGTGTTCCCAGCCCCCCTTTAAATTCCCTCTTGCAGCCTGTGTGTTTCCAGCCCCCCTTTAAATTCCCTCCTGCAGCCTCCTTCTGCGAGCCCAGCCTGTTGCTTCTTGCGTGTGGGGCCAGTTCACTTCTCTCAAGCCTGGGCTTCCCACCCACCGCCCCTAGCCCTGCCGGTGTGAGTCGTGCCTCTTGCCCCTAGCCCTGGCCGAATGGCTTGCCAGTGTTAGTCGTGTGTGCTGCCTCTGGCCCTGGCCGATGCGTTCTCCCGCTGACTTCCCAGGGCCGAGGTAGGACTTTTTATTTTCTATTTATTTATTTATTTATTTATTTATCCTTTATTATTGATGGCTTTTATGCTTCTTTAATGTTGTTGTGAAGGTGTTTAGTGCTTTGTGAGGTCCTCTCACTTCCGTCCCCCCCCCCCGCCAATCTCTGGCTACCTGCGCTGATTTCTTAACTATCCACAAGAGTTTTCTGTGCGGGCCACAAGTGGCCACATACGCTGGCCTAAGTTAGTTTGGAACAACTTTTAGTTGTCCAAATTTGCTTAAATGGCCAAAACAGGTGTAGATGGCTGGTAACGACCCCTTTTGAAAAAAAAACTAAACTAAAAAAAATCTTAACTAACTCATTTACACTGGTGCAAATTAAATGGGCAGAATTGCAATTATTAAGATGCTCCAAAAAAATCAAGTTGCTCCAAAAAAAACGGAGCAACTCCTGGACAAATTTGGGCCCAAAGAGTGTGCAGGGACAGAGGGACTTGGGGGTTCATGTGCATAGATCTTTGAATGTGTCAGGACATATTAGGAGAATAGCATATGGGGTCTTGGGCTTCATAAATAGAGGTATTGAGTACAAAAGCAGAAAAGTTATGCTGAACCTTTATAAAGCTCTGGTTAGACCACAACTAGAGTATTGCGTCCAGTTCTGGTGACCAAACTTTAGGAAGGATGTGAAGTCCCTTGAGAGGGTGCAGAGGAGATTTACTAAAATGGTTACAAGGATGAGGGATTTTAGCTACAAGGTTAGGTTGGAGAAGGTGGGATTGTTCTCCTTGGAGTAAAGGAGTTGAGGGGAGATTTGATAGAGGTGTTCAAGATTATGACAGGTTTGGATAAAGTAGACAGGGAAAGTTTGTTTCCATTAGCTGATGGTACAAGGACTAGTGGACACAGATTTAAGGTTTTGGGCAAGAAATAAAGGGGTGATATGAGGAAGACTTTTTTACTCAGCGAGTGGTAATGACCTGGAACTCAATGCTGATGAAGGTGGTGGAAGCGGAGACGATTAATGATTTCAAAAGGAAATTGGATAGGCACTTGAGGGATTTAAATTTGCAGGGCTAAGGGGATAGAGCAGGGGAATGGAACTAACTGGATTGCTCTACAGAGAGCCGGCATGGACTCGATGGGCCGATTGGCCTTCTTCTGTGCCGTAATTACTTTATGAATCTGAGTGTTTGGGACCTTAGACAGCGGGTAGGGTGGAGGTAAAAGGGCCGGTGTTGCATCTCCTGTGCTTGTACGGGTAGATGCTGTGGAAAGGTGAGGGGGTGTTGGGGTGATTGAGGAGTGGACCAGGGTGTCACAGAGGGAGCGGTCCCTTCGAAATAAAGAAAGAGGAGGGGAAGAATGATTGGTGGTGGGTTCAAGCTGGAGGTAGCGGAACTGGTGGCGGATAATCCGTTGAATGTGGAGGCTGGTGGGGGTGAAAGATGAGGACAAGGGGAACCCTATCAGAAGTGGGGTGGGATGAAGTGTAGTCCAGGTAGCTGTGGGAGTCAATGGGCTTATAGTGGATGTTTGCCGATAGTCTATCCCCAGAAATGGAGACAGAGAAGTTGAGGAAGGGAAGAGAAGCATCGGAGGTGGCTGTGTGAAGGTGAGGAAAGGGTAGAAATGGTAAGCAAAGTGAATGAAATATTCTAGTTCAGGGTGAGAGCAGAAAACGGCACTGATACAGTAATCAATGTACCAGAAAAAAAGGTGAGGGAGGGGAGCTAAGTAGGACTGGAATAAAGAATGTTCCACATATTGCATGAAAAGGCAGGCACAGCTAAAATCCATATGTGGTCCCATAGCAAGACCTTTTATTTGGAGGAAGTGAGTGGATTCAAAGGAGAAGTTGTTCAATGTGAGAACATGTTCAGCCAGGCAGAGGAAGGTGGTGCTGGATAGGGACTGGTTGGGTTTCTGTTCCAGGAAAAAGGAAGAACAGAGCGGCCTCAGGCCATCCTGGTGAGGGATGGAGTTATAGAGGGATTGGACATCCATAGTACAGAAGAACATAAGAGCGTAAGAAATAGGAGCAGGAGTCAGAGTCCAAAAATCTATCTATCTCAGCCTTAAATATACTCAATGATTCAGCATCCACAGCCCTCTGGGGCAGAGAATTCCAAAGATTTACAACCTTCTGAGTGAAATTTTTTTTTCCTCATCTCAGTCTTAAATGGTCTAGACACTCCAGCCAGGGAAAATAACCTCTCATCATCCACCCTGTCAATTTCCTTCAGAATCTTGTATGTATCATTGAGATCAATTCTCATTCTTCTAAACTCCAGAGAGTATAGACTCATTCTACACAATCTCTCATCATAAGACAATTCTCTCATCCCAGGAATCAATCTAGTGAACCTTCGTTGTACCGCCTCCAAGGCAAGTATATTCTTCCTAAGGTAAGGAGACCAACATTGTGCACAGTACTCCAGGTGTGGTCTCACCAAGGCCCTGTACAATTGTAGCAAGACTTCCTTACTCTTATAATTCAACCCCCTTGCAATAAAGGACAACGTGCCATTTGCCTTCCCTATTGCTTGCTGTACCTGCAAGCTTACTCTCTGTGTTTCTTACACGAGGACACCCGAATCCACCTGAACACCAACATTTAAAAGTTTCTCACCATTTAAGAAATATTCTGTTTTTCTATTCTTCCTACCAAAGTGAATAACCTCACATTTCTCTACATTATACTCCATCTGCCACCTTACTGCCTTTTTGAAATCCAAATATACTACATCCACCGGTTCCCCTTTATCTATCCCACTTAGTCTATCTATATCCCTTTGCAGACTCTTTGTATTCCCCTCATAGCTTACTGTCCCACCTAGCTTTGTATCATCAGCAAACTTGGATACATTACACTCGGTCCTTTCATTTGGTCATTAATATAAATTGTAAATAGTTGAGGCCCCAGCACTGATCCGTGTGGCAACCCACTAGTTACAGCCTGCCAACCTGAAAAAGACCCGTTTATCCCTATTCTCTAATTTCTGCCCATTAACTAATCCTCTATCCATGCTATTATATTATCCCCAACCCCATGAGCCCTTATCTTGTGTAATGCCATTTTATGTGGCACCTTATCGAATGCCTTTTTGAAATCCAAATATACTACATCCACAGGTTCCCCTTTATCTAGCCTGCAAGTTACATCCCCCAAAAAAAATCTAATACATTTTTCAAACACGATTTCCCTTTCATAAAACTATATTGATTCTGCCTGATCATGCTATGATTTTCTAAGTGCTCTGATACCACTTCCTCAACAATTGATTCCAGCATTTCCATGACTGACGTCAGGCTTACTGGACTATAGTTCCCAGATTTCTCTCACTCTCCTTTCTTGAATAGCGGTTACATTTGCCACCTTCCAATCTGCTGGGACGGTTCTAGAATCTAGAGAATTTTGAAAGATCATAGAAACATAGAAAATAGGTGCAGGAGCAGGCCAATTGGCCCTTCGAGCCTGCACCACCATTCAATAAGATCATGGCTGATCATGCAACTTCAGTACCCTACTCCTGCCTTCTCTCCATAACCCCAATCCCTTTAGCCGTAAGGGCCACATCTATCTCCCTTTTGAATATATCCAATAAACTGGACTCAACAACTTTCTGTGGTAGAGAATTCCACAGGTTCACAATTCTCTGGTGAAGAAGTTTCTCCTTATCTCAGTCTGAGATGGTTTACCCCTTATCCTTAGACTGTGACCCCTGGTTCTGGACTTTCCCAACATCGGGAACATTTTTCCTGCATCTAACCTGTCCAACCCTGTCAGAATTTTATATGCTTCTATGAAATCCCCTCTCATTCTTCTAAATTCCAGTGAATTTAAGCCAAGTCGATCCAGTCTTTCTTCATATGTCAATCGTGCCATCCCGGGAATCAGTCTGGTGAACCTTTGCTGCACTCCCTCAATAGCAAGAATGTCCTTCCTCAGATTAGGAGACCAAAACTGCACACAATACTCAAGGTGTGGTCTCACCAAGGCCCTGTACAACTGCAGTAAGACCTCCCTGCTCCTATACTCAAATCCTCTCGATGAAAGCTAACATGCCATTTGCTTTCTTTACTGCCTGCTGTGCCTGCATGCCTACTTTCAATGACTGATGTGCCATGACACCCAAGTCTTGTTGCACCTCTCCTTTTACTAATCTGTCACCATTCAGATAATATTCTGCCTTCCTGTTTTTGCCACCAAAGTGGATAACCTCACATTTATCCATATTATACTGCATCTGCCATGCATTTTCCCACTCGCCTAACCTGTCCATGTCACCCTGCAGCTTCTTAGCATCCTCCTCACAGCTCACACTGCCACCCAGCTTAGTGTCATCTGCAAACTTGGAGATATCACATTCAATTCCTTTGTCTAAATCATTAATATATATTGTAAATAGCTGGGGTCTCAGCACTGAACCTTGCGGTACCCCACTAGTCACTGCCTGACATTCTAAAAAGGACCCATTTATTCCCACTCTTTGCTTCCTGTCTGCCAACCTGTTCTCTATCCACGTCAAAAAATTCTAGAAGATTTGTGAAGCATGATTTCCTTTTCATAAATCCATGCCGACTTGGACCGATCCTGTCACTGCTTTCCAAATGCGCTGCTATTACACCTTTAATAATTGATTCCAGAATTTTCCCCACTACCAATGTCAGGCTAACTGGTCTATAATTCCGTGTTTTCTCACTCCCTTTTTTAAAAAGTGGGGTTACATTAGCTACCATCCAATCCATAGGAACTGATCCAGAATCCATGGAATGTTGGAAAATGACCACCAATGAATTTACAATTTCTAGGGCCACTTCCTTAAGTACTCTGGGATGCAGACTATCAGGCCCTGGGGATTTATCGGACTTCAATCCTATCAATTTCCCTAAAACCATTTCCTGACTAATAAGGATTTCCCTCAGTTCCTCCTTCTCACTACACCTTTGGTCCCCTAGTATTTTCGGGAGATTATTTGTGTCTTCCTTACTGAAGACAGAACCAAAGTATTTGTTCAATTGGTCTGCCATTTCCTTGTTCTCCATTATAAATTCACCTGATTCTGACTGTAAGGGACCTACATTAATCTTCACCAATGCATCTTCTATCTCTGCAACCACCTCTTTTAGAACCCTAGAATGTAGGCAGTCAGGTCCAGGGAATTTGTCGGCTTTTAGTCCCATTAGTTTCTCTCGACTGATTAATTGCATTAAGTTCCTCACCCTTACTGGACCTTTGGTTCCCCAACAAGTTTGGTATGTGAAAAGGAGACGGTTGGGGCCAGGAAACTGGAAACTGTTAAAGTGGCGGAGGATGTCAGAAAAGTTGCGGATGTAGGTGGATGAATGTTTACTTCATTCAGATGACATTCATTTGGCCATGATTTTAATTGAACCTTTTTATTTTAATTGTGCTATTGCCTTCATTAAAATAGCAGATAGAGGAATTTCATATGATTACATTAAGAATTTGTCCACTAATAATTGCAACTGTAATTTCTAGCCTATTGCTTTCTCAGTAAATTCCTCACTCAGTTAATAGTTTGTAGGATCTTGTTACAAGATTTGATTGTAAGCTTCTGACATCTACAGCAAACCAAAAGTAATAATAATGGAGGTAATCTTTCGTGCCCGGTTTGTGTCTTAAAATAGGACCGTAATGGGACCAAAGTCCTGAGTGGAATAGAAGGGTTGACTTATTGCTTGTTGTCCGTCTGTTCCAAATTTTGGGTGGACCTCAATTTAGGATGCCAGAGCTCTCACCAGAAAAAGTGGGAGCCTCATGAATAAGTACAAATTGGAGTCAAAAACTTAGTTACGGCTCCTGATGGAATTTTTTCTCTGCTATCAACGGTTCTTGATCCATTCCATCAAACATGGATGGTATAAGTTAGGAGGCAGCCATTCTGAATGTACATTAAAGGGATCCTTAGCTGCAGGCAGGGAAAGCTTGAAGAAAATGTGGCACTCATTTTTACTGCAGTCGCTGTGGTTTATGAGCCTCAAACGCTTCCATATTTAATGCATTTACTGCTGTAGGTGCTGCACAAAAATTTGCTTCTGCTAGAAACTGCTGATTCATTTCACTCCTGTGGCTTTCATCCCTCCCCATTAAGATGCAGCTACAAGCCCTTCATAATTGGTCACCCAGCCAGATTTCCTGCTCCCAGCTTGGCAAGCTGCCTATAAAAAGTGCAGCAGACTAATGTAAATGAGGCCCAACCACAGAAACGGCTTGGACTCCAATGGAGTATTTTGTGCAGGTGGAACAAATGGCTGCGGCATTCATGCAGTACGCAAAAATACAACCCCCGCCCCACACATACCATTATATAAATGCATATAAAAATGTCTAGAGACAATTTCACCTGTAGAAGTTAGTGCCAATTTGTGGAGCTTCTCCCCTCTTTTCCTGCATATGCTGGCTCACTCTGTGGTATGTTTCTATGGTTGGCAGCTGGCCTTCAGTGCTTCAAGTGGTCATTATTCATGCAAGCCACGACAGCAGGACTCACTGATTAGAGATCTGTATTTGGACCCCTTGCTGATTTCCCCCCACTATAGCCCAGAGGCAAGCAAAGACCTATTGTTTTGCCCAGATGCTGCACTGGTTGAGAACAATCAAATCAAAGCAGGCCAAGAGTTGAACCTGGGCTCTTGCTGTTTTGAATGGTTCAGTCCTACTTACTCAAAAACATACAGGGAGCATGTTTTAATATCTCCTCAGGTAGATCAGCTCATTGATTTGAAGTAAAATAACAATGTCTAATTACACAATTGAAAAACAAATGACTACATGTAACTCCAAAAAACTCAACTTTACTGTTCAAAAATGATACATGGAATACAATAGAAGCTAGATAATATTGACACTGGTAAGAAGTATTCTCACAGAAAAATGTTAAGCACAAATATTGTGTTTTGGATTGTACATATAAGATGCAGTTACTCACAAAATAAAGAGGGAGGAAGTACACACAGAATCTCTACTATAAGTTTGTTTTGAGAATTACACAAATGGGTTTTATGATAAGCATGTATTCTATGACTGAGGGAGCCATAAGCACTATGTGTTGCATCAGAGGTGGTAATTTATCAGAGAATGTTACAAGAAGAGGCTACTGTAACTGGAACAATGTGGATATGGAGTGAGTAACTTGAAAAGCAATCATCACTTAATGCTGTTCTTTTTAATACAATATTTGGAAGAATCCATTTCATCAGTTCACAAGTGGGTAGCTTCCAACAGGAATATCTGCGATATATTCAACCACATGCAACAGAGTACAGCACAATTCATGGGAAATAAGAGTAGGCTAAAGCTTTAATAAATATAATGGCAATCATCTTTGATAAGAATAAATCCCTGTTAAGAGTGATTTTCCCTTTGGTATAATAGAATTAACCTTATCAGGGCTCCACAGAATATAGAAACTGAGAGAGATGAAGATGTACAATCCACCAAGTAATGCACCAAAAGGAGCATGCTACAATGGATTGTATGCAGAGGTAGCCAGCCAGAATTCTGACCCACAGCAACTTTGAAATAGTCTTCAGGTAGGTAGTTGCGATTTGTTTTTGAACACTCGTTACAACACTGACATGTGAAGAAATCTAATGCTTCTAATGTATGTTCGTAGATAGCCAGAGACTTACTTAAAAATATTTCTAATCCAGTGCAAAAAGCAATGAGATCCTTTCAACGAACCTCCATTGGGGTTGACTGGAGCTGAAATTGTCCTTGTTTGGATGACAAAGATATAGTTTAGCACTAACCACTGAATCTTAAAAGCAGGGAACCTACACCTGTATCTACGTTCTTAAGCCTTTAGAAGAAAAGTTATAACAGATATTACAAAGTGTTTGCAGTTGCCCATATTTGATGGACACAATCCCAGAAAACACTCTGTACATTTTGGAAATAAAACAGTTCAAAAATTACATTAATGTTATACAAAGTTGGATTTTATTCAACAGTAAAATTATAAAATATTAAATAAAAATATGGTTTGTTGGGTAACTTGATTTTGGGTAACTTGACAGAAAATGGTATTTGGTAAGTACATTATTATAGAATAATGCATAGGTTCAAATTGGTTTGGTGAAGATGGGAATCGCTTCTATATACATAAAGAGCCTTGGAAATAAAACAAATTCCTATATATTCAATGTAGACACCATTGTTAGATGACCATTTTCTAATAAGTGAGCTCTTATTTTTGTATTTTATTAAAAAAGATCAAGTTTCTAATTCTTACAATAGTCTAGTTCTAACACTTAAACACTAATTGTTAAATAAGTCATTTTTGTGTGTTTAAGATAAATTGTTAAATTCTTTACAGAAGCAATTTGTGGACTGAGCTACTGACTTCTGTAAAACTAATTCTATGGTGATTATTAATTGATAGACAGATACAGGACTCCTGAAATTCTCCCTGCACAACTAAATTTAAGTTGGACCTGTGTACTGTCATGTTTATGTAGGTGGCATTATTGGAAAGTATGTGAAAAGTTAAAATGCTTCCGGTTATGTTTTTATGTTTTTTTTTATCCCTTTTTTTTTTAAAAAGAAAGCTAACAAGCAATGACGATATGTGTTTTCTTTTTACAGAACAGAATCTACTACTATTATAACTGACTAGCATACAAATATGTTTTTCCAGTAAAAAAATCAATGCAGTCCATCACAGGCGTATTAGGGCATAATGTTCATAGTGGAGCATTACAGTCCCATCATTTGATATCAGCCATAAGTATAAAACATTGTTTTAAAACAATTGTGATAAAATTACAGGCCACAATCCGCACGCTCAAAAATTTCACAGTACTGTTACCAACAGTATCCAGTCATCTATTAGCGTCCGCTCTCACTACTCAGATGCAGGTATTTTGGGAAGCAGAGCATTGTGGTTAAATGTTCATGGAGATCACGGTGTCTTTGGCATGATGATTTAGCTGTATGTGGTTGGTTTCTTTCACATTAATTTTTGAAAATATTTTCCTCACCAGATGCAAGATTAAATGGTATTAATTTGCCCTTCAAAAAAATATATCTGCAAGATGATGTGTCTGGTAGAGATCCATGCTTTTGCTTTCATTCTGTTTATGTGTCTGTGTCCAATGAACTTTCACAGGGATCTGAGCTTCACATTCCTAGGTGTCTTTTTGTTTTTTAGGAATCATGTTGGAAGGGAGATGCATTGAATCCACATCCACATGTGCAAAATTAAAAAGCATGGATTCTCATAATTGCTTTTGTCTTTTACTACAGGAAAGCAAAGTAATAATCTGTTGAAAGAAAGGAAAAGTGTTGTTAGAAATATTTTCTAAGATATATATATAAAACACACACAGTGCAGTGAAAGGCCTCAAACATAATTTATTTCACAGTAATGGCAAGTGTTATTATTCAATAATAAGGACATGAAAACTGTGGATGATAAGGCATCAATAATTCATTGACAGTAGAGTAAACACTCTGTAGGAAGTTGCTGAATATAATGTTTATTTAATCCATAATTTATAAGCAACAAAGCTATGAGTTAATTATATAGGTTTTCCATTAGTGTCTGACACTTTATTTAACAAACTTTCTATGCATTGATCTACGTATCAATACATTTCCCTTTTATTGTACCTGGCTGAGGCTAAACAACTGTCTGACTCATTTTCCTATCCACCGCTTGACCATGAAACGGAAATCAAAAAGCCCAGTTTCAGCCAAACTTATTTTCTCTTTCATGTGCTGTTGTGCATTTCCATATTTTTTGTTGTTGAAAAATACCTCTTATGTAAAGGTTTGGTATACTGTTGTGGTCTTTTTGTGCAAAGAGTACTGTGAAATAACAGGCAGGACTGTTCCTAAATCATAAGGAAGTGAGGGATTGCGAGTTGATTGATTGTTCAGAACATCATACTTTGTTGGTGGCATTGATTCAACAACAAATTCAGTGCTGTAAATTGTTTGGGTTACTGCTGCTCTGGTGGGTCACAGAAAGTAGTTCTGGGTGGGTTGTTATCCCACATTGATGGAATACATTATATGCAAGAGATAACAATTATTCATCATAAAGTTTTATTTTCCACAACACCTGTTTTCATTACCAAATATTTTTGCTTCCATTTTTGTTTTGCCATTTTGGTTCATCCCAGGAAAGGATGAGCAGGCAACCAGTTTTAGTTTTTGAAAATCCTGCTCTGTAACCTTTCCTCTATGCTCTTCCCCAAAAAGCATGGTCACTATCTGTAAGTCATTTTTTGTAAGTGTACATCTGTGTCCATGACATAGTGCATCACCACACCAATGAATTGTGTCATCTCATCATCCTTTTATATTTAATTTATAGAAGAACATCTGATTTATTCTGGAATGCTTGGAAAACACTATACTTGAAATGAGAACTGGTGAGGCTTTCCCCAGCTATTTCTCATCAGTTTAATGGACTATTCAATGTCTGCAATTAAGTTACACAAGATAAATTCTATTGGATTGAAAAGTTTTTGCCTATATGGCTGTGCAGCCTATGGGACTAATACTGCAGACCTACAATGACAATAAAAACCGACAGAGATGTGAAATGGGCTGCCAATTCACTATTCCCCATTTTACACTATTGCACAAAGTCTAAATTGACCCCATGTTTACAGAGCGAGTTGCCTTATAAACCTATCTTACAGGATGGGACATATCCTTCAAATTTATTTCCCATTAGTATCTATTGAAAGATGTACATTTCCATTCACTTCCCTTTTATGTCCCTGTCCCATTCCCAACCCAATGAACAGTCAGGTAGCCTGCTTCCAGCTTATGTCGTCAATATTATTCTGTACCCAGCTAATACCATCCGAACTTGATGTGCCCTGAGCAACCTTCCTTCATTTTCCCTTCCAGCCATTGATGCACTTCTATGTTGAGCTATCTGAGCTCAGGAGCCTAAGGAGTGACTACCTCACTCCTACTCTAACTCATTCAGGATCTCAAAACGATCTCTGTCCTCCTACTATATACACACTTTTAAAACCCCATCACTACTTATTGATTTACCCATCTTTTTTCCGACTCTTTTACAATCTGTGGGCCTTGATCCTTTACCTAATTTTCTAAATTAAACTAAACTGTGGGTAGGAACTGTGGTCAGAAGCCCACATCTTACATGGAGTTACAACCCACCACACAACCATGCTGTCTTTGGTTTTCATCAATGTTGTTGGAGTACAGACACTTACAGGTTACTCAGTAATCATGGGAATTAGTAAAAATCTTAACCACAGAGTGCTTTCCTGCATGTTGGAAAATAGCAAAATATTAAATTAAGAGGAAGCACAAACGGTTCTTCCTGCTGTCCATCATGAATTAGCTTGAGATTTGCAAAACATTCCTTTCACTCCTGACAGTTCTAAGTAA
The DNA here is from genome assembly GCF_044704955.1 of Pristiophorus japonicus. Classification (NCBI taxonomy): domain Eukaryota; kingdom Metazoa; phylum Chordata; class Chondrichthyes; family Pristiophoridae; genus Pristiophorus; species Pristiophorus japonicus. Next base: position 74,134,563 of record NC_091978.1, read on the forward strand.
GTGAAGAGGTAGCAAAAACTTTCATCCACCTTTACTAGGATAGATTCGACTCGACTAGGGTTTAGAAGTGAAGACAGAGCTTTAAATTCTTAATTGATATCTTGTGTATTAGTTAGTTTGTTTGGTTGCTGTGATTTTTTGTGAAACTCTTGAATAATCCTGGAGAGCAATATTCAAGATACACAGTGTGAGTTAATATGCAGATGAATGATCAATATGCATTTAATTTGCTGCACAAATTTAAAGCTATTGAGCAAAAGATACTTGCAAATATTTATCTTGTAAAAACTGCCTATGTTATGGAATGTTTGTTCTTCCTTATAGCTTTTTATAGCCTTCTTTCTTATCATGGGAAGATTTCCTCTGTCAGCTATTTGTAGTGAAATTGTAATCTTGAGTACAAGAGAAGTGGTTACAATTTCATTACATTTATCAAAAAGTGTTCCTCCATCTTAAGCCACTGCAGTAATATTTATATTGAGTGCTGTTTTCTTTTACACAATATCTTCCTTTTAATCCTGAGTGGTGGTGCAGTGCCCTCCACATACAACAAGTTCTGTGAGCAAGGGGAAACAAGATCAGGGTGCGCTGCCCCAGCATTGAACTGGCTCAGAATCCTGACCTCAAGCCTGCTGAATACCTCTGGGATGAATTAAAAACAAAGCTGAGAAAAAAGGCAACTTCATCATGAAATAAGAGCTTGTTTGTAGAGTGTTTGCAGAAGGTGTGGGGCAAGATGGAAATACTCAGGAAAGCGGGTTTCTCCACGAGTTGGAGAGAGTGGACAAACATCAAAGGGATTGGATACCCATGGATATGTAGGTCTTTGTATGCTTGTTGCAGTATCAAGAAAATTATTAAAAAAATATACATTTGCTTGATTTTGATAGTAGTCCAAGACTTAATGTGCTAGGTTAAGATATTTGGCTAGACACTGTAGGCTACATAAAAAGTTATTTCATTTTTAACCCTTCAACTACTTAATGCCATTTGCACCTTTTGAATGTAGTAAACTTTCTGCTTTTGCAATCCCTGTGCAGACAATTGCATGCCAGATGTTCATATTGGAAAATTGATCAGAGAAGATAACACACCTGTTATCACCTGAAACAATGGTTCATCCATTTAAATTAATGTACTAAAAATGGCATAGGTCACAGCATGGCCACACTACCTCCATACCCAATATTCTGATATCTGCTGCTGAGTGAATGATAGAAAATTATCCCGTAGATTCATTTGGTCACCATTTTATGTCCCTTTTTTATCCTCAAGCCATTGACTGTTGATAGGGTGTGGCTTCAATGTCTGTGAGTATCTCATCCAAATACATATTTATCACATGAGAGTCTTCGAGTTACCATGGCAAGCCATCCAGCTTATACTTTCTTTCATGTTTTAAAGTCGCCCTATATTGCACTTCATTTACCTACTGAGAGATCATCTTGATATGCAAGCTGGAGGGTAGCTAATGTAACACAAATTTTTAAAAAAAGGAGGGAGAGAAAACGGGTAATTATAGATCGGTTAGCCTGACATCAGTAGTGGGGAAAATGTTGAAATCAATTATTAAAGATGAAATAACAGCACATTTGGAAAGCAGTGACAGGATTGGTCCAAGTCAACATGGATTTATGAAAGGGAAATCATGCTTGACTAATCTTCTGGAATTTTTTGAGGATGTAACTAGTAGAGTGGACAAGGGAGAACCAGTGGATGTGGTGTATTTGGACTTTAAAAAAAGCTTTTGATAAGGTTCCACACAAGAGATTGGTGTGCAACATTAAAGCACATGGTATTGGGGGTAATGTACTGATGTGGATAGAGAACTGGTTGGCAGACAGGAAGCAGAGAGTTGGGATAAACGGGTCCTTTTCAGAATGGCAGGCAGTGACTAATGGGGTGCCGCAGGGCTCAGTGCTGGGACCCCAGCTATTTACAATATACATTAATGATTTGGATGAAGGAATTAGGTGTAATATCTGCAAGTTTGCAGATGACACTAAACTGGATGGCGGTGTGAGCTGTGAGGAGGACACTAAGAGGCTGCAGGGTGACTTGGACAGGTTAAGTGAGTGAGCAAATGCATGGCAGATGCAGTATAATGTGGATAAATGTGAGGTTATCCACTTTGGGGGCAAAAACACAAAGGCAGAATATTATCTGAATGGAGGCAGATTAGGAAAAGGGGAGGTGCAACGAGACCTGGGTGTCATGGTATATTGGCCTTCATAGCTAGGGGTTTTGAGTATAGGAGCAGGGAGGTCTTACTGCAGTTATACAGGGCCTTGGTGAGGCCTCACTTGGAATAGTGTGTTCAGTTTTGGTCTCCTAATCTGAGGAAGGATGTTCTTGCTATTGAGGGAGTGCAGCAAAGGTTCACCAGACTGATTCCCAGGATGGCAGGACTGACATATGAGGAGAGACTGGACCGACTGGGCCTGTATTCACTGGAGTTTAGAAGAATGAGAGGGGATCTCATAGAAATATATAACATTCTGACGGGACTGGACAGGTTAGATGCAGGAAGAATGTTCCCGATCTTGGAGAAGTCCAGAACCAGGGGTCACAGTCTAAGGATAAGGGGTAAGCCATTTAGGATCGAGATGAGGAGAAACGTCTTCACTCAGAGAATTTTGAACCTGTGGAATTCTCTATCGCAGAGTTGTTGGTGCCAGTTCGTTAGATATATTCAAGAGGGAGTTAGGTATGGCCCTTATAGCTAAAGGGATCAAGGGTTATGAAGAAAAAGCAGGAAAGGGGTACTGAGGTGAATGATCAACCATGATCTTATTGAATGGTGGTGCAGGCTCGAAGGGCCTACTCCTGCACCTATTTTCTATGTTTCTATTTTAAGCTACACTGAGAGCAACATTTATTGACCAATCCTCAGGGTATTAAGATCCAACCACCTTGTGTGGGACTGGAGTCACGTGTAGGGGCACTATGTTAACCTTCTCCAAAGGATGTTAGTGAACCAGTTGCATATTTACAGCAAACCATCAGCTTTCATGGCTGCAAATGAATAGATTTATGAATAGAACACCAATGCTCTTTGGGTTGCTCGTCCAATACTATAACGCCTAGGCTGCAATATCCATAGATGATGTGCTCTTTGGCCTCTTTTTCTGTACACTAGTATATGGTCTAGTGCAACCTCGCTCATTTATTTTCCTTCTCTCCTACATCTGATACCCTTACTTTGACAGCAGTTATATCAGCAGAGGAGAATTTCCAAGGGATTCACTAACAGAACCAGGGGTCACAGTCTAAGGATAAGGGGTAAGCCATTTAGGACTGAGATGAGGAGAAACCTCTTCACCCAGAGAGTGGTGAACCTGTGGAATTCTCTACCACAGAAAGTTGTTGAGGCCAATTCACTAAACATATTCAAAAAGAAGTTAGATGTAGTCCTTACAACTAGGGGGATCAAGGAGTATGGCGAGAAAGCAGGAATGGGGTACTGAAGTTACATGTTCAGCCATGAACTCATTGAATGGCAGTGCAGGCTCGAAGGGCCGAGTGGCCTACTCCTGCACCTATTTTCTATGTTTCTATGTTTCTATCTCCTGTTGGAACTTTGATGGATCAGCAGAAACCCTGAATAAATTCGAAAAATGTCTATTTTTTGGGGTTGCACCCCCTGTTCTTCTACCTAAGTTACGGTGAGAGATCGGGAGAAAACCGCCACAAACCTGCCGTAAAAATTTCAGGTGAGCATCTTTTCACAGGAAACATTATGGACATAAATTCACCTCTGCTCTGCCTAATTAGTGCATTTTAACATAATTTAGCATTAAAATAAAAATCAAATAATAATGGAATTACAGAAAGTTAATTTGATAAACTTGTGATTTGATGTTGATGCTGATACAGAAAGGTTACTGTAGTCTTCCACAAATTAAAGTACAAGGAAATTCATTTAAACAGGTTACACAAGGCTTTAAGGAATACCCTTGGCAAAGGAGCAAATAACTGTTCCTGCCAATTCGCATTCTTGCCAGCACTTTTCCATATTTCCTGAAGTAATTTTGTATATAGATTTCCACCCAAAATACCATACTTTTAGGCTGGGTAAAGACGAAGGGGACAACTTTCCACAGCGCATTCAAGCGCTAATGATCCTCCAAGATAGAGTCTTGAGCTGAAACGTTGGTTTAGCCCCGGTTTGGCACAAGATTCCATCTTGGTAAAGGTGTTGAAGCCAGCACTAGGAACAGCCACCCGGCCAACAGCTATATGCTACTTAAAATGCCTGCTAGCATTCAATTAAAGAGGCTGCCCAGCATTTGTGGCGGCTCGTGCTTCAACTAATGTCCTCTCCTAACAGCTGTTTGGGAGTAAACAAGACATTGATGTGGATTTCTAGCGCTATTTAAAAAGGGATATTTATCATTTCATGTTCATTGCTGCTGGAGCTGTGAGGACCTCTGAAATACATCAGGAGATTTTCACAGACACTTTGTCAAGACTTCAACACGTGGGCAACATTTATTTTGGAAATTCTCTGAGGACTTCACCTAAAAAGAGTAAGTGCTGTGCTACTCCATGTTACAGGAGTCACCAAAGAGAAAGGGAGTGCTTGGTCATAGGCATCTTGTTAGGGGTCCTCCTTGGACTGGACGAGGAATGGGAGGAGGACATGAGACCAGCTTGAGCAACACTAACTGCTGCAGGGAGGAGGGACAAGAGGGCGAGGTGGTGTCCCTCCTCCCTGCAGGTACAGGACATCCCTCCTACTATGGACCTCCTCCACCAAGACCTCCAATGCCACATTCAAGAACCTGTGCGCCCTCTCCGTCAGTTGTCCTACAAAGTGCTGCTGTGTGCCAGCCAGAGCACTCTACACCTTCAGTGGAAGTAGGTGCAAGGAGCCCACATATACTGTTCCACGAAAATTGCCTCTAATCAGCACTTGAGTGTTATATCTGCAGATTTCTAGTTTAGTACCTCCAAGTTCAAATTATGTTAATCAGCATTTGGGACCAAAATTGTGCGCTAAATCCATACTTTCAAACAGGTTAGTCTCATTAGTACTGCACCCATTTAGCACCTGTTTTCACACTTTGGCCAAAATATGTGGGTTATTATGGAATCAAAGAATAATACAGTACAGAAGGAGGCCATCCAGCCCATGGTATTAGTGCCGGCTCTCTGAAAAAAGCTACCAATGAGTCCCATGGCCCTATTCTTTCCCAGAGGCCTGCAAAGAGTGGGGGAGTGGGACTAGCAGAAGTGCCTGCAATGGCTTCCTTCTGTGTTGTAACCATTCTATGGGCTCAATTTTCCCCAGTAATTTGCGCTGTTTTTTTTGGAACAGACTGCTTTTTCTGGCCTAACTTAAAAATCCACAGTTTCCCCAATCAATTTGCACCAGCGTAGCTCATTTAGTTAAGTTTTCTTTTTAGGCAAGTTTTTTTTCATCCAAAGTGGGTGTAACCAGCCACCTATGCCAATTCTGGCCATTTAGTGAACTTTGGCCAGCTGATAGTTACTCCATTTCTGCTTAGGCCAGTGTACGTGGCCTCTCAAGAAAACCCTTATGGAGAGCTAAAGAAATCGGCGCAGGTAAGTAAATCGGAGGCCATTCGGCCTGGGCTAGGGGTGGGAAGCAGAGTGGATCGGGAAGGCACTCACTGGGGGACTGGAGAGGGTCGGCGGAGGAGGGAGCGCACAGACTGGCACTCACTCGGGGCCACCAGACCGGGACCGGCACTCACTCGGGGCCACACTGCGCATGTGTGTCCATTTCAGCGACGTCAAAAATTTAATTTTTTTTCCCCGTCATGCGCAGATAGCAGGCTCCATCCCCCGAGGCGATTGGCCACACTGCGCGGCTCTGGATTGCAGTATAAAGATCGGGGAAAGTTTGGACATCTTTTTCTGCCGCATTTCTGGACTTAAAAACCCGGCGTAACTCTGGCAATATGCCAGAAAACAGGCTTTGGCAAAATTGGGCCCTATGATTCTATTCTAAATTACTATTGAATCTGCTTCCACCACCCTTTCAGGCAGTGCATTCCAAATCATAACTATTTGAGCTGGTTAGGGGAAACAAGAGGTCATGTTTATAAACTCCGCAAGAATAGATCTAAATTAGATGTCAGGAGGTTTTTCTGTATGCGGAGGGTTGCTGACACCTGGAACAAATTGCCAGCTCAAGTTCTCTGACAGTTCAAAAAATGTACTGGACGAGTTTGGCCTTGTAACGAATATCACTGCGTAGAGATGTGTTTTCGCCTCATGGTCACTGTGACCTTTTGGAACTTGTTTTTGCTCACCTTGGAGTCGGAGAGGAATTCCCAGATTTTTGATCCCTGAATTGGGCTAGGGTTTGTAACCGTGTTTCTGTCTCTCTCAGGAGATTACATGACTACTAGTGGGAGGGAACACTGGGAGTCACAATGCTTTGTTGCATCGTGACTGTTTGGGACAAGCTCGATGGACCAGCCAGTCTTTATCGGTCTGTATGTTCATATGCTCGTCATTCCATGGGGGTGCATCCCGATGTAAAGGCTGAACGTCACCCACCTTATTTTACAAGCCAATGATGGGCGTTTATGCCACTAGTGTTGCGTCCAGGACACTAGCCATAAGAACTAGGCCACAAAGTTTGACGGAGGCTGCTGGCCGGGGAGTATTAGGAGTTCCTCAAGAAACGAAAGGAAACTGACCCCAATGGTCTCCTTTATAAGGCAGTGGCAATTAAATTATTAATCTTAATAAAAATACAGTTCCTCTTTGTTGGGTGGGCGGGGTCAGTGTAGGCTACAATCATCAGCTAAATCACAAGGTGGGGACTATTTCTGCCCTTTGGTGGACCATTACACCTAGTCTCCTTAGGTTACTGCTGCCAATAAAATGCCAAGTCCCTCTGATGGCTGGAAAAGCTGGAGCTCCTAGCGTAGGGAATCTGCAATACTGGACCTCACCTCCCCCCTCCCCCCGCCCCCTGCCCCCACCCCATCTGCTGTGTCAATGGCCTAGTTTTGGAGAAATTGCTCCACCTTGAATAGGCCACCTGGTAACTCCTGGAAAAGGCTGGGAACTGGTATAACTGAGTATTGGACTTTAAAAAAAAATTCTTCTTGGTATGTGACGATGCTAGTAAAGATGTATTTCTTGCCCATCCCTAATTGCCCTGAAAAGGTGGTGATGGGTCTTCTTTGTGAAGTGCCGCAATCCTTTTGATGATAGTGCTCTCACAATGGCATTTTGTAGGGAATTCCAAGAAACTGATTGAGTAATGGCATTATACGTTTACATCAGGATGGTGGCCCTTGCAGTGCACTAGGGGATCTTTGACCCCATAGGGTAAATTGATCCCAAGAGTTAACTCAGAGTAAATGACTGGAAGCTGTACCTGCATGTACTTCTGACAATGGGCCATTGTAACATTTTCTGCTGTCCGGTCCTCGTCAAACACATCTGACCAGCTGCTCCAGCTGTGTTTTTTTTGCACAGTACACATTAAATCAACACTTCACTGGAATGTAGTCAGCTGCAGTACGATATAGCAGCATTGTCAACAATCACTTGCATTTTCTCACAAGTATAACAGTTTCCAGTGATGCTTTTAATCCATTGGGCTTTTTCACAGCATTGTACAGAGAAGTCTTCACAAAAATAATCCCATTGAGTACTAAAATGGTTTTCAACACAAACATATATGCATTTCCCATTAGGTCAAATTTGTGAACATAACTTTCTGTACATTTTTATGTCAAATATTTAAAAGAACTTTTTTGAAGAAAGTTAGATTGATGTACTATTTAAGGGATGATTTGAGCCACATCATTGGCACAATCTCTGCCTGGAACAAATCAGAATATCCCAACCAACAACTACCACAAATAGGTTTATTTCAGCAGGCTGTTCCCCTGCTTTTTTTATTGTCACTCTCTCCAGCTCCTTTAGTATTCCCCTCTTCAGCTCCTTTAATAATTTGCTTCACAGTTTCTTTAAAGAAGCCGGAGGAAGGGTTATTAATGTTTCGCCTCTCCCTCAGCTGCTTTAAACTACTGCTCACTGCCTGATTGAAACTGTCTGGTTCCCACGCTTTCTCCTTGATGCTCACCACAGGCTCTTGATCCAATAGCTACAATGCTGCGGAGGGAAAGGAAAACTGCTCTGGAGGCAAAACGAAGACAGAGAAAAATGAGAGAAAGGGATAGGATTCCTGGATACCCTAGCTGAAATGCTTGTTGGTGGATGATTCCAACCAAACAACAGCGCCTAGAGAGGTCCTTTGTTTTGAAGAACAGTTAAAAATCCAAGGTAAATTACAGCACACTTGGCTGAACTGAAGAGTCCAGATGGCTGTGCCTAGTTTCATCAGTAATCAGGTGGTTTTGGATAGAAAACAGGTAATTTTCCTGACTGAAGCAGGCCCCGAAGTGTATGAAACCCTGAAAAGTGCCTGTTCCAGTCAAGCCAAAGGACACATCACTGATGCAGATTCTAAGCAAGTTAGAAAAACATTACAGTCCCAAGCCTTGGAAATTGCTGAAAGTTATCGTTTTGGAATACAAAATCAATTACCTGATGAAAGTATCAGTGAGTACATTGTAGCATTAAAAAAGCTATCAATTCATTGTTATTTTGGTAACTTTCAGGACCGAGCATTACATGACTGCTTTGTTTGTGGGATTAAAAATGAAGCATTAAGAAAGTTGTTGACAACGTCTAAATTGACTTTTGATTTAGCTTGTCAGACAGCTATGTCAATGGATATGGCTGACCAATAATCCCGAGAATTTCGAGCCATTTGCTGTTGCCCGACAACCAAGGTGAATTGCCTGCAAGTTAAAAGTAAAATGCAGTTGGAACTCAAGGCCTCAGAAACTGGCCAAGGTAACAGAGCATTGAAGTCGTGCTATCGGTGCCTGGGACAACACATTGCTCAAAGTTGTCCATATGTGAAGGCGGAGTGTTTCTTCTGCAGGAAAACTGGGCATTTTGTGAAGGCATGCCAACTGAAGAGTAAACCAACTTGCAAGGCTATAAGTAGAAATCCCCAGAGACTACATAGCATGGAAGAAAAGCAACAGGATGAAGAGATACATGTCAACAGGAGCGCGAGGTTTTCGAATAGTATCATCCAAGTAGATGTTGCAGGAACCAAGATACCCATGGAAATCGACACTGGTGCATTCATTTGGAAAGCAGTGACAGGATCAGTCCAAGTCAGCATGGATTTATGAAGGGGAAATCATGCTTGACAAATCTTCTGGAATTTTATGAAGATGTAACTAGTAGAGTGGATAAGGGAGAACCAGTGAATGTGGTGTATTTGGACTTTCAAAAGGCATTTGACCATGTCCCACACAAGAGATTGGTGTGCAAAATCAAAGCACATGGTATTGGGGGTAATATACGGACGTGGATAGAGAACTGGTTGGCAGACAGGAAGCAGAGAGTCGGGATAAACGGGTCCTTTTCAGAATGGCAGGCAGTGACTAGTGGAGTGCCACAGGGCTCAGTGCTGGGACCCCAGTTCTTTACAATCTACATCAATGATTTAGATGAAGGAATTAAGTGTAATATGTGCAAGTTTGCAGATGACACTAAACTGGGTAGCGGTGTGAGCTGTGAGGGGGATGCTAGGAGGCTGCAGGGTGACTTGGACAGATTAGGCGAGTGGGCAAATGAATGGCAGATGCAATATAATGTGGATAAATGTGAGGTTATCCACTTTAGGGGCAAAAACACGAAGACAGATTATCTGAATGGCGACAGATTAGGAAAAGGGGAGGTGCAATGAGACGTGGGTGTCATGGTTCATCAGTCATTGAAAGTTGGCATACAGGTTCAACAGGCGGTGAAGGCGGCAAATGGTATGTTGGCCTTCATAGCTAGGGGATTTAGTATAGGAGCAGGGAGGTCTTACTGCAGTTGTACAGAGCCTTGGTGAGGCCTCACCTGGAATATTGTGTTCAGTTTTGGTCTCCCAATCTGAGGAAGGACATTCTTGCTATTGAGGGAGTGCAGCAAAGGTTCACCAGACTGATTCCCGGGATGGCAGGACTGACATATGAGGAGAGACTGGATCAACTGGGCCTTTATACATTGGAGTTTAGAAGGATGAGTGGGTATCTCATAGAAACATATAAGATTCTGACGGGACGGGACGGGTTAGATGCAGGTAGAATGTTCCCGATGTTGGAGAAGTCCAGAACCAGGGGACACGGTCTTAGTATAAGGGGTAGGCCATTTAGAACTGAGATGAGGAGAAACTTCTTCACTCAGAGTTGTTAACCTGTGAAATTCCCTGCCGCAGAGAGTTGTTGATGCCAGTTCATTGGATATATTCAAGAGGGAGTTAGATATGGCCCTTATGGCTAAGGGGATCAAGGGGTATGGAGAGAAAGCAGGAAAGGGATACTGAGGGAATGATCAGCCATGATCTTATTGAATGGTGGTGCAGGCTCGAAGGGCCGAATGGCCTACTCCTGCACCTATTTTCTATGAGCGTAGTATCGGAATCGCTATATCTCGACAAATTGTGTGATTTCCCACTGGAGAAATCCCAGGTAGAGCTGCGAGGCTATTCAGGAGGGCAAATTCCTGTGGTAGGTCGTATCACCGTACCGATGAAATATAAGGATCAATTTCAGAGCTTGCCTCTCTTAGTAGTGGCAGGAGACAAGCCTGTCTTACTAGCTAGAAATTGGTTGGGATCACTGAAGCTGGATTGGAATGAGATTTTTCATGTTGAAACTAGATTTGCATCAAAGGATGATCTCATCAAGAAGTATCCGAAGGTGTGCTATGAAACAGGCAGTCCGATCCAAGGCTTCAAGGCGAGTGTCACGATACTGAATGACACTAGACCAGTTTACTGCAAGCCACGTCCCGTATCATATGCACTCAAGGAGAGATTTAAGCATGAATTCAAAAGACTAGAGACTGAGAACATTATCTCTCAGATAGATCTATGTAATTGGGCTTCACGCATTGTTGTTGTACCTAAGTCAGATGGTAAGGTAAGGTTGTGTGGTGATTATAAAGTAACCATAAACCAGGTTCTGGAGGGTAATCTCCCCAATACATTGCCAAATGTAGAAGATTTAGTTCACAACGCTGATAGGTGGTCAGATCTTCTCAAAGTTAGATCTTACAAATGCCTACTTACAACTTGAACTAGATGAGGAGTCCAAGTCATGCTTAACTATAAATACTCATCTAGGCCTATACCAATTTAATAAGCTGCCATTTGGAGTGTCTTCCGCCCCGCTATATTTCAAAGGGTGATGAACCTGATTTTGCAACGCATTGAAGGGATAATATGTTATTTAGAAGACACACTCATTTCAGCATCAAACAGGCAAATCCATAATAACATATTGAATAAAGTCCTCAAATGGTTAGAGAAGCAGAGTACAAGTGGCTGCTCGCAAGTGTGAGTTATTTTAAAACTCAGTGGAGTACTTGGGGCACAGAGTAGCCAAATATGCTTTACATCCAACCAAGGGAAAGTTGGATGCAATTAGAAATGGGCCCACTCCCAAGAATGTCACTGAACTTCGATCATTTTTGGGTCTTTTGAACTATTATAGGCAGTTCCTACCAAATTTGGCTACAGTATTGGAGAGAGGAGAAGAGGAGGAGGAGAGGAGGAGAGGAGGAGAGGAGGAGAGGAGGAGAGGAGGAGAGGAGGAGAGGAGGAGAGGAGGAGAGGAGCAGAGGAGGAGAGGAGCAGAGGAGGAGAGGAGCAGAGGAGCAGAGGAGCAGAGGAGGAGAGGAGGAGAGGAGGAGAGGAGGAGAGGAGGAGAGGAGGAGAGGAGGAGAGGAGGAGAGGAGGAGAGGAGGAGAGGAGGAGAGGAGGAGAGGAGGAGAGGAGGAGAGGAGGAGAGGAGGAGAGGAGGAGAGGAGGAGAGGAGGAGAGGAGGAGAGGAGGAGAGGAGGAGAGGAGGAGAGGAGGAGAGGAGGAGAGGAGCAGAGGAGCAGAGGAGCAGAGGAGGAGAGGAGCAGAGGAGGAGAGGAGCAGAGGAGGAGAGGAGGAGAGGAGGAGAGGAGGAGAGGAGGAGAGGAGGAGAGGAGGAGAGGAGGAGAGGAGGAGAGGAGGAGAGGAGGAGAGGAGGAGAGGAGGAGAGGAGGAGAGGAGGAGAGGAGGAGAGGAGGAGAGGAGAGAGGAGGAGAGGAGAGAGGAGGAGAGGAGAGAGGAGGAGAGGAGAGAGGAGGAGAGGAGAGAGGAGGAGAGGAGAGAGGAGGAGAGGAGAGAGGAGGAGAGGAGAGAGGAGGAGAGGAGAGAGGGGGGAGGAGAGAGGGGGGAGGAGAGAGGGGGGAGGAGAGAGGGGGGAGAGAGAGGGGGGAAGGGAACGACTCCAAGGGAAAT